>NC_137456.1:221270066-221716863 GCF_964235325.1 Thermobia domestica | reverse complement strand
ACGAGGACCGACAGCAACAAGCGTCTGATTTCTGTTATATAAATAGGTACAGACTACGTGGCAAGATACGGATACCGCCAACCAATCAGAATTGTATATTTAATGACTACTTCCGGGAGTACTCTCCCAAGCTAGTACTCATCAAATCATTCCGAGGTAACTGTTAACTATGTTAATAAAATTAATTTCAAACGGTTCAGCCATTTTTTGTTATGATAGACAACGTATTTTTCATTTATATACTCTGTAGATATAGATTAATAGTATTCCTAGTGTTTTGTTATTTATTTATTTAAGTTATTTACTGATATAAAAATGAGGTATTATGTTTAATGTTTAACAATACCTAGCATTTTCTATGTTGTCAACAGTGAAGTAACGACATTTGTGTGTAATCAGTAGCGGATCTAGGCCAGGTCCGAGGAGCCTAGCCCCCCAGATTTTTCAGTGACAAAATAATTTAAGCTATTATTTATATATTTTTGAAAGTTTATATATACCTATCATAGTCTAGGTACTGGCTGCCCCCCAGCTTTTACCATCTACATCCGCCACTGTAATATGTATATTACATTGAATTTAATGTGTCGCGTTAGTAGTAAATTAGTGGTAAAAGCATGGATACTAGACATTGTTCAGTTTCAGCTCTCAAGAGATATTCTATCACCTTACAAAGCACTTGCGCCTACTTTTGCATGTATAGAATTTAACATTTTACCCCAAACACTTTTCTTAACGTTCAAGCCCTTTAGGCTAAAGGAGACGGATTGTTAATGAAAGTAAATTCTAGTTTAAGTAAAATTTTAATTAATTCTTAACGTGAATCTTACACGAGACTACAAGAGTGCGGGCTGACCACTAGGAAAGTAGAAACCATATAACTTATACTAACAGCATCATACAAATTCGCCTTGTGTATAACGAGGTTTTGTCGTCTCGAGGTCTGTTCCCGTCATACCGTGACACAAGTGTGATTGCTTCCAGGTTACGAAATTCGTAACCACTTATCACTGCTTCCAAATATCAGTACAATAATACTTTCTTCTAAAAACGGAGTTCGATTCTCGATGGAAGCCTATGGTTGCAGATCAAACGTTAAGTTGTAAGTCCATGTCTCATATAGCCTCGGTGCTGAATGGAACGCTAAAATTAAATCGAATACTACAACTAATAATAGACATTCTAGAAAGAGTTCTACAGACCATTTTCTTCATAATAAATACTTTTTTCGTTTCAAACAGGACAAACATAAGTGTATAATAACAAACATTCTGTTAAAATCTTCCGAAGATTCAGAAACCTAAGAACACAAAACAAAAGAAGAAAGAAACAGAAAACGATCTGGTGTATGAACGTCTACCAAACATATTTTCTAGCAAGCAAAGTAGGCTATATTTAGCATTGTTCGATTTGATCAGTTGCTACATTTGCTAATAAAAAGTTGACGATACATGTTCTCCCTGAAATATACGCAAAGGAGAAAATATCTTTTGGTCAAAAATCCGGCTTTAGATTGTTTGACTTATATAAAAAAGATCGGGAAGCAGGAATACTTTCAGTGAGCCACTATCCCTAGTGAGTTTGTAACGATAATATTATAGCCATGGGATTTAAGCTTGTGTTGCGTTATTCAAGGTTTAAAGTTCTTAACATATTTCAGATTCTATCAAGAATCTAATTCAATGTGTATATTTCAAGGTGAAGTGTCCCTATCTTTTCAAGAAACTTGTATTTCAGCATCTACTGGCAATATTTTCGCTAACTTCAAATTCAATGCATTTCATTGCAGTTTATTTTATTATAAACCATTGCTTAATTCTATTATAAACTTGTTCATAATATTTGTCGTATCATTTTCGAAATTTTAAGTCTGTATATATATATATATATATATATATATATATATATATATATATATATATATATATATATATATATATATATATATATATATATATCCGGTTTTGCAAAATAAGTGTTACAACTCGTGGGAGGTGACTCCTGCCAGTGAGACAAGAAAAAAGGTCTCTTAAACTTTCGGCTATCGGACATAGTTTCGGACCTACAAGGTGCCGAAAGCGTGGAAACCAATAGTTCGGAAACTAATCAACGAACCAAAAGCCAATAGTTCGGAAACTAATCAACATAAAGGGGGCGGATAAAAAATTCACTGAAGAAGTCATACTTGCTGTGTTGAATTTTGCATGTTTCACAGTCGTGCCATGCACGCGCAAGGGATTCCCCAAAGAGCGTAAGGAGTCCCGGGTAATCTACTAAATGGAAATTGGTCTAAATGGATGTGAATGAATTAATAAGGTTTGTACCCGGTAACAATAATTCACTTGTATTAAGTCGATATCTGGAACAAATACAAAATGGCGGACACCTTCATAATCCTGTGGTTGCATAATCGCCAGGTACGGATGCTGTCCAACAGTGACAATCTGAGTATAAAGTGTAGCGAATTTGTACCCAAATGCTCTAGAAAGATATCTGAAGTGTCGGTAGAGCACAACAGATGAAGCAGGGAGATTCACGTGTGTGGAAACACTTAACAAATAATGGCAGTAAACGTGAGTTCCGAAATGTAAGGAATATCATCAAGAACATGAAAGCCATTGCCAATTAACCAATAATATTCCATCAATCCGATGTAATATGATGTGCACGGGTGCATACCAATAACGATGCAACAACTGAGTTCTACTTGAAATTGTGCAAGGGGACTCACTAAGAAACTGAATAAACTAAATGCATGTCACTAATGGGATCACATGATAGATATTGAAATGTGGCCAATGTGTGCGTTGATATTAACATGTAGCTAATGGACAAATGTCAACATGTCCCACTACTCTGGGACACCGTCCCATGTGCGAAAACTATGACAATAACGTTGTACATTCTGCTATTACATCTGGTGCATTTTTGGTAGAACGTAACAAAAACACAATTGTATCAATATCGCTGTTTGTTTGGGACATTGTCCCACAGTCAACGCATATGAAAAGAAACATCTTAATCCATGGTTCAAATTCTGATAGAGCGTGAAAATAACAAACTTATATCATGTTGCACGTCTTCTGGGACATATGACGTACTCGAAATATAGGAAAATACCTCCAGAAATTCGTATCTTACACACAGTGCACATGCAAGACAAAGACGAAAATCAACCAATTTGGCACATGTAACACTACTACTGAAACACCATACACAGAGAAAATAAAACGACATGAGAAACAGGTAGAAATGTCTTAAAGCTCTGATTTTGCAGTAGGACTAACAAAATGAAACACACAAGCATGTCGGGAGGCTGTACAAGAGCCTTTGCCAAACAAAGTGGTTACTCCTCAAAGAAATGAATACAGAGAAAGTGAGGCTCCCTCGAAGCCTTAGGACTAGTTTCCAATCCTACTGGGAGCTCAAGACCACAAATTCAAGACTCGAGTAGTTATTTTCCTATTTTTCGCACGTGGGACGGTGTCCCAGCAGTAGTGAGACATGTTGACATTTGTCAATTAGCTACATGTCGATATTAACACACACATTGGCCACATTTCAATATCGATAATGTGATCCCAATAGTGACATTGATTTAGTTTACTCAGTTTCTTAGTGAGTCCGCTTGCACAATTTCAACTTGGACTCAGTTGTTTGCATCCTTATCGGTATGCAACCGTGCACATCATATTACATCGGTTTCAGGGAATATTATTGTTAAATTGGCAATCGCTTTCATGTTCTTCACGCTAATCCTTACATTTCCGACGATTTGAACTCATGTTTACTGAGTATGATGGCATTTCTGGTCATTTTTAGTTAAGTGTTTAGACTCATGTGAACCACCTTCCTTCATCTGTTGTGCCCTACCGACACTCCAGATGTCTTTCTAGAGCATTTGAGTACAAATTTGCACACTTAATTCTCAGAACGTCACTGTTGGCTAGCATCCGTACCTGGCGATTATCCAACCACACACAACGGGCATGAAGGTGTCCGCCATTTTGTATTTGTTCCAGATACCGACGTAATACAAACGAATTATTGTTACCTGGTAGAAACCTTATCAATTCATAAAGGTTTCCTCAGGACCTATTCATTTAGACCAATTTTCATTCGGCAGATTATCCGGGACTTTCTACGCTCCTTTGGGGAATCCCTTACGCGTGCATGGTAGGATTGTGAAACATGCAAAATTCAAAAAAGCAGGTATGACTTCTTCAGTGAACTTTTTACCCGTCCTCTTTACGTTGGATAGTTTACGTACTATTGGCGTCCGAAAGCCATTTTCCCACACGTTCGACACCTTATAGATCCGAAACTATGTCCGATAGTCGAAAGGTCAACAGAACTTTTTTTCTTGTCTCACCGGTAGGAGTCACCTCCCAAGAGATGTAACACTTATTTTACCACACCCGATATATATATATATATATATATATATATATATATATATATATATATATATATATATATATATATATACAGTTTCTTTTCTTTATATAATGAAATGTAATACCATAGTGACAGTTTGAACTATAATCTCGGTTTTGTTAAGGACTAAAAGATGAGAATTTTATATATAAACGAAAAAAACAAAATTAGTAATATTTAGTTCCAGAAATAGGGATGATGGAAGTCAATGTGCTGATCACACAACAAACAGCTGAAATCCTCTTCCTTGACCACACCTAATTATGGACTACAATTGAAGATAATTCAATTTACTTTGAACTGTAATTTTATTCATACTTTTTATTAACAGTCAAATCTAGAACAGTTTTACGCTTGTAAAATTCTACTTCATTTGTTCGCTTGACAATAAATAAATAAATAAATACTTGGAGAATATCGAATCACACCTTAAACTGCAACCACATGTTACTTTCTACTGGAGTCCTATCTTATCAATAAAAGAAAATAAAAAATATGGGTATGAAGATCAGACCACGGGTCGCGGAAAGCGGAATTTTGAATGGATCCAATGAGATATGGAATAAGATACGCAAGACATCTACGCTAGAAATATATGGCAATAACCGTAAGCTTCACACTGTGAAAGAACTTTTTTTCCTTTTATTAAATTTTACGATATTTCTATAGTGTCTTGTGTGAACTGCAAAGAGATAGATCATGCAGTTATCGATTTGGTTACGGATTGACCTTTAAAAACATTTAAAACATTTAATTAAATCGCAATGTGATAGCAAGGAATGTGTACCAATTTCATTCTAATACTAAGGAGCAATTGATAGTATCCATTGCCCCTTATGTGACATGCATTTTCTTATGTGACAGAGAATACATCACTTGGATGCAGAGGCTTAGCCAGGCTTTGATTTCAGCGGGGCCGGTAGCTAAACGTTCATTTGGGGGGTGTCAAAGGGTCCACCCCGGGAAAAGTTTGAATAAAACCACAATCTTAGCCCTTATATTAACAACTTTTACAAATGTCGGGTGTTCAAGACCTCCTGGTTACGCCACTGCTTGGTAGCATCCATTGTTACTGATCATAATGTCTTGTCACTTCCACGTTCAGCCATAATTTTATCCTTCCAAGCCAAAAAGAATGAATTCGTTCTACTCATTTGGCGCTCTTAAAGTAAAATTAAGGTATAATTAAAGGCGTGATTTTGAGATTTGAATGTAGATTTATTTCTCCTAATTCCCAAACCAAATCTTATGAGCGCAATCTGTTCCCTAAGCCCCGGGTATGTGCTTCCTCCTGTTCCAAATAGAAAATTTAGTTTGGGTATTTTCTGCAAAACTATTCGCGAGATATAGAATTTCACACTCAGTACTTCTGTTTACTTGGTACGGAAATTCATAGAATTCGAAGAAATTGTTTTGTGTAAGTATAATTATGCAGAACAGCCATGAATAAATGTTTTGTGTTGCTAAAAATGTATGAAAATTGTTATGAAATTTTCTAGAGAGGTGGAAAATATTCTTTCCAGGCTGAGAGAACAGTAATTAAGTTTGTGCCAAGGAAAGAAAAACTAGAGAGGGGGAAATTCATTATCTTTCCCCTACAAATAAATCATTGTTCGTAACAAACGCTTTGTGCCTGACGTATGACTGTCTGCAAGTCTGTGTGGCTCCGCGGATGAGTGTGCAAAGGCGTGGCTTGGTAATCGTGAGGTCTGAGGTTCTCAATCCTGTCGGTTGCAATACTTCCAGGCAAATACTTCGGACTCATCTGGTGGAACAGTTTGGCTGTAAATCTCCATATGGGTATAACTTCCAGAAGTGTCCCTTACGGTACAATCTAGATCCTGCATATGTCCAATCCATATATTACAAGAAGGCAATACGTATGCGATAGATTCCGTAGATTTCATATGAACAATTCCGTATATTTCATATGGACAACCTATTAGCTATATACATTCAATCCATACATTACATATGGCCAACCTGTACCCGACATACGTATAATCGATATGCTACATGGAGACAGTTTGTAAGCTACATATGTACACTCAGTATAGTCCATACGGATATTCTGTATGCTGTGTCTGGACAAGCTGTGTGCGACATAAGGAAAGTCTGTATAATACCTACGTACAATACGTATACTGTATCTAGTAATGGGTACGGGACATAAGTATAATACAGATGCTGTCTTGGGGTTGAACGCAAGAAACATACGTACAGAACGTATATTACATACTACTTGCAATTATGCTCCGTCCTGGTAGTCAGTGTGTTTCGTCATTATTAACCCACATGCTACATACGTTCCTCACGTCACAAAGCTAGATATTACCTTCGTATATAATTGTTACTGCAGATGACGTCACACGACTGACGTCATTGTACTTATGCAGGCAGTACGTACAATACATACTTTTTAAGCTATACGTTTCCTGCAGGATGTTATATACGTTTGTACGTTAATCCAGAAACTACAGGAATTACGAATGTAACCTACGTTTGTAAGTACGCCACCTACATTTCTTCTCAGTGTACACTTTACGTTTAGGTTTTTGGATGTTGCAAAGTTCACGAGTCTAACACCGTTGTCATTACTTTCCTTATGTAGACTTTCGTTCACTATAATCGGTTTGAAAACATCCTCTCGTCCTACCTTCGCATTGAAATCCCCTAATTGAAGTTTCATATGGTATCGCGGGAGTTGGTCAAATATCAGTTCCACTTCTTTTATATCGTCACCCTTATCTTCAGTTGAAGCATGTGCATTTAAAACAATAATATCACACCACCGTCCCTTAAGAGTAATAAATGAAAGTCTGTGAGTAACAAATTCAACCCGTTTAATTGCTGGTAATATTCGTTCGTGAACGAAAAACCCTGTTGATAACCGGTGATTTTTATTTCCTTCCCCGTGAAAGAACGTAAAATTTCCGGAATTCACAGATCCATTTCCTTCCCACCTAACTCCCTGAACTCCTACTAGGTCCATCCTCAACTCATCTAACTCATTCGTTAGAGTTTTAACGTGCCTGCCCTATAAAGATTTCTAATATTCCATGTTTCAAATCTCATGTCCATTTTCTTTTGCTGAGGTCGTGCCAAGTTATCAGTCCTTGTCCGAAGCTTCTGTGAATGTTTCTAAACAATTGCCTTTTTTTACAGGATGAGGTTGTTAGCCTTATCCAAACCCCCAAGCTGGAGGATCACTCCTAGTCGTCTGTCCGCGACTGCTTATTGAGTATATTCGTAGCTATTCCCTATATCTAGAGGCCTTCTCTTCGATCCGCAACCTGAGGACACGCCATGCCGTGGTGACAGTAAACCACGTTACACGGAACATCTATTACTGCAGGATTATTTATTGTTCAGTCGTACATGCGTTGCGAAACAGGTCACACGTGGTTTGAGAATGAGCTCGTCAAATTAGTGGGGGTCATGACGTCATCTGTTTGGCCTTTAAGAGTACAACGCAAAAGACTTATTTTGTTCTCTCTCAAATTGTTGTCTAAAACGTTCTAGGATCAAGCAATACACATGTATGTCGTCGACATAACCATCAGACAGAGTACATGTGTTATTTCTTCTTTTCCACTCTCCTCCCCTCCCCCTCTGAGATTTCTTTTTATCATTGTTTATTCGAGTAAAAGGCACTGTTCTTCAGTTTAAAATTCATTCTCTATATAAACACAAACTTAAAGAAAGGAAGAAGGTTCAACTGAATGTGTTTAGAACAAAGCATTTGTTTAGAACAAAGCAAAGTTAGTGATAAAATGTAAACGCTCAAGGGCCTAATACATAACAAATCAATCGAAACCTGTCAAATTGAGCGCAGCAGGCTTACTTTTCTGCTTTGTTCAATAAAGTGGCGAAAAATAAAAACATGTGTAATTTGTTGGAGTTCGTTCGATCACCGCAAAAGATGCATGCGTTTCAATTGCTAAGAGTGCACATTTAAGTTGATTCCATAGCCGATGGTAGCAGTTTGTAATGCATAATACACTAGAAATTTCACCGAAAGAATGCATTAATGTAATGGTTGTTTGGAAGTAAATTCATGTTAAGAAAAACATTGATGATGACACTTTGATGTATTGGAAAAATGCAATTTACAACACTTGTCAGCACGCTGTCCAGAAACGGATGCTTGTCCTGTGAATACAACAAAGAAGAAGAGACTTTTGCTGAAGTTAAAACCATCTCATCTGGGTTCAACATCAAACTTTACACTATTTATCAAGCCTTTGATGAGCTAACGAATAGTGTATACTGTTTAATTTAATATTTCTCCGAATGTTTGAATATTTCACAAAAATCAGCCTCAGTAGCTGGCTCCATTACCTCCTGTTAATTTCTTGTGAGCTTCGTCTAAAAGATTTGCATTATAGAGATCCGCCGCGGTTCATAAATTCGTTAAGCCACTGTTGAACAATACATTTTTTGGCACATCCCTACGAAAATTCGGACATGTTTTGCATCTTGTCTCACTGGCGTTTGTTCCAAGTTTGAACATGTATACACGACTCCAAAAGTGCATTACCACCTGCAATTCTCTCTTTCCTGCAATAGCAGGCAACCCAAAAAGCTTGGCGATTGGGTTGGTTGCGAATTCGAAAGGCTTTGGACAAAACTTCAATTTTGTTACAAATATATCAGTGTGGCAAACTGCAAATAAGAGAATAAAATAAATTGTTAAGACTTACCATTTTATTATCGTGAGGGGAATGGATGACATAAAGTTACAAAATTACCTTACTTAAGCAGTTCAAACAAGGTGAATGGTAACAAATAGACATAAGAGGAAAGCAGTTTCTTTCCTTTTTCCAAAAAATCTCGTAAAAAATGAAAAAGGCTACATAATGTAAAGGTTTAATATAAAATCACAACAGCCCAAAAACAAACATCCACACGACACCGAAAGAGGGACAAACACAGAATAAGGAACACCAGTGGCTTAGCTGACTAGCGGGCCTCTCATGCAAGATAAAGAGATGGGACACTAGTTGTTAACCTAATTGTTATAAGAATATTATTATTATTATTATTATTAATAATAATAATTATTATTATAACATCGTTTACTTTCCAAATCTCTGACCCTACCTAAGAGCATGTCTGTATATAGCGGTCATGTGTGCACCTTTTGTCAATGAGTGGCCCTAAAGGCCAAAAGGGATGCAAATCTCTAAGAGAGATGAACAAAAGAATTCTTACGATAAATTCTCGGAGAAAGTTCGAAGAATTGCTTTTGACATGTGCTTTCTTGTTTTTCGGGGACAGAAAATTTTATCGGCTAAGAAATTACAGTATCTAATATTGCAAATTTGGAGGTGCTTTTATTTACAATGCAATTTGAGGTCATAAAGAAATTGCTGACTTTGGGGCAAAAAACCTATCAAGTCCAAAAAGTGAAAGTATAAATTAGATAGCTTCACAACTTATTCTCTTCATCCAATTTTTTTCAAACTTGGCACATATACTAACCGAAAATAAATGCACACGTGTTTTTTTTTTGTTTCTGTCAGAGAACAGGTTGAGGGGGCAAAGGGACCATTTTCAATAAGAAACGAAACTGCCGATTTAAAGATGACTTCTAAATACAAAATACGGGTTTTGTCGGTTTTGATAGAAAAGTTTTGCAGAGGCAATGCTCCTTCGAAATGACAAAGGACCACGCACAATCTTTACGGAAATTGGATTTCGGTGGACTTGCTTGAAACCGTGCTATGTTGTACATATGATGTTCGTGCGAAAAAGTCCCAATGGGCACAACCACGAATTATTAGCCGTTTCGCCAGCACGAGGCCACGTCTTTGAAAAAAAAATACCGAAGAAAACTACATTCGTGATTTCGGACAAAATGACAAAAAGCGTGATGTTGTAGATATTGTGATACCGAGAAAAAGTCTTAATGGGCATAACCACCAATCAGTGATTTTTTGGCCACTACAGGGCCACTTTTTTGAAAACAGCCAAATATAGTGATATCCTGAATTCCAATGAAAATGAATGAAACTGTGATATCTTGTAGATATAGTAATCCTGAGAAAGTCTCAATAAGCACAACCACCAACCACTGACCGTTTCGTAACTACAGAGCAACATTTTTGCAAACAGCAGAACTTAACGTTATTTTGGATTTCATTGGAATTGCTTGAAACCGTGATATTTTGTAGATATAGTGATTTTTATTAAAGTTTTTAATAAACACAACCACTAACCACTGACCCTTTGGCCACTACGAGGCCACTGTTTTAAAAGTAACCGAAAATGTTGATCGCCTAGATTTTGGTAAAAATGAAACTGATATGTTGTAGATGTTGCGATTCTGAGAAAAGTTCTTAATGGGCATAACCACTAATCACTGACCGTTTGGCCACCACGGAACCACCTTTTAAAAGTAACCGACGATGGTTATGTCCTGAATTTCGGTAGAAAAAAATTACTGAAACTGTGATATATTGTAGATATTTTTATTCTGAGAAAAGGTCTTAATTGGCACAACCACAAATCAGTGACCCTTTCGCCACTACGAGGCCACTTTTTGTAAGTAACCGAAAATGTTGCTGGTTTGGATTTCGGTAAAATGACTGAAACTGTGATATGTTGTAGACATTGTGATTTTGAGAAAAGGTCTTAATTGGCATATCCGTTAATCACTGACCGTTTGGTTACTACGAGGCTACTTTTCTGAATGTAACCGAAATAGGTAGTTCTGGATTCGGGTAAAATGACTGAAACTGTCATATGTTGTAGATATTGTGATTCTGAGAAAAGGTCTTAATGGGCACAACCAATAATCACTGACCCTTTCGCCACTACGAGGCCAGTTTTTGAAAGTAACCGAAGAGTGTGATGTTCCGGATTTCGTTAAAAATGACTGAAACTGTGATATGTTGTCGATATAGTGATTCTGAGAAGAAGTCTTAATGGCAGATCCACTAATCACTAACTGTTTGGTCACTACGAAACATCATTTTTGAAAGCAGCCGAGTCGAAGATATCGATATTCTAGTTTCGGTCAAAGTGACAGAAAATGATGTGTTGTAGATATTGTCATCCTGAGGATAAGTATCAGTGGACACATCCCCAAATCATTAATCGTCTGGTCACTACAGGGCTACTTTCCAGAAAACATCCAAGTATAACGATTTCTGAATTTCGGTAAGGTTGAGTAAAGCTAGGATATGTTGATGATTTCATCATGAGAAAAAGTCTTAATGGACACAATAATCGAATTATGAGCATTTGGCCATTACAGATCCAGTCTTTTAAACAGCTTGGTATAACGATATTTTAATTTCGGTGTAAATGAATGAAACTGTGGTATGTTGTAGATGTTATTATCCTAGGAAAAATTGTCTAGGGCTTTCCAGGGTTTTCTTTTGTCCCGCAAGATAAATCTCTAAATGTTGTCTATTCTTAAATGATATTGTTCGCTACTCCCCTCATCTTTTTACGGTTTGTGGGATACTACTTTTCAGGGTTTTATACAAGTCTACGAAAATTACAGAGTATCCTTACTTTCTACATTTTTAAAAAAATGTGGCAACGTAGGTACCGAATGATTGGTGGCAGTATCTATTGAGAGTTTTTCTCAGGTTCACAATATCTAGAACATATCATAGTTTCAAGCATTTGCACCAAAATCCAGAGTATTGTTAGCTTCTGTTCTAATTAAAAAATAAAAAAACAAGTTGCCCTCCAGTGGCCAAACAGTCATTCATGGCGGCTGCGCCTGTCGAGACTTTTTTCAGGAATACAGTATCCGGAACATATCTCTTTTTCAATCAATTCCACCGAAATCCAGAATATCGTTACCATCTCTTACCGTTACCTTTACAGTTAATGCAGAATACCAGCTCTTTTAAAAAAGTGATCCTATAGTGGCCAAACGGTCAGCGATTAATGGCTGTATAAATTGAGTCTCTCTCACGATCGCAATATCTACAACATATCACGGTTTCAAGGTATTCCACCGAAATCGAGAATACCATTACCTTCAGCTCTTTTAAAAATGTAGCACAGTGGTTGCCAAACGGTCAGTGATTGTGGTTGTGCCCATTGAGACTTCTTCTCAGGAACACCATATCTAAAACATACCACGGTTTCAAGCAGTTCCACCGAAATCCAATTTTCGTCAGGATTGTGAGTGGTCTTTGGCATTTCGAAGGGGCATTGACTCTGCAACCCTTTTCCGGCAAAAACCACAAAACCCATATTTTCTACTTTAAAGTCATTTGTGCATCGGCACAGTTTTATTTCTTTAATGTGGTCCTTTTAATCAAGGGGATCCCATTTCGAAAAGGGATCCTTTGCCCCTTTGACCTACTTTCCGAAAGAAACAAAAATATACCGGTCGATGTATTTTCAGTCTAGTAAATATATGCCAAGTTTGAAAGAAATCGGATGAACAGAGCCCTTTGTGAAGATATCTCCTTTACACTTTCAATTTTTAGATTTGACGGTTTTTTGCACCCAAGTCTTTAATTGTCATTAGAAGACATTATCGTAAAAATTAAGTTTTATTTCTTCATCCATCGCAAGTTTTATGGGCTCCCTCTACCTCGCCTCTCCGAAGACGAAATCGAGAATTTAGGATGATTATATATTGATGTCGATATATTTACGATATCGAACGTTGATATGTGTTAATATCGATATCGACGATATCAATATATCGACATATCGTACAGGCTTAGATCCGAAAATTATGCTAGATATATACTAGAATCAACAATTAAAATCTAATTATGTTCTTCCATTTCAGAACTCAAGGTTGGAGTAGAAGAGGATGAACCTGGACAAGCATTTTAAGGAAAAAAATTGTTAAAATGAAACTAGTTATCCTTCCCCCTTAATAGAAAACTATTAATAGAAAACCATTACTGTAATTTACCTTTTACTTCTGTTTCTGATTGTCATCACAAATCAACGACAGTACAGGTACTTTACATAGTATAGCAATATACTCTAATTTTTTTCAAAACTAAGCAAACCGGAAGATGAAACTCCTGTGATATTAGAGTGGAATGTTCTACAAAATATTCATAATTGTTAGAGGTACAGAAGTGAGACAGAAAGAGAAAAGGATACAGAAGAAGAGAAAGAAAAGAGACCACAGATAAAAATATTCGAAGTACTAGAAGAACTTAACATTATAAAGTTCCGTTTCCAGAAGTCCATCAGTGATATGGAAATAGCGTTTTTTTAAATATTTTTCAAGAACTATTGGAATATATACAGAATGCTTAAAAGATTCATTAAGTCACTTTCAAAATGAATAGTAAACTGGCTGGTCAAATTAAATAATTTCCAGTGACACACTAGAGTTCCGAGAAACATCTAAGACCATGCCAAAAGTTTAACACACACCCTTTCTTTTCACGGGGTTCGGTTGCAAATTCGGCAGTGTTCATTAAACGAAATGGTCTGAAATACATTACAATTAACCTAGTAGGAGTATTCCTTGGACAATCACACTAGAGGATGCGAGTTCAAATCTTTAATAGATGTGCAAAATGCACTTGATACCTTCTTCGATTCACGGCCCACCAAGTTCTTCCGCGAAGGAATCCATGGCCTTCCAGAACGTTGGCAGAATTTCGTTGATACTGATGGGGATTATTTTTAGATCTTCCAGGTACAACTGTGCTAAAAAGAAAAATTGTTCTTATAGAGTAACATATTTTTCCACAATAACTTTGATTCGTTACGTATAATTTTTTCGTTAAGTGTTCTTGGTTCAAAGAAGTTAGTATTTAATATTTCTTTAAAATTTTATGCAAAAGTAATTGGAAATGAAGATGAAATATGCGAAAACTAGAAATCAATAGCAAGTTTCATCTCCTACCAACATAATACTGCAAAGTCTTTATATGCTAATTAACTCAGGATTTTACATCCAAATTAAGTGAAATGAAATCTTTAAGTTTTACGTCCCACGATTATGCCGGCTAGGCTAAAGGAGACAGTGATGATGGGAAATGAAGAAAATGGTGGAATGAAGAATGTGGAGGAAACGAGAGTACCCCCGAGAAAACCCACTCACATGGTGTTTATCCACCACAAAGTTCACTTGGCGCGAGTTAGGATCGAACCAAGGACCCCATGCACCAGAGGTGAACGCTCTACCACTGAGCCACCGCGGCCTTCTACATCCAAGTTAAGTTGCAATAAAACAATTCTCGTTAAAAAAACCAAAATTGGCAATGTGAATTGAAAATTAGCCTATATTTTAGATACCATGAAAAAATGTAAAGAGCATAACATGACTCTGAGGCCAAGTGGGTGTCCTCCCCTCTGATCTAGTGGCTAGCACGTGAGCCTTTGTTATAACGGGTTCCGGGTTCGATTCCGTGTGGGAGAGATTTCGAAATTTAACTGTCCTCGATGTTTTTGTGTGCGTGTCCCAGTTGTTCTAGGTTACTGGAAAATCAAGTTAAACAAGTAAAAAGCGAGTAAAAATAAGTAGAAAGTACTAATAAGTAGATAAGCAAGTTAATGAGGCACGTTCGGTGCAACAGTTAACTTTAGAAAAAAAGTGGATTGTGGATTAATAAATTACATGTCTTCTACGCTGCAGTTCGAGACAACCGTAATTCTTTCAATCTTTTACTTTTTAAAGAAATCCATCTTTCTAAACATTAGCACACAATACATGGGTAACAATTTACATTATGATAGCCTATACCATCAGCTTTAAAAGAAAAAGTGCATTCACTCATTAATTATTACGTAGTAAGTTTTCAATAGGTTCAGTGCCTGATCATGCGGTCTGTGAATGTTATGAAATATGAATTTTTTTTTATTTTATGATGATGAAGGATGCGAATATGTGTTCTCAAAACTTGCTCTTCCAGAAGCCTCAAGTTCAATAGTATTTCTGCATTACGCACCTTTTTCAACAACTTGCAATAGGTGTATTTATCATGAGAGAAATCCTCCACGAAATGTTTGCTCTATTGGATACTGTATTTCTGACGATGCTTCCCAGACATGTAGTTTCATTTAACGTAGAATTTCAGAGACCAAAACAGTTGAAATCTTTATCATTCTTTTGACTTTACTTGAGTATAGATGATTTTGAGTTTAACGTCTCTTTGAGCAGCGAGGCTATATGAGACGTGGACCTACAGATTAACGTGGGATCAGAATCGCATGAGGTCTCACTGGGAATCGAATTCGGCTCTCCCACAGTTTAGCTTTACTTGAATTTTGACCCAAACGCTCTTAAGCTGATTTAAGAGGGTGCACTTACTACCCCAGAGTTTTTCGATGAATGCATTTTTTACTAATTATACTAATTTTTTTTTAAAAAAGGTGTAATCAATATGTTTGTTTATTTAATATGTAGTCATTGTTGATCAAAGTTCTCATTTTTATATCCGGCAATAAGATCTAATCTCTTCTGTCTCTAGACCCAGTCATATTACTTTTAATCAATGCCAAATTACAATTTTTACCAACAAACAGAAGCTGTTCTACTAACTCTGGTAAATAATAATAACAATAAAGCATCTGTATCATAAAGACATTTTTTTCACCCTTCTTTAAAATTTCTTTTGGCTTCTCCACTTGTGGATACCTTGTTTTATAATGTATAATGTAAAAAGGCTTCAAACAGCAATCTGGCAAAAATTATTTGTGTGAAAGACAAAAGCGTCTTATCAGTTGTTCTTCAAAGAACTAAACAACTGACCTTCTCTCTGCCTTTAAATACAGTGTTACGATTTATAAGGCACAGACAAAAGTAGAGAGCCACGTGATATTTCGCCTAAGGGCAACTTCGTTGCTAAACTGAAGACTGGCATTCTGTAAATATATTGCATAGCCATCAATAAGTCACACTCACAGGTTCTTTGCAAACGTTTTGGTATAACAGATTAATCAAACTACGTTGTTGCAGGTAAGGGATGAGACTCTGAAAGACCGATAAGTGTTGGAACTCAGAGTCGTAGCTAGAAATTTCGTTGCTCGGGGCGAAGTAGAATTCGGCGTCCTCCGACCCTCACCTTACCAAGCTTTTACTTTTACTTTCTGTGCTTTTATTTTTAAGATATAAGAGAAAGAACTTTTAGTTGTTATGATTTTTTTTTTACCAAGCTGCTTGGATAGACCATTGCGACAGCCAAAAGCGATCGTTATGTATTCTTTAACAAATAAGAACCGCTCTCAAGAGGCTTATTTTAGACCTACTGTTTAACTTGACAAAACTGCCTTGTAAACAAATCCATTTGGAGAATAATTATGAAAAAAGCATGGAGCCGATTTTCCTGTCAGGGGGACCATGTTACAAATGAAGATGGTGGACGCGAGTGGTAGCGTTGGAAAGGTCAGGGTCCCGTGAGCGCAGTAGTAATGTCAGAAATCAGGCCCAGGCCACGAAGATCAAGGAATGGGGTCCTGACGTTATGGGTTCGGGTCCCTTCTATTCACCTATTAAACATGAAGTTGTTGGACGGAGTTGGTGGCATTTGAAGGGTTTTGATACGTTGTGCACAATTGCGATATCAGAAATCGATTCCTATCCTTGAACCCCAAGAAACGGGGTCCCGAAGTTTTAGACGCGGGTCCTTTCTATTCCCCTTTTAAACATGAGGTTTTTGGGCGCGGATGGTAACATTGGAAAGGTCCTAGTCGTTTGAGCACAGGGTAATGTCCGAAATCTGTTCCTGGCCTCAAAGCTCCAGAAATGAGGTCCCGAATTGGCTCAATCCCAATACCTGGTTGGTAAAGATAGAACAATATTTATAGGTGTATTGATGGTTTTATATCGCGTAATCAAATACTGAGATAGAACCACAGGAAAGGTTTGCATCACAACCCAAATGTTTGGGACCCGGATGTGATTTCTGACATCACCGCAATGCTTAAGGGACCAAGACCTCTCCAACGGCACCACCTGCTCCCAGAAACAGCTTGCTTCATAGACGAATATAGGAGACCCGAACCCAAAATTTCGGGATACCATTTCCAGGGCTTCGAATCCAAGGCCTGATTTCTGACATTACTGCTGTTCTCAATCGACTCTGACATTTCAAACGTCACCACCGTACTGCAACAAGTCCGTGTTTAATAGGCAAATAGAATAGACCCGAGCCCATATTTTTGGACCTGATTTCTGGGTCTCAGGTCCCGGGTTCCATCTTTGAAATTACCTATGTGCTGAGAGCGTCCAGAGCTTTCCAACCCCACCATCTGCATCCAACAACTTCATACTTAAAAAACAGAATGAACGTGAGCCCAAAATTTCGGAGGCCCATTTCTGGGGTTTCAAGGCAATGTCCCGATTTCTAACATTACCGCTGTGCTCAAAAGACCCGAACCTTTCCAACACCACCACATTCTTGCAACAATTCCATGTTTAATAGGCGTATAAAAATACCCATACTCAAAATTTTGGGGACCCCGTTTTTGGGGCCTCATGGCCGAGACCCGATTTCTTACATCACCACTGTGCTCAGGAGAACCGGAACTTTCCAACGCTACTACCAGCGTGCACCAATTCCATGCCTAAAACGGTTTAAATACTGCAGGAGGAAGGTAATGGAATTTTCTGCATGTTGTTTAAACAATTTAAAACATTTCATACCATCTATAAAAAATGAAATTTCAATATATTAGAAACTATGGTCTTTTTCGAAATGGGTACACCATTAATTTTCAGAAATAATTGTAAACTTCTGTAATTTTATTCTGTATGTGACCACAGAAATATTTTAATTTCGACTCTTTTTTACGATAACAAATATTTTGTGAAAGGTAACGGAAACTCAGAAGGAACCTTCTTTGGGCATTTCTCAATATTGATCAGTAAAGATGAACAATATGTTTAATGTTTGAAATTAAATTCAAAATATAGTTTGGCTACTGCATATGTTCGAAATTATAGTAATTGCTTCTTAATGAATGAAACTTTTTATGAAAATTCTGAATTTAAGGTTACTTATTATTAATTAATATATAAAAAATACACTAACACACACACACACACACACATATGTGTATATGTTTTGTATGTATGTAGATAGATAAACATATCACACAACTAGATACATATGAACAAAAATATCCTGGCCGTACAAGAGTTGTTGCAGAAATGATCCTAATAAATTCTTTCAGATTGGAAGCATTTCATAAACCAACGGAATAAAAAATTACTGGAATAAAAAATGATCTTTTGAAAAGACGAAATTCGTTAAGTTGTGACCAGTAGCGTAGGCAGAAAATTATTTCGGGGGGTCCAAACTCAATATGAGGGAATTTCATATTAAAATTCCTAAAATTACCCCCCAAAATTAGGATAAATGCACACAAGTCGTAATTTCGGGGGGTTTGAACCCCAGGACCCGCCTCTGGGTACGTCCCTGATTGTGACCTATTAAGCCCATCTTCTACAGCTGCTTCAAGTTCAAAAATGTTATCATTCCCCTTGTTTACATTCATTTCTAACATTTCCGCGCAAATAGAAGCTTACGTATATCTCTTCACTCCTTTCATTTTCATATTTTCATTCTCACCGTCGTGATTAATCCGATAGGGTAGAGAAGTGTGATTAACTAAGTGAAATCATCACCATGAAGGCGCCGAACATGTATTTCAGACTTTGACAATTTCTGATTTTGAGAATGCTGCTGCGTACAATATAAAAATTACTCGGCACCTTGTATGTCACATCGTCATTAAGCAATTATATATAATTACTTTTTTTAAAATAAAAAGTAAAGACTTATTATGACTCTTAACGTTTGGGCTTCGAGGAAACGAGCAGGAAAAAATTTAATAAATCTATTTCTTTGCAAATCGACAACAATATTGATTTAATAGGGCGCCAACATCTTTCTGGAGCGACGCGTCGTTTACTCATTTCCAACACTTTTTTCTTCTTGCACGTTCGTCGAACTCTTGGTATTAGTGACCGGAGTAACCACCGAGCTCGAGTCCCATAGCTACGGCTTTACAAAGACTGATCAACGATGGATACAGCAATAGTGCGAAACTGGAGAATCGGCTAGACAAAGAGATAACAAATGAGATGTACCATACAAATTGATCATGTGCGTTTCATCTGAAGTATAATTTTAAGTGAGTGAAAAGTAAAAACAATAAAGAGGATTGTGTTGTCCCATGCGAATAATAGTAATGACAGGCGCTATTATTATTATTATTATTATTATTATTATTATTATTATTATTATTATTATTATATTAAATGTGATTTCAGCAAAAGCAACGAAGAATAACTCAGAAAACTCAAAGTAGCGATGCACAATGCGTTTTCAAAAATATCCTACAACAGGATTTGAACTAACGGTCTTTGGATTTAGAATCCCGTATATTACCGATTGTACGGAGCAATGTCACACTGGTACTCTTATAATGTGTTATCTTGTATTACTTCCTTTAAAGTCCGGAATATATATAAAATAGGAAACCAGACTTTGGTAAATGAACTTCCAAGAAAATACGAAACTCGTATTCCCTGATTTTATGTCTGTGCACATTTTAATTCACAATTAAATATCTATGCACAATTTAATTCACTTCGTTTCACTTCTTCTTGCCATTCGGGCGTCAACTTTCAAAATTTTGGGTGGAAGCTTTTCCACCCTAAAACCGTTTTTCCGCAGAAAGTAAAAAGACCCGTATTCGTATATTTCTTCGTATTGCCCATACACAAAGTTTCGTAGCAATTCTTCATGTTCTTTACACACATCTGACAGAGGCTACTGCTACTATCATTTTTTATATTTCGTGATCAAAGATTTGGAGGGGTCCGTGCCTCACTCAACCTTTCTTTTTCAAGAAAATACGAATCCCGTAATCCTTAATTTTACATCCGCAATATCTCTGCACAATTTCATTCACTTCGGTTCACTTCTTCTTGCCTTTCGAGCGAGAAATTTTAAAATATTGGGTGAGGGCTTTTGCCCCTTAAACCGTCTTTCCGCAGAAAATAAAAAAAAAACAAGTTTACGTTTATTGTGTGTTTATTGTCCATACACAAAAATTTCGCTGCAATTCTTCATATCCTGTAAACACATCTGGCATACTGTTACTAACACTTTTCATATTTCGTGATCAAAGATTTGGAGGGGACAGTGCCCCACCCAGTCCTTTTTCACACTAAAATACGAAACCCTTATTCCGTCACTGTGCACAATTTCATTCATTTTGGTTGACTTAATTTTGCCTTTCCGCGTCAACTTTCAACACTTTGGATGGGTGCTTTTGCCCCAAAAAAGTTTTTCCGCAGAAAATAAAAAAAAACAGTATTCGTTTATTTTTTGCATATTGTCCATACACAAATTTTGGTTGCAATTCTTATGTTCTTTACACACATCTAACATACAGTTACTAGCGCTTTTCATATTTCGTGATCAAATGTTTGGTGTGGTACGTGCTCCAACCAACCATTTATTCCAGGAAAATATAAAACCCATATTCACTGATTTTACGTCTGCAATATCCGTGCAAAATTTTTGGTTGGTGCTTTTGCTCTTCAAAACCGTTTTTCCGCAGAAAATGAAAATTCGTTTTTATTTGTTTTTTGCGTATTGCCCACGCACAAACTTTCGCTGCAATTCTCATGTCCTTTACACACATCTGACATACTGTTACTAGCACTTTTCATATTTCATGATCAGAGGTTTGAAGGGTTCCGTGTCCCACCGAACCGTTTTCTCCAGGAAAATATGAATCCGGTATTCCTTCGTTTTACGTCTGCAATATCTGTTCACAATTACTTTCGCTTTGGTTTACTTCTTTTTGCCTTTCGGGCGTAAAATTCAAAATTATGGGTGAAAGGCTTTTGTCTCCTAAAAGCGTTTTTCCGCAGAAAATAAAAATAACGTATTCTTTTTTCTTTTCTTTCTTTCTTTTTTTTTTGCGCATTGTCCATACAGAAACTTTCGTTGTAATTTTTCATGTCCTTTACACACATCTGATATACACTGAGAAAAAAATTGTAGGTGGCGTACTTAAAAAGATAGGTTACATGCAAAATTCCTGTAGTTTTTGGACTTAACCTACAGCAGACGTATAACTGAAAACGCATATTTTATAATACTTTCTGTATAAGTGTTCCATCTATACGTACTTTCCGTATGAAACGATGTAGGCGGTCAGGATCTCACATACAAACGGACGTATATAACATATAGCTGACGAAAGTAACATAAGTATATGCATGTGGTATACGGAAAACTGTTAGATGTCAGCCATCCTGCAACCGCATGATGTAACATCTAAGGGCAGTGCCTATGTTGCATACGGGTAACGTATGCTCCGTACTGATTTCTATAGTAAGCAAGAGGATTCCGCATATTTGTACAGTATACCTCTGTCCGGAGAATGAATTTTTCTCTGTGTATTGTTACTAGCACTGTTGATATTTCGTGATCAAATGCTTGGTGTGGTACGTGCTTCAATCAACTGTTTTTTCCAGGAAAATATGAAACACATATTCACCGATTTTACGTCTGCAATATTTGTGCACAATTTCATTCACTTCGGTTTACTTCTTCTTGCCTTTCGTGCGTCAAATTTCAAAATATTTGGTGGGAACTTTTGCTTCTTAAAACCGTTTTTCCGCAGAAAATAAAAATTTGTTTTCATTTGTTTTTTGCGTATTGCCCATGCATAAACTTTCGCTGCAGTTCTCATGTACTTTACACACATCTGACATACTGTTACTAGCACTTTTCATATTTCATGATCAAAGGTTTGGAGGGGGCCTTGTCCCACCCAACCGTTTTCTCCAGGAAAATTCGAATCCGGTATTTCTTTGTTTTACGTCTGCAATATCTGTGCACAATTACATTCGCTTTGGTTTACTTATTGTTGCCTTTCGTGCGTCAAATGTCAGAATTTTGGGTGAAGGGCTTTTGTCTCCTAAAAGAAAATAGAAAACCCGTATTCGTTTATTTTTGCGCATTGTACATACGCAAAGTTTGGTTGCTATTCTTCATGTCCTTTACACACATCTGACACACTAGCACTTTTGATATTTCGTGATCAAAGGTGTGGAGGGATCCGTGCTCCACACAACTGCTTTTTCCAGGAAAATACGAAACCCGTGTTCTCGCATTTTACGTCAGAAAAATCTGTTTACAATTTCATTCACTTCGGTTCAATTGTTATTGCTATTAGGGTATCAAATTTCAAAATTTTGGGTTGGGCTTTTGCCCCTAAAACCGTTTTCCTGCAGAAAATAAAAAGCTCTGTTCAATTATTTTGTGTGTAGTATCTACCCGCCAAATTTCATCAAAATCGGAGTGTTACACTTCGGATGTGTTACTTGTAAGTTCCTTCTCTTATGAACATCCCCAAAAAATACATAACAAAAACAAAGTTATTCCAGTAAAATGTAAGTTACAGTCAGTTACTGAATTTCAGTTGGAGAATCTTTTTCGAGTCGAGTCAAGTTTCAAATAAAACTAGCTCCACTTTGCATCTGCCGGTCCCTAGAAACCAGAATCAGCATCGCCAGGAGCAGACACGAACTAAATGTCTTCAAAGTCTGCTACACAAGAACAGGGGCGAATCCAGGGGGCGATTCGGGCGATTGTCCCCCAGAAGGAGAATCTTTCTTATTTTATATATAAATAATACCCATTTCAGAGTTTGGAGTTCGTAAAAGTAGCTCTAAGTAGCAGTATTACAAACTACCGAACACCCTGAAGTCCATCGTAGATCCGCCTTCGTAGTCCATCGTGGACAAAAGTATGGGTGACTAAACACTTATTATTCACATTCAGTTTGCACATCTCAACACATAAACAATATTTTCATTCACTTCCATCTACTACTGCGTTTTACTGAACTGTAATGACCTGTTATGTTTAAAAATAATTATTAATTTTTCAATAATTGTAAATGTTTAAGTTCAGTAATTCACCATGAATAGACTCAACTAGAAGTGTTTTGTAACGAAGAAATAACAGCATGAACTGTGAAATATCTTTTCACAAACTGTCGAGGGTTGAGAGTCGACAAACTTTACTCTTTCGTTTACCGATTACCTCGAAACCGCAGTAGCCAGAATTGGGCCAGGATAGAGGACTTATATTAAGAAAATAAAAATCTCAGGAAAATGCAGAAGTCGAGAGAAAAAAGGAATGAAATCTCTCATTTCTAGTTCTGTTAGTCTTGTAGCTCTTAGTCCGTACCAAAGTATTGATAGAAATATGGCCAATGAGTTATGACTATTTTGTAGAACATTCCACTTTAATATCACAGGAAATTCATCTTCCGACTTGCTTGGCTTGAAAAGTTATAGAGTGTATTGGTATACTATGTAAAGTATATTTACTGTCGCTGATTTGTGATGACAATCAGAAACAGAAGTAAAAGGTAAATTACAGTAATAGTTTTCTGTTAATAGTTTTGTATTCAAGGGAAAACGGAAAACCTACTTTTATCTTTACATTTTTTTCTTAAAATTTTTATTCGGGTTCACACCCTTCCCCCTCAACATTGCATACAAAAATTGAGAACTTATTTAGAATTTGATTGTTGATTCCAGTATGTTTCAAGCATCACTTCTCGGACCTTGGCTTGTGATATGTCGATATCTATATTATCATATATCAACATTCGATATCGCAAATATATTGACATGAATATATCATTCTAAATTTTCGATATCGATATTCGGGTGGCGACGAGGTATAAGGGGCCCCTAAGACTTGCGATGGAGAACATATGGCATATTCAGGCAGTAACAACGTGAGAGTGTTATTGAACGGATCAAAGACTATCAAAAGCAGCACTACACAGTGTCATAGAAGAAAACACAGACACTTCTGGGAATAATAGTATAATTTACGCTGAAAGTAATTTCGTTCCTTCACCCCCTCCCTTATTTGCTGGTGAACTCACATTTACCACAACGGATGAAGAATATCACGCGTCACCTTCTAATCAAAGGATCCCGGGTACGATTCCCAGAAGTTACAAAACGTTGAAAGCCAAAGGTAGGTCGTGACCTTATTTGTATTGGTACTGATAAGGGTTATAAAACTTCAACATAATGAGTGTAGTAACCGACATACGAAAATCGACACAGTAGTTGTCTTTTTCTCTCGCCATGTTAGTCATATTGAATGTAGCTCTCATGAAGCATGACTAATAAATGTCAAATCCGTAGTAATGACACAGCTTTTACATTTCAGTGTTCTCACAACATGTAACAGCTCTCTACAAGAACATACAAATAGCCACATACAGTATTGCAAGCTAAAATGGTGTAATTGTGCTGGCTGTCACGTCCCTTTTCTGACTATCGGGCAGCAGCGTCATTTCGTGTTCTGATTGGGAACAAGACCCCGCAGTGACATACGTGTTTCACATTTATGATTAGTATATTATTAGACAATCGATTAAAGGATATGCATTTCTTAAACTCATTAAAGGGCGGTTGGCCCTCTACTCTTCCCAAATGACACGCCCTCGTATCTTAATGTAATGAACAAGAGTGATAGACCTTGTACGGTATTGAAATCGTGAAATAGTTTTTTATATTCGTGAGATGTCAGCAGCTGATTGTTTTGTGTTATGTTCCGTTTGCAACCCCCTCTGTAAGTTTTGTTCACTTAGCATATTATTCAACCACTTCGGGACTGTTTTCTGGTAGGATCAAAATGGCCAACTATCAAATTGAGGAACTAGCAGATATATTTTTCGCCTATGGTGAAGATGGTAAGTGTGGGCGAGCGTCAGCCAGGTTATACCAAGCAAGATACCCCGCCAGAGGAACACATCATCATTCCATTTTGCGAATATCTTTGCGCGGTTACGCCGAACTGGATCTGTACTACCGGATATGCGCGACACTGATCTTCCTTGGACTGTCAGAACTCCTGATTTAGAAGAAGATGACCTAGTAGCAGTAGCATAAGAACCATGAGTAAGCACAAGAACTCTTGCTCGAGTGCGAGGAACAAATCATGTCACTGTATGGCAAATATTAAGTTAACAGCAGTTAAATGCGTAACATTTACTAAAAGTACAGCCTCTATTAGACAACGATTACGATCCACATGTAAACTTCTGCGAGTGGTTTCATCGGGTGTGTGAGCATAATCCTGTATTTCAAGTGCAGATATTCTTTAGTGATGGAGCGGACTTTACAAAATATATTGTCTTGAATAGCCGGAATAGTCATGTATGGGACGAGGAAAATCCCCACGACATAATCCATATCATAAATTAATACACGTTCACACTAAATATCTGGGTTGGTATTCTGAGATTGCCTCATAGGTACATATCTTTTACCACCTCGATTAAATGGACAGTTTTACCGTTATTTCTTAGCAAACGTCTTACCCGAATTCTTGGAGGAAATTCCGCTAAAACTTTGTCAGAACATTTGGTTTCAACATGACGGAGCTCCGTTTCATTTCTCACATGACGTGCGGGAATATCTGAATCAAGTGAATCCAGAGCAATAGATAGGGCGAGGTGGTCCCGTGAGATGGCCTGCTCGTTCCCCTGACCTAAACTCATTACCCTTTTTTCTGTGGGGCATATGGAAATCCTGCTCTACGAGAGACCTGTACGGTCGGAGAAAGAGCTAGTTCAAAAATTGTTGCCGAAAGCACTAGCATCAGGGAGGCATCACATATGTTAACACGTGCTTCGGACTCACTGTATCGCCGTTGCAATGCCTGCATTGACGTCTTAGGACGATGTTTTGAGCAGCTTCTCTAGAGGTGTGTATAAAGCTACATCTTATTGATGTAGTGATATTTTCATTTCCTTGATAATGTAATTTATTGTTTTATTGTTATACAATGAAGCACAGCTGACACAATAATCCCCATCTGCCCTCTACATCGACTTTAGATTTACGCATTCGTTACGTTTTGCATACTTTGGACAAATCATTACGTCCGAGCATGACTGAGAATCGTTTATGCCTTCTACGGAAACGCTTGCATAGCCATACCACATTACTGACACATGTAATTCAATAGGTTATGTATCATTTCATCTCTGCATATGGTTGTAGACTGCCAAATCCACGGTTCCTCGTGTTCGAAATAAAAGGTATCGCATTTTTAAACCTTTTAAGGGCCTGCCCTAGGTACAGATAATTATCTTACTGTACTCGTTATGTTATATCTTATGACCTTTCTCGGTACCGATACTACTACAAATAAAGAACTGACTTACCTTTGGCTTTCAACCCCTTGTAATCTCTAGGAAAAGCACCCGGGATCCTTTGATTACAAGGTGGTCCTTTGTGGCAAATGTGAACGAATCCGTAAACAACGTGTTTTCAATTTACTTGCAATTTGTTTTTGCTGTCCCTATGATAATTTAATATGCTCATACAGCAAAGAGGAGAGAGGAGGTGGAGGATTATATTCAGTATAAATTGCTGTTATTCTCAGAAGTGTCTGTGTTCTACTCCATGACACAATGAAGTGCTGCTTTCGATAGTCTCTGATCCGTTCGATGAAACTCTCACATAGTTACTGCCTGGAAATACCATGTGTTCTCTCTTCTATTACTACCTACCAGAAGACCCACGTGATCAAGGAACTTTTCGTGATAGTCACCGACATGCGCAGGCGCCTTTTCAGAAGTTTCCATGGGTTTCTCTCATTGTCAAGGGTAGCATGTTATGGTTACTACGAGCGCAATTTTCGCCTTCCCAATACCAGCACAGAAGGACACAACTAATTATACAAAGTTACAGAGCGCAAAGTATTTCCATAACTAAAATGTTAAAGTGAGATTGAGTAGGCTTTTATAACATTTAAAATCATAAAAACTTACATCTAAAAACTTATAACTTATAATGCTTCCTTTGATTGAACAGTTTTTGTTTGATCCAAATTGGTACACAGATGGCTGAATATGAGAAGTTAAAGTTTAGTATGTTGAACACAGTATTGTCTTTCATCTGACTTGCTGTTGCATACATATACACTCTTGCACATACGCACACACATACAATTCAGTTGAGAAGCAAGAGCAGTATGACCTTTCTTTTTCTTTCTTTCTTAGACGTAACTCACCATCTGGTTTCTCCCTTTCGTCTTTTCTCTTTCCTTCAACAGAACTTCTAGCCTAGCAGTCGTGAGATGGTGCTGTACCGATGACGTCGTATAATGCCTGTTAGACTACGTCACATATCCATACATATACAAGCACTCTCCCCTTCTCATCAGCTCTGAACGACAGAGAACAGCGAAGTATCGGCGATGTATTCTTCGCCTTCCATATAGATAACATTGGATTTAACGGCTAAGCGTAGCTCGCGCGTTGTATTCGTCGCTCAACTTTAATCTCGTAACGGCTAGCTTTCAAACGAATACACCTTCGCCGTTACCACTTCGTTGCCGGAGCTAGCATCTAGTTATAAAACGCACCACATACATGCGCTAGGACTCCACGTGCAAAATATATTTCTTGCATTTCTTTTTTATAATTACGTCTCATCTCTAGAGTTGAAGCATTCATTGATACCAGATTTAAATATTAAGTTGTAGCAGAGATTCTAGAAACAGGGTTGGAAACTAATTCTTTTTAACATGTATTTCCAGAATTTATAAAATTACGAATTAGGCTTTGAAACTATTACCAATGAATTACACCAAATAAGGTAAACATGATATTTTTGAACACGATAACCAACCCTGTCATCAGTTGCGTATTGGAGGAGTGCTATTTTAAAATCGTTATATCTCCGTTGTTTATTAACCGATTTTAAAAATTCAAACGACAATCAATATAGAAATAAAATTACTATCTTATAAATGTATTGCAGGCTGCATAACTCTAAGGATATTATTACTAAAACTCAAATAACTCCCTTATTTATATATGGATCGTTAAAATTCAAAACGCATTGCGTTCTGTATGTCCAAAGGTCTTAGTTTTATAGCTTTATAACCATAAAATCAATAAACTATAATTTAAAATATATTTAAAATTACAAGTTGTGATACTAGTAATGGAATCTTCTGCTAAGTTCGTTCTCTATGGGAAACAATGACTTCTTAAACTCAGTCCATTGGTCATAGTTCAAGCTGAATAAACAACCATTCATTTTGAAAACTATTTGGGTTTCGTTCTGCACATTTTTCACAATTACATTAAAATTATTAGTAAGAATGAACTTCTTTTTATTCTCCATTACTAACTACTCCATTCTTTTACTTTAGAAAAAAATTTTAATCATTTTTGTTCCTTAGATTCATTTTTAAAGAACAGTTGGTGTATTTTGTAACCATTAGAAAGATATTTCATTCCATCATACCTCATAAACAGTTCCTTAGTTTTCATCTCTTTTAAAACTTGATCAGTATCTTCATTATATCTCTGTGGTAATAAGGTTTTGTATTTTTCATTTAAATGTACTACTACTCTTTCACCAATGTATTTTGTTTGTATCAATTTCCATGAGGTTATTTCGTATGATTTTCCTTCCTCCAGATCTTGCAATTTAACAAGTTTTAACAAGTTTCTTGTTTAATTGTGAGGCCATTTCTCATTTATTTTACAAAAACTTTTAAAAACTTATTCATTTTTGTAGTGATCTTATCTCGTTATATATATAGTTAATTCTATCAACAATGTCTTTTATATGTTCGTCTGTTAATTCTCTATTCATTACTTTAATAACATTAAGCTCATCCTTAAACGTAGCAATTTGAGTAACCATATTTTTATATTCTTTCTTCGAAGCTATATTAAATCGTGTAGATAAGCCAGTGATAACGGCAGAAGTAGATGCAAATGCTGTTGTAATAATCGAATAGACTGTAACAGCAATAAATATATTTATAAATTTTGTAGAAGCAGAAAGCAGTATCGAAAATGCAATAAGAGTAACATAAATACATTTTAATCTCTTAAATTTCCTCTTATTTCTCGTTAGTAAGTTTTGAAGTGTTAATATTGTATCCTCGATTAATGCAATTAGATTCTCTCGTGGAATGTTATCTGGAGTATTCGTTTTATTAAATAAGTTTTTATGATATTACCATAAAAACACCTACAAACTAAACATATAATTGATTTATCTTCTCAATCACCTTTTCTCTTTTCACATCGTATTCAAAGTTTTTCTTGCCAATCATTACAGCATAGCAAATCATTTTATCTGGTACGTACATCGCTTTCAAAATTAACAGTCAATTTCAAATTAGTTCTATCATTTACAGTTACTGATTTATGCTTGCTTGTGTTAATTACAAACATTGGTCTTTTTTCTAAAATCTCTTTAGGATAATAAAACATCTCAGTGTTTCCAATTGTAACTCTCTTATGTGTCGTATACATTTCGTAAGCTTTGAGATATTTATGCTTTTCAAAATCTAAGTTCAAAGATTCTAAAGGAAAAGACTCATTTCTAGAATTACGAAAATGGATATTCTGTACTTTACAATGATCAAAATAGCTTGAATCTCATTCTTGATTATCATTCCTATCAGTTTGGAAAAATGGAATCACAAAATTAGGCATATCAAATTCACTTGAGTTGAATTGTGTGGTTAGATCAAATTCCAAATATTTGCCTGTAACTGATTTCTGTAAACATTGATATGTGTTGAAGAAAATAGGAATCTTACCCTCTTTTAACATGTTAGTTCTTAGCAAGATAGCATAGTTAGGTTCATAATTAACAATAGGCATTCTCAACTCCATATTTGTAATCTTAACTTTACCTGGATGTGGTTGATCATTCTCATACGTTCCATCCAGCTTTTTAGTTTTCCAAATAGCAAATGTATTATCATGAGATCCACTTCTTTTAAATGTATATTTCAATCCTCCTTTCCACATAATATATTTATAATCAGATCAAAATCCTGGTAAAATCTTAGTAAAAATACTAATTCTTCATCTGTTCTTCGCCATGTAATTCCTTCCCATCCAGATTCATCATAATGATTTGCTTCTGGTTTTGAAATTGTACATGTGTTTACAGCTGTCGAAGTTAAACAAGGGTAATCTATAATGTCCAATATCTGTCCATGCTTACTAACTTGTACTTGAGAAAACAGATGTGGGAAGAAGTTATTAACAAGTCTAATATTTTGACCAGCAGTATATTCTCCATTTGCATCGCTACCTCTAATTTCGAAAGTTACATAAATATCAGCATAATAAGCATGAACGTACCCATCCCCAACATCTATATCAAACTCAATATATTTGTTTTGTTTATTTAAATTTTCGATTGTCTTTTGATTAGGTTTAAAGGATTGTATTTCATATTACTCTATTTTATCCATATTTATATATAGAAAAATATGGTAATCGTTTTATGAATTCAACCCATAAAACAAACTTAAATATAACTTCTCCAAATATCCTTATTGCTATTCACCTGACTAATGATTTCTGAAAAACTATATCCATCTGTAAACATTTTTAATACTACAATACATAAATGCCCACAGATTACCTCGTTAAAATGTTGTACACGATTGCTACTGTACTTTATATTATGACCAAGGTATTTTACGAGTGTCTTTGGTGGATTACCTGCGAATGAATCAAACACATACTTTTATTTCCTTCTTTTCCATAACAAACCCAATGAGTTCCTATATTTTTAGACGTATCAAAGTTAACAATAGCACACTCATTCTTCTTTGGTTGTTTAGGTAATTCATCACTCATAAATACACCTCTAAAGTTTCTTATTCTAAGCTGTTTAACAAGATAAATTAGATCCTAGTTACTTAAGGCTTTGATTTCTTTTTCTTTACTATTTTGGGCTTTAGGTTTTTTGGAAGCTTGCCACCTTGTTTTTCTTCCATTGCTAAGTTATGTCTCTTTTGTTCTTCTAATTCTGCTTTATTCTTTTTCACATCTTATACCGTTTTGACTACAGTAGCAACTCCAGCAGCAGATGATCCAAGAGCACCTATTAAAGCTAGAATGGTTAGAATAGTAATAATAAAACTTCCATAGTGAACTTTATTATCATTCGCCTTTATTTCTTTGTTTATTTTCTTAACTTAAAGTATAGAAAGAGTTAAATGCATTTGGGTACCTTCTTTCATCCTTTTGGCTTTATCATTTATCTGTTTCTTACTTAAAATGTGATCAATATTTAATTGTTTAAGTTCCTCATTAGGAATTGTAAACGTAAAACTACTTAACTTCATACTTATATTTATTATAAAACTTTTATGGTAAAATCCATAAAAATTAAACACAATACTTATAAACCTAAACCAAACCTTACTTTTGCATTCATAGACAAAGCAGTTCTCAAAGCTGGTAATCGTTCTGTTATCAAGATTGCATCTTTAGGAAAAGCTCCTTCTCATGCCTTATTTTCCAATTCTTTGTCTGCAACATGTCTAGAAGCTGTATCTATTATCTCTGTAGTAAATATCATGTTCTATACAAGCTTCATCTAGTGGGTTAATACCTTTATCACCCCTTTCTAACCTTTCTTCTATCTTCGTAAAATGTCCACAGTAAAAAATCCAGGAATATGTAACTCTGGTATTCCCTTCATGTTTAAAATCTTATTTAGTCCTTTTCCATACTTCTCACTATTCCAAAATTTTGGTGGTAACGTATTCAATATCTTTATCAAATAATCCATACTCTTTGGATCATTAGGAACAAATTGTGAAAGTTTAGAATTAATCATATCCATTACGCCTACTTTCTCATTATAAAAGTTATCATTTCGAGCTTTTTCTTCTCAATCTATAACTATTAATCGATAAATCAATTAATTGTCTCACGTCATTCATCCATATATATTCTTTAGGTAATTCGTTGTATATTTTTCTTCCATCTCCAGACTTTGGTGTTCTCTTTCTTGGCGGTGTTGGTTCTAATGTTGGTTTTATATATCTTTCCCAAATAGGTTTGATAATTTCTTTGTATTTTTCACTTCTACTGGATCGTTGTTTTCTTGTATTTGGATCATTGTTATGAAATACTACATTAGAATCAATGACTATTTGTGTATATTTTTCTAGATCATCTTCATTATAGTTTTTTGGATTATGTTTTGTTTGTAATTCCCATAAACCTTCTGTTCCTGTGTAATGTCGATTATTAATAACTAAATCATCACCATGAATTTTAACTTCCGTATCCCCAATCATTTGTACGATTTTACCATCTTCATCATATGGTTGAATTCCAAAACTTTTATCATCTGTAGGTGCATAATATCTCAAAGCAATCTTACCAAAATGGGTTGCTGGTAAAGATTCTATTCCTTATACTTTATACTTTATTTGCTTTTTCATATGTTTGATTTCATCTGTTATAGGGGTATCACTTTCACTTATTGAACTCTCATACGTAGGAGGAGTCACTAATAAGCTTGAATCTACTTTTGTGCTTTTATGTACAACTGGAACTAACTCCTGAATTATATTTTTATTTTCTTCTGCTACTTTTGCTATATTTTGTCCTAAGCCTTCAATTGCATCTATAACAGGCTGTTCTTGTTCTTTATATTTTTCATGTTTACCTCGATGAGCCTGTTTAATTTTCTTAAATCTTTTCACAAGTTCTGCTTTTAACTTTACATATTTCCTAGCTTCAGCAGTATTTAACTGACTCATTTATTATATAAAGAAAAAATATAAAAGTAGCACAACATACACGTTTAGGTACGTTCAATCACGTTTCAAGTACAATTCACTCCAGTCTATGCTTTTAAAAAGTCTAATTTTATTTCTGTATTTGCCATTATTCGTTTTCCTAGTCATATCTATTGTTAAGAAACCATGCTCTTTTTCCCAACACTTATTGCATAAAAATTGTAATTTTTCAAACGACATACCTGATCCAACAAATTCATCATATATGTGCTTTAAATTTGTGTTATCCTGTCTAAAGACGCAAAGAAAATTTAAGTTGTCTCTTATTAGCTGTTTTGGTAGAATATGTTTGTCCGAGATAGAGACAGTTCAAACCTTTATGACGACCTCGAGTAAAATATTCTCTAACGTAGTTCTGTTGTTCTAAAATGAAAACATCAAATACTACCACAGAATCATTCTCACATTCATCTAATGGAATAATCTCTTCGTTGTTTCCTCTTACTACTGCTATCGTGTCTAATATTACATTCTATATTTCGAAAAAGTTGAATTAGCTGTTGGTATTTAGGTTGATGTAGACTTTTAGAATAGATATAAACATTTGCATATTTTAACCATTCAGTTGCTAACAAGAAATTATCAACCATTAGCGTAGTTTTACCACAACCACTAGGTCCAACTATTAGGCATCTTATATCATCAGGTAACATGACACCGTTCCTCTTTCTCTTTGTTGCTTTTTCTGTTAACCTTACTTTAATATCCCAATTATCCATCTTATTATTTATTATATAATAAATGAAAGTATTTAATTTAAGCGGTTATTCATCTGTATTAAATATGTCTTTGCATTACCCATTTGAAAACAACTTAGAAATAGCTCTTGCAGGATTTTACACAACATACTTAACTTCAAACATTACAGAAAGAAATAAATTAACATTTTGTAGTAACTTTCCTGACTATCCTGAATTTTCAAAACAACTTGTAGTAAAACCTGGTCAATATAATTTAAAAGAGTGAGAAGAATATATTAAATCAAATCTTCCATACTCCACCGATGCTTTAAAAGATTTTAAATTTATTGAGGATAGAAAGAACAATAGAGTTAAAATATTTAACAGACATTGTGACATAATTTTAGATACCATTAATACGGTATTAGGTTTTAGTGAGAAAAACTTAGCCGAAAACAGAGAACATGTTGGAGATAAGGTGCTTAAGTTTCATCCTTTTGATACTATAAATATTCACTGTGATTTAGCAGAAGGCATGATTTTAAAACATAATGATACAACACATAACGAAACAGATTTAATTGCGACGTTTAGAACAAATGCAGAATTTAGAGAACCAATTATATATGAGCCTGGAGAAAGATATTTTCCCAATACATCACAGCAAATTTAATAATTTTAAAGTTTCAATTCGAGATGAAAATGGTGATTTGATTGATTTTGGTGGAGCTCGTATAACTGTTCTTCTCGCTGTTAAATAGATATAAAATTTGTATATAATAAATATGGATATCGTTGGTAATGTTAAAAGTAGGATAAGTGATATTAATATTAGTGAAGACAAATTAAAACTATTAGAGAATTTAAATAATGTTAACGTAAAACAACTTGAATCATTAGAATCCAGTATTAATAGTCAATTAGCGAATGATAGAAAACAATTTGAAGATGTTAAAAACGCTGCAAGATACGTATATCACGAAAGATGCGATTGATGCTAAGATGTATGCTACACAAAAAGACTTTCAAATGTTGTAAAAAGACACAAAAAAATAATAATGCAGAAAGAAACTATACCCCTATTATGTCGATTGAGAGTTAAAAACGTTAACGAGCCAATCTTTAGAATATTTAATCTCTCTAATGGCTACAAATTTCTGTATAATGGTTAAAAAATGCACATGGAATTAAGCTTTGACAGATATTTTCTAGACATATCTTTAGGCGATACTTAGATTGAAAAGTTACCTTTTAGCTTTAACAAGAACGATATAATTACGATTAAACCCAATAACTATTCTGCTATGGAAGAAGAACAATTATTGTTTATTGTAATGTAGTAGAAAGAGGCCTTTCGTGAAAACAATTTGGTATAGAATAAATATGGATATTTTTGGTAACATTAAAAGTAAGGAGAGCAATAAGATGCTATTACAAACGTTTGTTAGGAAAGGAGAAGTTTTTTCATCAAATTATACATCCTTGGTTGATTTTAAGAACAAAAGATTGGTTAATGTATCGAATTACAAGATGTTGTAACTTTAGAGCAGCTTGAATCAGTGAAAGAAAAGTTTACACGAAAAGAAAAAAACTGTAGAATTACCCTGTCTATTGGCAGGGTAATTCTACAGTTTTTTTCTTTTCGTGTAAACTTTTGTCTATTGGCAGAAGATGATGTTTGAAACCAGTCTTTTTTGTATATAATTTAGCTGCCGCCTACAAATTTTTTATGGAGGTAGGTTAATGCATATAGAATCAAGTCTTAATTTATATCTTATAGACATATTTTTAAATGATGCTTTAGTTGAAAGTTTTCCATTACACTTTAATATAAATGATCAGTTAACAATTAGATCATCCAAAGATTCTAATCTGAAACAGGGCAAATTATTATTGCTTATTATGTATATAGAACGAGAAGATGAAGATGAAAACGAATCAAGTGATGATGATAATGTTAAGAGTGTAGTATGAGGTAATGATTAATTTTGAATTTATATATAATAAACAGGATGTATTGTGTTAAGTGTAAGAAATCATCTGATACGAAGAAAAATACCATTAGTATAGAGCGAACAAAGAATGGAAGATATATTAAGAAAGGTATTTGTTCTATATGTGGTGTTACTAAATCTCAATTCGTTAAAAAGAAATATTGACCAGAAGAAGGTAAAGGTATTAGAGAAGACATTATAGAAGAAACTCACAAACCTTCCAGAAAGAATTATCCTAGGTTAAGTGTTAATGTTAAAGGTATAGATGATTTATGACAGGCAGTTCTTCTGGAAATGGATAGTGGAGTATTAAAAGGTGTTTTCAAGTTAAACAAAGGCTATAAGTATTTGCTAACGATTATAGATGTTTCGAAATATGCGTTTGCTGTTCCTGTTAAAGACAAGACCGGTAAGAATGTTACAGAAGCATTTGAATCCATACTAAAATGAGAATAATTCACAAACTGATCAAGGCAAAGAGTTTTACAATAAAGAATTTAAGAAGTTGATGGAGGAAAATAAGATTAATCATCACTCAACCTATAGTAGTAAGAAAGCTTCTGTTGTTGAGAGATTCAATAGAACTCTTAAACAAAACATGTGAAAGAAATTTACAACACAAGGAAATTATAAATGGATAGAGATATTACAAACACTAGTTAGTGAGTATAATAATCAGCTGCATAGAACAATTGGTTTAAAGCCTATAGAAGTTAACAAGAAGAATGAGCGAACAATATTGGAGAAAGTGTATAAGAAAGCATATAAGTGTGTTAAACCCAAATACAAATTAGGCGATCATGTTCGTATAAGTAAATCGAAAGGGTTATTTGAGAAAGGCTATACATCTAATTGGTCAACAGAAGTATTTGTTATTAGCGAAGTTATTCCATCTAATCCACCTACGTATAGAATTAAAGATTTAGAAGAAGATGTGCAAGGTAGATTTGACGAACAAGAACTATTAAAGACGAACCTAAAGATAAATACTTGGTGGAAAAGGTGTTGAGAAAGAAAGGTGACAAAGTATACGTTAAATGGTTAAGATTTGATGATTCACATAATAGCTGGATAGATAAATGTATATCGTAATGTAAATATAAACGTTGTCTTTTATGGAATAATAACCATAAAAGGTTAGTTTGAATGAGATAAGAGTAACGAAACGTTACTCTTCAAACAACAAAGGGCAACGAAACGTTACTCTTCAAACAACAAAGGGTAACGAAACATTTTTAATAGATAAATGGACGGTTCAATAGATCTACAAAATAATTTACTCGTTTACAAAACAAAGATCGTAAGCTACCTCACTGTTGTTAAAGATGACGATATACAGACATGGTTCAAAGCTAAAGACGTGGCCGAGATACTTGGATACAAAGATACAGATAAGGCGATCAGAGTTCACGTAGATGAAGAAGATAAACAAATATATAAACAGCTAAGTATATCTAAAGAAACAGACAGTAATCCAGACAAAATGGCGGGGTTGAAAGTACAAAAACAATCCAAACCCGACAAAATGGCGGGGTTGAATCGTCGAAGTTATGCGCAAGTGGTGGTAAGAGATTTGATCACTGTTTAGAAAATAAACAATCAAAAGAGCTAATAAGGTAGTATGATGAAAAGTCCGACTCCCGGAATTATAGGAGTCGCTCTAAAAGGATTTATCACTGGTTAGAAAAAAATTCAAAAGAGTTATTAGATTATTATCAAAGAAACCCAGCTTCCCAGTTTTCAGGGAGGCTGCAAAACCCATCTTACACAGAAAAAGTAGGTGGTAACGAAATAAAGTTAAAAAATGATTTTCTATATAATAAAAATGGAGAAAGATTTTGATTTATTACATGATAGACTTAAACTAATTCACGAATATCTTAGCGTGTTAAACGCTAAGATCTTAGCGTGTTAGAACTCTTAGCAGCACTATTAGAAAAACAAATATTTTTAAAGGAGAAGGAGCTGATATTAAAAGAAAAAGAGAATGCAGAACACTCACAAGAACCAAATTGGGATAGTGAAAGTGAAAATGATAATGGTGGCTATGAAGGTTATGAATGTTATGATGAAGTAGATTCTTCTTAAGTCGCAGTGGTGTTTTATGAATTATTTACATAAAAAGCCATGTAAAGAGTGAAAATGAATTACTAACCTTGATCGGTTATTCCCACGAAAGCCCCGTCCTAATACACTATACTAATAGACATCGAGATTTTCTTGTCATAATGAGTATTAGTTGTTGGATGAGATATGAAAATGATTTTAAAAAATAATTATGATAATAAATTGGGAGATGGCTAGTAAACGTGTACTAGATTTAAAACATTTAAAAAACTGTAACGATGAGTGCCCTATTTGCAAAGAACAAAAACGTGGAATGTATGAAACTAGATGTGGTCATGTGTTTTGTCAGGATTGTATATCTCGCTGGTTAAGAAATCATAATACATGCCCCCTATGTAGAGAAGAACTTCAAAATCGAGAAAATGATTCTGATGATGATATGGAAGACTTTACTAATCCTACACACAACAATGATGATGATATGGAAGACCATACTAAACCTACACACAACAATATAGAATTATTTCTTCTTCAGCATCTTGATGAAATCGTTGAAGACATTATTTATCTTAATGATGATGATGCGCAACATGTCTTTGATACTGTTCTTGAAATTTTAAGAAATGATACTGATTTAATAACTTCAATAGAAGGTGATCCTGTTTTAGAACCCATAACAGCCTGGGCTAGAGAAAGAATTTAAAAATGTAAAGAAGTGGAACTTGTAGAAAATCTTTTATGGAAAATATTCTGTAAAAGGTTAAAAAAAATAAATCTTATAATAAATAAACTACTCGTTTAAACCATGCCTACCTATTACTTAACTGAAAAAAGTAAGTACCAAGAGCTTCAACCTATCAAACTTCCTGAGCTGAAGAAAAACAAATCATATGAAATTACATCTTGGAAAATTATTAAAACCAAAGCTAAAGAAAAATATTAATACATTTAAATGACAAAATGAAAACTTTGCTCCCAGATAGGTTTGAAGAAGATACCGAGCAAGTAAATGACGATTTAAAGAAAATGAGAATATTTCTAAAGTACAAGGGTAAGAAGGAATAGAATAATGGATTTACCAGGCATGATATAGAGTTTGAATCAGAATCTAGAAACTAGATTTTAATCGTGTAACTTTGTGAAATATTTTTATGGTAATAATCATCAAAATGAATTAACTTTTTATACCATTAGTAACTTTGATTGGTTATTACCATGAAAGCCATGTCCTAATACAATATGCTAATAAACATCGAGATTTTCCACGTCACATGAATATTAGCAGTTGTATTATTTAATGAAAATGATTAAAATTTTTTTATATAAAAAAAACAAGAGAGTAATTATGAATAAACATACAGTAGTAGAATTAAAAAAAACTTATGTAAAGGAAAGACGGTAAAAGGTTATTTCCGATTAAGAAAAGCAGAACTGATAGCCCGTATTAAAGAACACGAAGATGAACAAAACAGAGTAAACTTTAGTCGAACATTTCCGTTTCAAGACATCTTTGGAAAACCAAAACCTAAGAGATTAGGTAGGAAGAAGGCTTTAAAACTGTTCCCATTTAAACAAGAAGTATTTGAAGAACCAAGAATCAAAATTGAATCATTACCAATCGATGTAAAACGTCAAAATATTGCATTAAAATCAAGATCAGAAACATGGAGATTTAAAACAGATTATAAGCCACAAGATCCACACGAACAATATATTACTGCAACATCTAAAGCTATGTTAAACCGATTACAAATTAGCTTAAGTTAACATAGTTCATGGAAAGCTAATATTTATATAAGTTGTACATATAAGAAATGTGAAGAAACTCAAAACTTCTATTTTAACACTGGAAACCAAGAAATATATCAATCAAGTAATTTAAAAGAAGAAATAACTAAGATGAAACAAAGATTAAGAACAAGAATGGATGCGTTCCAAGCTAGAGGTTCTGGCTGCGCTCTTATAAACATTAACTTTTTACAACTAGCAATCGTCAAATATACACCATATAGAGGATCAACATACATAGATCTACCTGATATAATTAAAAATAAACAAGCAGTCATAAATGTAAAGAAGGAAGATGAAAAATGTTTCTTATATTCCATTTGTTCTGCACTGTACCCAGCTAATAAAGGTCCACAACGACCTTCCAAGTAAAAACAAGTTGTTAAATACTTAAAAGAAAAATTAAAAGATATTCATTTTCCTGTAAAACTATGCGATATTCCAAAAGCCGAAAAATTACTTAATATTTCTATAAATGTGTATGCGTATGATAAAGACTATTCAATCTATATACTACATCACACGCAAAACAAGAAAGAAAATTATGTCAATTTATTATATATAAAAGAACAAAATAAAGACCAAGTTAAAACACATTATTGTTGGATTAAGGATTTAAGCAGACTAGTATGTGCACAGTTAACTAAAAAGAGAGCTCGAAAATATTTATGTGATAGATGTTTGCTATACCTTTACTCCCAAGACGCTTTAAATAAACATGAGCAAGGTTGTTCGTCAAATGAGCCAGTAAAAGTAATAATGTTTTAAGAAGGTAAATACGTTGAATTTAAAAACTACCAATACACAATGAAAATGCCATTTGTGATTTATGCTGATTTTGAATGCTTGTTACATAAAGTTATGAGTTGTCAAGAATGTTATCCAGATAACGAATCATATACGAAGAAATATCAACAACATAAGCTATCTGGATTTTGTTATTTTCTAGTAAAGAGCAATGGAAGTAAAAGCAATCCTGTTTTGCATAAAGGTAAGAACACTGCTAAGAAATTTATAAGACTGTTAACAAAAGAACCCAAACATATATCGAACATTTACAAACAAAATAATGAATTACCATTAACAAAAAGTCAGAGAAAAGAGTTCAATGAATCTAAATGTTTTTATTACTGTCAGGAGAAGTATACTAAAGAAAATCATAAAGTTAAGCATCATAATCATATAACAGGAAAATTTGTAGCACCTCTATGTAATAACTGCAATTTAAAAGTTAGAGTACCAAAGTTTGTACCAGTGATCATACATAACTTGACATGATATGACTCTCACTTGTTTATAAAAGAGCTTGGATGTAATAAAGAAGAAATAGATCTAATACCCAATAACGAAGAAAGATACATATCATTCAGTAAAAAGGTTGGAACTATTAAATTGAAATTTGTAGATTCATTTAGATTTATGGCTTCTAGTTTAGAAAAATTGTCATCAAACTTGAAACCTGAACAAATGATACATACCCAACACTTTTATCCTACTCAAGAACAGTTTCAACTTGTAATAAGAAAAGGTGTTTACCCATATGATTATGTTAACAATTGGAATAGGTTTAGAGAAAGAAAATTACCGCTAAAGAAAGCATTCTTCAACAAGCTTATGAACACACATATAAACAATGAAGATTATGAACATGCAAAGAAAGTATGGCAAAAATTCAACATTAAGAAGCTCGGACAATACCATGATTTATATTTAAAAACGGATGTATTATTGTTAGCAGATATATTCGAAAATTTTAGGGAAACATGTCTTAAAGCTTATGATCTTGATCCTGCTTGGTATATGACAGCACCAGGTTTAGCTTGGGATGCAATGTTAAAGATGACAAATATAGAATTAGAATTGTTGTGATTATGATATAGTATTAATGGTAGAGAAAAGTATAAGAGGCGGGATTAGTCAATGCTCAAAGAGATATGTTAAAGCAAATAATAAGTATATGGAAGATTACGATGAGAATAAAGAAGATTCTTACTTAATGTACCTATATGCTAATAATTTGTATGAGTAGGCAATGAGTCAATATCTACCGTATAAGGGATTTAGATGGTTAAAAGCGACGATGAGATAAGAGAAATAGACTTCACAAGTATATCTGATAATTCTGATACTGGTTACATATTAGAAGTTGATCTTGAATATCCAAAAGAATTACATCCTATCACAAAGACTATCCAATAGCTCCTCAAAACATATGTCAGCCTGGTTCAAAACAATCAAAGCTATTAACAACCCTATATGACAAAGAAAAATATGTAATTCACTATGGAAACCTAAAACAATGTCTTTCACTTGGATTGAAACTTAAAAAGATACATCGAGTAATAGAGTTCGAACAATCAGATTGGTTAAAGAAATATATTGATTTAAACACACAGATGAGAACGAAAGCAACAAATGATTTTGAAAAATACTTCTATAAGCTCATGAATAATTCAGTATTTGGGAAGACTATGGAGAATATTAGAAAGAGAGTTAATATTAAACTTGTAAGTGATGACAAAAATACGAGAAGCTTGTAGCAAAACCAAATTATAAGAGTACTAGTTTTTATGGAAAATTTAGTAGCTGTTTACATGAACAAGGTTAAAGTACAATTTAACAAAACGATTTATGTAGGTATGACAATATTAGATTTATCAAAGCATTTAATGTACGACTTCCATTATAATGTGATGAAGCCAAAATACCAAAAAAAATAGAAGTATGTTATACAGATACCGATAGCTATATATATACCATATTCAAACAGAAGATGTGTACGAGGACATGAAAAATTATATTAATTACTTCGACACGAGTGATTACCCTAAAGATAACATATATAAGATACCACAGGTTAATAAGAAAATACTTGGTAAGATGAAAGATGAACTTAAGGCGCGCTATACACTACGAGATCAATCCTAGGATATATCTTAGGATTTATCTTCGGAAAAATGTTATGACATATCTTGTATGAAATCCTACCCTTTTGTGCCATACACGTGAAGAGTTTTCCTGTCTGATTGAATGACGTTTATCAACTGTAGTTCTATTTAATAAAAGTACAAAGTTGAAGAATTATTATGCTAACCACATTGCACATCCTACTGACATTAATTTCAGGCGCTATATTGTTAAATTGGATACCTCTAAAAAACGAAAAAAAGGAAAAAGCATAAAAGTCAGAAGGGTGCTGGTAAACTTTTCGTGCACCACATTTTAGAAGATTTACAAGTAAAATTTAATACTTCGATGAAAAGTCAATATTATAAGGAACAAATTTTTTGCAAGCAACAATTAAATACAAAATAATACACTTGTATTTTATGTTTACAACTGTAGGGTTACTAGTGTAAAATCATTATAAATGTTTTAACGATGGATAAAATAGGTGAGAGACAATGTTTAGCAGAAATAGTCCAGCTAATTTTTCTAAGAAATGTTACAATGTCGGAAGTTTCAATTCACATTCGTTTAGTGTAGGTTGGTTCAGGTTACAACGGTTATGTTACGTTAGATTATATTGGAATATGGGTCCAGCACAATTTTCAAAAAGCGATAAAATTTAGCTTACTTCTATTAATATTAGGTTAGTTTAAGTTAGTTAATTTCATTAGGTTAGATTTAGTTAGGTTGTGTTAGGTCTAAGTACTTGCATCTTCCATTCCTCCTGTAAATCTTTGTGTATGTTTTGCCTACTTCTGGACCCCTTCTGGAAATATTTCCCTAAGTGAGTGCATATGGAAGATGACCGGTGATACTAATTTCCACCACCGGTATATTTCTGCATTGTTCACAGAAGCCATAATTTATGTTTACAAGTGGAGCGCTACTACCACGATACCATGACAAGTGCTATTCAAACTCTTATCATTGCCAAAACCCACTCGTTTTCACTACATTCACTGGCGCGCCTGTTTCCTTCGCTCGCACCCCCTCGCTGACACATCGGCTCCCCGCTTCGCCCTGCTATAACTCGGTTAGATAACATTCGTACTTTCCAGAAACCACTTAACACAACTTGGTTTGCGTTTCTTGCACTATTGTTTTTATACTATATATCCGGCCCCCGTATTTGTGCGCAAGTCGTAAAAGAATTTAAGTTGATCAACAATTGCTTTTCATGGTCCCCTTGAGGGATTTTATCTATGCTATGTAAGATATTTTCATGTCGGTCAACGCAAATCATTTAGGAAACAGTGACAAATTATAATTTTTCAACAATTATTTCGAGTAGTACACCTAAAGTAAACCTGCACGATCAGAAGATACCTCATCAGTTGTGTTTTCACTTGTTTTGTTTTCACTTTCTCTCACCTGATGTCGCTTAAATCGAAATCTTACGAATTTTCTTTCCGAAATAGAGCGTGCTCTAAACAAGAGAAATCTCATAGGATCGTTCAGAACACAGGAAATGACATGCGATCTGATGCCATACACGTTGAGATTTTGACTCTAGGACAAATCGTAAGAGATTTCCTAGGATCTATCCTATAATGTATAGCGGGCCTAAAGGAACAATCATAGAAGAATTTGTTGGTTTAAGATCAAACATGTATTCAATCAGGTTCGAAAAAGATAAATGTTGTAAAAAAGCAAAAGGAGTTAAGAAAAATGTCATAAGTAAAGAACTATCATTTAACAATTATAAAGACTGTTTATTCAATCAAAAAGAATATTATAAAAAGAAGAATTTAATCAGAAGTTATAAGCACGATTTGTACAGTATAGAAGTAAATAAGTTAGCTTTAAGTTGTGTAGATGATAAAAGATGTGTTTTAGAAGATGGGGTAAATATTCTACCATTGGGGCACTATAAGATAGAAGAGATGTAGATGTAAGTTAGTTTTTTGTTTAGATATAAGTATTACTTTATGAATATAACTATAAAGTTTTCACAGGAATAATATAATAAAAATGAAATTTAAATATAAAAATTCTTATATTTTACAAATATGAATAAGACACTTTGTGAACCATGTAACAAATACTTACTAGATATAGAAAAAACATAATAATACTAAAACACATAAAGAAAATAGTAAAACTAAAATTTGTAACAAATGTAAGAAAGAAAAATATAAAGCTCAGTTTAGATATATAGAAAAAGTTTTTCTTTGTCGTGAATGTCTGTACGAAACATTATCACCCTTAACATGTTTAATGTGTCAAAAAGAATTTAAAATAAAACCAAGATATCCAAATGCTAAAAAATGTATAGAATGTAAAAAAAATAAACCAGACTTTAAATAGGCTATACCATAGTTAAAGGCACTCGTTTGGAAGAGCTACAAGATGTTTTTGATTATGTAATTATTAATGGAGAAATTTATGCTGTTTTATCACCTAAAGAAGAAGAACAAAAAGCTGTATTAAAACTACTATCTTGATACGAAAAGCATTATGAGCAACTTAAAAGAAATATTAGAAACGGAAAATTACATATATACCAAGATGAATATAGTCGAATTTGTTATAGAATTATATTTATTAACTCCAAGTCTTTATGCGGCAATGAGGATTGTTTAAATTGTAAATGTATTTTCTAATCATTTAAACTTTATGGTTATAACATCAGAAAGTTCTATGCCCAAACCTGTCCTAACGGAATACGCGGGACCCCCACTTCCTATGGGAGACTCCCATGCGCCGCCACTGAACAATTCAGAATCTTGGATTTTTGGATAGAGCAGATTACAAGTGTCAGACAATAACCTCTATATAGCTCTTTGGTTAAAAATCATAAGCAGAGATTTGTATGCAATGAGTTACATAAGTACTTTAACATATTTTTTTTAGTTAAGGCAATGTATACCTTGAAGACTTTTTCACACATTACTTCTTTCACACATTGTCACTAGATGAAAATATACTATATAATTCAGGTATGTTTCATAGAAACCAACATTTGTTAGTAGTTTCCAACTTGCATACCACTAGAAATCGAGACCTGACTGTTACTGTGGCCATTAATTGTCTATCAGGTCTATTCTTCTCCCCTATTCCATTACTATTATGTCACTTCTTTATGTACTTTTATGTCACTTACTTCTCGCTTTTTCAATTTTGGATAGTTTTCCAGGATATTTACAAGCGCAGTCTTTCATAATTTTACATGATGTTTTGCTTCCTGGATTCCTCTCGGAAGAAGATGGAGAAGTTTTAATTGTTTTCCGGTTACAGTTTCATTTTAATTCACATCATTTTTTTCAAGATTCCCTTTGATTTTTGCCTCATTCTTGTTACAAGAGGAACGAGTGTCATCACTCCTTAACCATCAACAGGGATTAAATCCGACGGATCTGCGACATTTTTAGCTGTGCTGGAACTTTACTACATTATTTTGTTAACATAAATAGCTATATTGTAGGGGATGTGTCTCAGGAATACAATAAACGCAAGAAAAGAATTTTTGGGCTCCAAGGAAGCAAACTGGACCCGTCTACATTTTATATATCTTGTAAACTAGATCACGAGAAACACGGATCTGAAGGAATTTTGACATTCTGAATTTCAGAACTCGAGATAACCTAACATAAAGTGACCAGGGAAGCAAACTGGACCCCATCTGATTTTTATATATTTTGTAAACTAGACCACGAGGAACAACAATCGAAAGGAATTTTGACATTCTGACCTCCCGAACTCGAGATATTAGAACTTTTAATTTTACAGGGTATCTACACGAAACACAATATTATCTATTGGAAACGTTTTATGTTCTGTGGGATAGTTATGGTATATTGAGTAGTTCTAGTAACAGGTCTTTTAGCCCCGTCAGAAACTGAAACTCGCTATTGAGATTGAGTAAGAGTTGCAGGCAAACTTTAGGAATTCAGTCTATAAGTAATGGATATCTCACATGTTAGTCCAATGTAAAACAGATTAATAGAGAAGAATACGGATTGGCAATTCCGTCTGCAATTCACACAGTTTACAAGCGAAGTTCCCACCATAGTTGAGATAATAAAGCGTCACCCACACAGCAATAAAATATTTTCAAAACGTTTCTAAAACTTACCATCATTTTCCTTCAAAAAAATGTATCCTACTTCCCTTAAGGAAATATATTCCATATGTTGTTGAAAACATTTTCCAAATAATACTGAAAATATTCTTGTAATACACTCATAAACGTTGTAGAATTATTTTATACGCCGTTAGAAAAGTTTTCCAAAATATGTTTTCTGTATCATTTTCACACATTACTGAAAATGTATTTGAAACATTTTATATAATGTTAACGGAATGTTTTTTAAAATGTTTCGCATGGAATGTTTTAAAATTATTTACCAATAACACAGAAAATAATTTGTTTAGAATGAAGAATTTTTTTCTAAATATTTTTAGAGTGCATTGGGTTCATTAGTTGAAATATTTTCTGAAGATTTCTAATCCATTTTTAACATAGATTAGTGTTCTGTAAAATAATATTTTAAAAACATTTTCCGTTCATAATAAAAAATATTTTCTGTACATGACAAAAAGTATTTAGACAATATTTTCCTATATATGACAAAAAATATTTAGTGAATACTTTCTGTACATCACAGAAAAATATTTAGAGAACATTTTCTGTGCATGACAAAAATATTTAGAGAATATCTTCTATACATGAAAAAATATTTAGAGAATATTTTCTGTACATGACAGAAAATATTAAGAGAATATAAGGTAGACATATCAAAAACATTTTCAAATCACTTTCCTTGGTGTTTTGTAACAGTAGAAAATGTTTAGAAAACATTACACAAGTTTTAGGTATGAATTCGTGATAAGAAAGAAAATATTTACGATTCATTTTTCAAGTAGTAATTGATATGTTTTTGATTTGTTATTGTATGTAGTTTCAGAACATACTTAAAATATTTTCTAACATTTCCTGGTTTTCAAATAGAAATATTTTAGTCTTTCTGAATATTTTTCGTCATTACCACAATGATACCTACAGTTCGAAATAAATTTCTTTCTTCAAAACTGAAGGAAATACATACTGAACAGTTTTCCAACTCTTGTGAGTTAAAATATCTAGATTTTATTTTTACAAATTGATGGAGAAGTAGAAGTTTGTGTATGTTGGAACCGGTTTAGAACACACGGAAACTTCTATCATCACATAAATTTGTGGAAACGAATTCTAGTATTTTAACTTATAGGTTGAAGAAAAAAATGTATTTCAAACTGTAGGTATTATCGTGGTAATGACGGTAAAATATTGAGAAATAATTTAAAATATTTCTCTGCAAAAACCAGAAAATGTTAGAAAATATTTTAAGTACGTTCTGAAACTACATATAACAACAAATCAAAAACATATCAATTGCTATTTGAACAATAAATCGTAAATATTTTCCTTCTTACCACAAATTCATATATGAAACTAGTTTAATATCTTCTTAACATTTTCTACTGCTACAGAACACCAAGAAAACTAATTTGAAAATGTTTTTGATATGTCTACCCTCTTAAGACATATCCACCAAGAAAACTAATTTGAAAATGTTTTTGATATGTCTTCTCTGAATATTTTCTGTCATGTACAGAAAATATTTCCTAAATATTTTGTCATGTACCCGAGATCTCTTAATATTACAAGGCGACATCACAGGGGACACTGTGCAGTATAAGTGGCGAAAAAAAATTATCTTGGACACACTACATTCTATATCTATGCCAATACTCATTGAAAAATGATATGGAGGAACAGTAACAAACGGAACAAATCACATGCATTTTGTAAAAGTATTTATAATGGACCTCCTTAAAAATGCATTAATACAGTTTCTTACAAAAGTATTAAAAATATACGAAACTTACAAACACGTGTATATAATGAGTTTTTCTTATAAAGTATCATTATAAAACGTGATCATATGACCATGAAACCATATTATTGCACCATGATTCTTAACAAAAGAACGACGTGGACCACTCAGATGTTCACAGGTGGGGTGCCTTTATTGTGCTCTTCGTCGTGTTTTACACAGCACTAAAATAGCTATTGTAGTGCGTAAAATAAATGACAGAGCACAAGAAAGACACTCCGGGTGTCAACATGTAAGTGGTTCATGTTGTCCTTGTGTTGAGAGTCATGGTGAAATAATTCGAGTATAAAGAAATCAGCTCTACTAAGTAAATTACATACAAAAGGTAAGAAAATGCAAGACTGGACTAAGATTTGAACCTGGATCTTCAACTTACCGTGTCGATGCATTAACCACTAGACTACTCACTGTTTCCGAATAGTCATTCATTCTACCACTCCTGAAGTCTATGCTCAAGCAACCAGACCGCATTGACTATACCGCAATTTGTGAAGTACTTGGGCAACCAGTGTCTACACTACAGAACACCACTGGTGGTAAGATTTATATATGATAAATGGAGAAAGTAACTGATTTTAAATCATGTAAATATTTAATGTGATATACCAAAGATTATTCCCTTAAGTTATCGTATATAATAGAAAAATTAAATCGTTTATCCTTAAAGTTATCTAAATTCCACCATCCTACATTACTTATGATTGCATAACAAACCGAAAGCCAAATAAAGGAATGAACTTTTCAAAGACAATACATAAAATTAAATCCTGTACATTTATTGAGAATAATTACAGTAATAATTACTTAATTATACATTAAGTATCCATTTGTAGTACACAATATATTTAATGTGAATACATAAACAAAAAGTCTATAATAATTTAAGTCTAGTAATTGCATACTGTACACTAAAATAGTTTGAAATGTGTATACACCTCATCAGTTTATTAATTTTAACAAGTGTTATATAACATTTAAAAAACACTTACTTTGTAAAAAAAAGTTCGAAGAGAGTTGCAGCTTACATCCATTTTCAGTTTTGTTAAAACTTTTCCCTACACCCTAGCATTGTAGTTCAGAAGATAACAGTACCAATCACCGAAAATCAAGCAACAGGATCGTGCGTTTACTTAGTCCCCCTCGTTCAACACACATACACACACACACACAAAAAAAAAAATAAGTTAAACTATTTCTTGAAACGTTCTCTGCCACCTTCTTCTAAGAATATATTTAACTATATTAAGTAGGTATATTATAAATTACTTTAGCATCTGAAGTGTGATTTAACTGCCATAGATTAAAACTGAGCATAATATGCATGCAAATTAGCTTAAATGGGTGCCATACACATCACACGATACGAGCTACGGCAATAAAAAAATTACAGTCAATAAGAATTAATTAATCTTCAGTCTAGATTTTTGAATTGGTGCTATGTTGACGCTATGAATTTTGGGCTTCCTACACTAAATGTCTCTATGCCAAACTCTATATATAAAACGATTTTCGTCGAAGATGTAACCATGTGCAAATTGAGCAAACCGCACGCAAATGATGGGATAATAATAGGTCATCTCACAGCAAGACAGTTTGAAATGCCAGGTGAGACAGAACACTTTCTTCGTTTTCCTGGGATTCATCCTTACTTGCTGTCAAATTTGGTACCGTCTATGTAGTGTCTATGTGCGGTGTACCTTGAAATCATCTCGGTTGATAGCCTCCAAAGACAGTGGACTCCTAAAATAAACAATTGTTGCAAAATTACAATTTGTAGCATACGTGGCATAATTTAAAAACGAAAGACATCTCAGAATCAAGATTAAGTCAAACGAAGTATTTATGCGTATTTCTTTTTGTTTTACCTCAGGATATCAAAAATACTAAAACATTGTTTCCTATACTTTTGGAAGTTATATCCTAAATATCTTAATAGCTGTCACTCAAATTTAGTAAGCTGAATAAAGTTATACTGTAGATATAGAGTCGAAATTGTGATCCAAATTTAAAATAATGATATTATAGAACACAATAAACTTATCTTAATAAGAAAATGGAAACAGTAGATGCATGAGTATTACTCAGCGAAGGAAGGAAAGTACCAACGTTATGGCACCTTCAGCTGGGTTACGAGTTTGACAGAGTTCATACACAGAAATCGTTCGGTGGTTTATATTTCCTGCTTCAACTTAAATCATAAAGAAGATAAGCTAACTTTAAAAAGAGTTTAAAAGAAAAAAACTTAAAAAGATTTAATTTATTCTGTATTTTTGTTCAATATTTGTAAATAAATAATGTAGAAAACCGACACAGAGCTTGCCCGCAGGACCTTGGCGCCCTAATCCTAACTCCGATATTTGCAAGCCTGCCATAAAGTAATAGAGATATAACCTTTTTTTAAAAAAAATGCAGATTAAGGGTAGCTTCATGTTTAATTTTTTTAACGATGCCTATAAATTAATAAGGTAGAAGTATTGTGGTTATGCTATGAGTTACATAGAATTTTATAAATAGAATAAAGACGGAATTACATAGAGTTTTACAGATAAATAATTCATTAATCAATCACAATTTAGTTTTTTTTTTTTTTTTTTTTTTTTTGCTGTTCGTTGAATGTCCTTTGAAGAATATTGAACTAAAAGAAGAATCACGGACAAAGTTTAACGATAATATCGATGAGTGTCCGTGACAATATATGTGGTTCCTCTTACTATGCTCACTCATATCCACTTATATATGATATTTTAAAAGCCTAGTGATAGATAACACCAGCCCTCTGCTCCTATACCACCCTGTGATAGCGAAGCAGGAGTATGGACACGAGACTTTTGGACGCAAATCCGTATATCTAAATAGGTTAATCTCCTTAAAGGGGTTATAATGTATTTCATAACTAGAAACCGGATGATTACATGCTAAAAGCCTTAAAAATAGGCACTAATATCACAAAAACTCAAAAAAAAAAAATAATACCTGCACAAGCTAAAATTAAGAAGTTCAGAAAGGTGAAATTTCATCCAAATTTTCTTTAAAATGCCATTTCAAAACTCTAAATTTTCGTTACGTTATAGTATGTTCTATAGTAAACAGACACTGAAAGTCTCAGTTGCAACAAATGCTTAATTTAGTTCTAATAATTTATTGTATAATGCAGAAAGAAAAAATATGAGTCTATTTATTTTGTTTCTAGAATGATATATTCCAATTTCAAGAAAATCGGAGACAATGACCTGCAGAAATTTTTTTCAGCATGAATCTATCATGAGCTAAAATAAAACTTGCTGTAGGGATCCTATAACACCCTAAAGGAAACTTCTGTGAAGTTACCTTTATAATATCTCGAACATAAAGGAAATTCATAACTTCATAGCAATTCATAACATTGCATTACTGCTTATTACTATGTATTTCCAACAGAGATAATTGGAAAGTAAACAACAGTGAAAGAAGAAGTAAACAGTGAAATCTAATATACATATTGAATAATTTATTTTGTTTTATGTTACAATTACCATGACATTATCATTCCATGACGGAATTATGGGCCAAATCCAGCATTATTCTACAATGTCAAAAGTTTCAAAATTTTGTACGGCGAATTCTTTCATCCGCTTGAATATATTTTCTTCTTTGAGTTGGGTTGATTTCGAGCTTAACGCACAGTTGAACAGCAAGGCTATATAAAACATGAACCTACTGATGAACGTTGAATCCGAACCACATGAGCTCCCACCGGGAATTTTCTTATTTTCTTGGACGGTTAGTCTGCTCGAAGTATTGCCTCGTACACTAAGTCCTGTTTTATTTATTGTTTTTGGTCCTCCAAAATGCATCAATAAAGCGCCAAATCAACAAATATCATTCCTTTACGTTAGATAAATTATACAAAACAGAAGTTTATTTATTTTGGAGTATCATCGGCTGCCAACAGTAAGTTTCATTTGACCCATTCTTCCTATTTAAATGTATAGTTAATGCCTATTTCTATGAAAATTTGTTATTATAGTGTATCAACTATCTATTAATACAATAGAGTCTCAACTATATGATTTAATGGGCATATCGAATAATAAAAAAAAGCATTCAATAAATACTCACTTCTTGAAGCACCCAATACATAGCACTAAGAACACCGTTTTCATTCCAAAACCAGCTCTTATTCATTTTTCTGATCTCTCGGAACAGGCAAGTACTTAACAAACATTTCTTATGTTTTGTACCATGTGTTTTAATAATTTATTACAGAAAAGGAAAGTGCAAAAAATTAAAATATGTACACTATTGTACAAATTTTAAATCACATCTTTATAGCAACTGAAAATTAACAAGAAACGTGAGTTCTTTTTTAACATGAACTACATGTAAATATTAGATATCTGGTGCCTTCCATTTCAACTCAGGCAGATATATATATAAATATATATATACAGGGTGTCTCAAAAGTCCCCTACCACCCCTATTAAAATTCAAATGGATGTACTTTCAGCGAATTTGATGTGGTAGGTGAACTTGAGGGTTAGGGAGGCACTTTCCTGCTTAGGCTACATGGGCGGCCGCCATCTTCAATTTAACTTTTTTATTACAAACGCTACGTGGGTCATGTGATACATGACCATAGGCTAGAATTTCACCAGAAAACCGAATCTGAAGTCAAAATACATTTATCTTTATGTGGTAAACAGTTATCCACAATTGAAGTTGTGAATTTGACTGCGTTTCTTTTGTGTTGCAGGTTGTGAATCATGCCGTTAACGAGGGACGAACGCATTCAGATCATAAAAATATTGGGCGGAGGAGTGCCCGCGCAGTGGCTGCCGATTTCAATGCGCATCATGCACAACGAGCACCTGTATCGCATGTTGCAGTAGCACGGTTATTGGCCATATTCGAGGAAACGGGAACAGTTGTGGATAGACCTTGTAGTGGACGGCCAAGGACAGCCACGGACGAAAAAACAGCTACTGCCGTGCTGGCCTCCTTCTCGAAGTCGTCGCAGCAAAGCACACGTCGTTTAGCAATGCAGTGTGCCGTGAGTCACAGTTCAGTGCACAGGGTGCTCCAAAGGTATAAGTGGCATCCATATAAGATGCAATTGCAGCAACATTTGTCGGAGGACCTCCACGATCGTCGCGTCCAGTTTTGCGAGTGGGCTATTGAGCAATTGAGGGTAAATCCGCAGTTCGCTATGCAGATACTTTTTTCGGATGAAGCCCATTTCTACGTAAATGGTGAGGCCAATAGGCAAAACATGCGCTATTGATCCCGTGACAACCCCGCTTTAAGAGAGCCCTCCAAAATGATCGGTGCAAGGAAAACTATGGTATGGGCAGGTATATGGGGAACAAAAATAGTCGGTCCGTTTTTCATTCCAGGAAAGGTTCTTCCAACAAGATGGTGCACCTCAAGTTATGGCATCCAGGAGCGTCAGATCCTGGATGAACAATTCCCTGGGACGTGGATTGGTCGACGTGGACCAGTGGAATGGCGTGCCCGATTACCAGCCTTAACCCCCCTTGACTTCTACCTGTGGGGACATGTGAAGGCTATGGTGTATGCTGTGAAAATTTGTAATGTTCGCCATCTGGAACAACGTATCATGGCTGCCTGTGAACAAATATCCCCAGAAACCTTAATACGTGTTCATAGCAATTGGGAGAAGCGTCTGAACATGTGCATTTCCCAGCACGGACAACATGTTGAGAACATTCTGTAATACGAAAGTCACACCTGCATTTGTGGATAACTGTTTACCACATAAAGATAAATGCATTTTGACTTCAGATTCGGTTTTCTGGTGAAATTCTAGCCTATGGTCATGTATTACATGACCCATGAAGCGTTTGTAATAAAAAAGTTAAATTCAAGGTGGCGTCCGTCCGCGTAATACGCCAGATAGTTCCCCCCTAACCCTCAAGTTCACCTACCATATCAAATTCGCTGAAAGCACATCCATTTGGATTTCATTAGGGGTGGTAGGGGACTTTTGAGACACCCTATATATATATATATATATATATATATATATATATATATATATATAACGAAAAATAAAATTGTACCACCACCATCTCAGATATTGTTCAAACTTCTTTTCATAGGAACTAGACATGTTTTTAAGGGACCCGTATACTTTTCTTTCGTCGAAACAACTTTTCCCGCCAAGTAATGGGTTATCAAAGACGGGGAGTACAATTCATGAATTGTAGAGAACATGGAAAATGGTCAAATTCGGAGCCCCCTTATTCAGCTATGGAGACAGTTAGAGTTATAATTCTTGTTGTGGTATATACATAGGGATATAAATAAACTATATTTTATTATAGTTTGGTTTGCGCATGCGTATATTTTCGCACACAAATTAAGAAATGAACATCAGTTTACCTGAAAAGTCGAAGTTTGCGAATTTTTTTTCCAGCATTTTCGGTTCGAATTTAAAAATTATGTTTTCACGGTTGGTAAGACCTAGTTACCCGCTTTCCGGAAATAAAGTTTGTATCGCTTCTGTGTGCAACAGTTTTGTCGCAACAAAATTCAAGGTGTAAAAGTTTCAAAAATCGCCATTTTGGGGCACCATTTTCTCGGAAACACCATCTTTTAAAATTCTGAAATTTTGTCAGATGATTCAACTTTACATGAATAAAAAACACACCAAATACCATTCTCGACCAATAGATCATGAATTAACTACAACCTTTTGAAGTTTCGTTAACTTTGATGTAACAGTTAGCAACACTGGAAACAATAAAAGTGCAATGATTTGATGATGTTTGTGGTTCACATTAATTAAGTGAAGAATAAAACGTTTTTCTCACTGGTTGTTTATTATTCTCTGGGATAGTAAAACGAGCCTCTCCCCTTCGTTTTCTTAAACCGAAGTAATCTGAGATGGAAATTACGATTACGAAACACACAAATTTTAAGTTTACTTAAAATGGCCATCCAATAAATTTTCATGATCTATAAAAAGCCTGAACTATTACCTCAGTGATGATTTGGGATGCTCCAGACAAAGTCTCAATTAAATGCGATGTCATTACAGTGATCGAAAAAGAACAAAATTTTTTTTTTTAATCGAAACATTTTCTTACGCGTTCCATCAAAGAAATTTACGGATTTTTTAAACAGAACAATCTCAACATAAAAATGGGTCACTCGGAATTTTATAGTATTCGACTAAAGTGTGTCAGTCCGCAAGTTGCGAGGGAAGTGTGTGTGTATTTTGCAAATTTTAAGTTAGCTGCTAATGCGTTGCAACAAATGAAAGGTGCAGCCTGTATTAAAGCTGTCATGAGTGAACTGTTTCCTTTGGTAGTATGATCTGTAGAAAATGACAGCTGTCTTCTTCAAGAATGTGGTGAATATCCTGGAGTGGAAGGAATAAGTGTGGAGTCTTTAATTATTGATCCTGATGAAAATGAAAGTGTTACGTATGCCATATGGGAAAATAATGATCTCGTTAAAAAACTGTAGCACTTTCTGTTTTCGTATCGCACATTGCTGGTTTAACTGTAAGAATTGTAATTCAAGACTAAATAAAGAAAATCTAAAGAGAATTAATTGCTACTGAAAAACAACGTACAAAATTTCAACAGATAAATTCAATTTTACTTCATGTGGGCTTCGTTGAAAACTGGACTGTTATTCTGCAAAGTGAAATTCAGAGTTATCACCGGAATATGGAACAACTGAATGTTTTGTTGTAATAAGCGACGACAAAACACACCATTCGGCTCATGTGCTCATAGTTATAGACAAGATGCTAAAAATACTCGAAGAAAAGCGAAAATATAGGTTATAGGAAAAGGTTCGAATACGTAAAAATAAGTGTCTACAATTTCCCAAAACGTGTCACTGTTTTCTGATGGTGCTGCATCCCACTTTAAAAATAGCTTTTAATGTTCGAGATGCAGACTGGTCCAATAAAGCAGTGGTTTTGCAGTGAAACCGCCATGCTAAGGTCTCTGCGACGGTATTGGGGGGAAGGGGGTGGTTGTAAAGAATGTGGCAACGCGGCATAACCTTAGGCAAAGCAGATACACAGTATTAAAATCGCAGAAGAATTCGTGAGTATAGTGCAAGTACAAACTCCGGGTATTACTCTCGTTTTGTAGCCTGGAACTGAATTCGACAACTTCCGAAAAAAGAAAAAAGCAAGAATGGGAAGGTATGCGACCGGTAACTGATATTTAACGAACCCACCTTTGGCTTTCAGAAAATGGCGAAGTTTTTATGGCAGTAACGGGTCATCATAAACTAACTTTATGCTTCCCCTAAAGTCGAGCTTCTGCAATTCAAAGTGTAAATTTAAGAAGTCTGGAAAAAGAAACTTTTGTTACATACATGTGCGCAAAGGCGCCCATTTCTCTGTAAATTTGGGGGGGGAAGCATTCAGATGCAAAAGGTATATATATATATGAGGATTTTAAGACAAATTGCATTCAAATTATGCCAAATATTGTATATTCATAAATACAATAGGGGGGCCATATCAGCTTTGGGGGCCCGGGTTCCCCCCACACTGAGAAAAATCCATTATCCGGACAGCGGTATATTGTACAAATACAAGGAATCGTTATGTTTACTAAGGAAATCTGAACGGAGCGTACTTTATCCATATGCTACACAGCTACTGCCTTTAACGCGCTTGGATGTTATATCACGTCGCTGCAGGATGTCTGACATCTAACAATCTTCCGTATTTTATATACGTATACGTATGTTAAATACTTCAGCTATATGTTATATACGTCCATCTGTGTGTGAGGTCCTGACCGCCTATAGACACCTCTTTCTTGCACCATAGATGACGTCATGAAACAACTGTCGTATGCTTGCGAGCTGGTTTATAAACGAGGTTGTTTACAAACGGAAAAGAAGAGCGGAAGGAAACAAAAGCCTGGGTAAGTGCAATAGTAAATTATCACTTTAGTTAAATATTCCATTAATTATATATTCCTTTAGTATAACTTGCTTTAATATAGTACTAAACAAGTAATGTGATTTATGACTACAATTCTTACTATTGTAACTCGTTAATGGTTGAAGAGAAAGAAATGGGTTAATCTGAATTTTGAGAAATCTTTGAATATTAATGTTTTGTAACTTTTTACATTTCAAGGTACGCAAAATGAATGTTATGTGTTTATTCTTTCCTTTTTATATGTGACGGTTTATTACTTGATGGAGATTTACTACAGGACTGCTTAACATAATTGCTAAGAAACCGTTTTCAACGCGAACATTTTCTTGTGTAGTGAAGATTTAGGATTTAGATTTCTGGGCTTTCGGCATCAATGACCTTGTTAGCCCGTCACATGTGAGTTATGACGTCCCTCGGTGAGCACACTATCCGGGGAAAGGGAAGGAAGCAAACGGCCTGGGACCTATATGTTGGGTACCACCCGGCATTTGCCTGGTGTGAAATGAGGAAAACCCAAGAAAGCCTCATTCAGGATGTCTGGACTTAAAAGCTTTTGATACTTTTTCGACCGAGTGCCCCTACCGGAATCGAACCTGGGTCCGCTCGTACCGAAGGCGAGAGCGTTAGCAACTATGCTACGCGGAGCCACTTGTGTCTAGGAAACCTATTTTTACTAGGATATTTGCAACAAAATTTATTTCCTTTCTTTCTTTCTTTTTCTTTTTCTTTTTGTTTTTTAACAATAAAACAAAACATATTTTACAGCCTCACTGAAATTTAAAAACAGCAGTCAGGGAGAGCTCACGTTTAAGGTTCTTTTTGTTTTGTTTTGTTTTGTTTTGTTTTGCTTGTTATGTTCTCTAGTTCACTAATGTTTGAGTTTCTGAGAATTACATTATTATTATTATTGTTTCATAATTTTCGAACCAAAAATTAGATGTTTTTCTTTTTTTCCTTGTGTTGACGTCATTGTGGCAAGTTGGGGTGTTTGTATCGTACCTTGGCATTAATTTGGTTACTAGCACATAGTTTCAAGGTCATAAGTTATAGGCCGCTTGAAACAGCTATTACACAGTTTGAAGAGTTAGGAGTGTCAGGCGTTTGACTTGCAGCTTTCGTTACAGCGTCTAAATTGCAGTATTGGATTGCGTCCAGCTTCTATGGCTGGTAAAAAAGTTATATCGCTTTCGTAATATGGTAAGAAATACAATGTAACAGTTAGGTATAGTATATATGACTAGTTTAATTAGTCGGAAATTACTCTGTTTCCTTGTCTTATTCTTTCGATTATGTTTAAGTACTGTGTCTTCATAGTATTGTTTCACTATTTCTAGAAGGAATTAAGTATTAACGAAGTAAAGAATAAGCAGAAGCCCACTTTGATTGACGTTTACTATTTCTCATACTTCATTGAGAATGTTCTGATCCCCAATTGCGCAAACTTCTAGTATGTGTGTGTGTTTCTTTTTGTTGTTGTTGTTGTTGTTGTTGCTTACACTGCTTTAGATATGAGCTCCTTCATCGCTAAGCGGTTAGCGTACGCGCCTTTGGTGTGGGAGACCCGCGTTCGATTCCCGGCGGGAGTGGTTCGGAGTCCATGTTAATCAGTAAGTCCCCGTCTCATACAGCCTCGTTGCAGAAAAGGATATTAAAATCAACTCAGCAATGCTTTACAGATGGAGTTGTTTGATTCAGGGTTCGAATGAAGCTTTTTACGGGAAGCAGGCACGCAGCCAAGGGGTGGGTCCAGACCCCCCCCCCCTTCGGAACAAGAAATGAAAAATATTAAGGAAAGATGAAACAGAAAGAAACAGATGAATCAGGCTCAAAAATATAAAGCTACAATAAGCGTTTTGGTTACTCTTTCTTACGAGGAGCTTTGTGTGGAGGAAACGGGAGGGGGCGGATCAAGTTGAAATTGGATATTATTGTAACGGAACATTCCGAATTCCATCTAGCTCCATGTTAACCGTATGCAGCGGCGCAAATCTGTCTTCAACATTGGGAGGGACGGGTAAGACAGTTCTCATAATTTTTTTAAGGATGTTCCAAATATTTATGAAGTTGAAAAACAATGCTGCGGAGGATCAGGGGAGCAGAGTTGTCTTCAAAATTGTGAGGCGGGTAGATTTAAGGCTTATTCTGGGGTGGGGACATCAATTTCATCTTACTTTCCTTTGTGGCCATCGGACACAAATCATCACATTTCTCTCCAAAAAAACGCATTTCAAATCGGATTATTGAGGGGAAAGTCCCCCCCAGTACTAAGATTGGAGGAGACATGTCCTCATCCCCCCGGGTTTTGCGCCAGTAACCCTATGGACTACAAATGACGATCGATAAACCGGTTCTTTCAGATAGCCTGTCAGAACTTAAGCAATGCCCAGAATTACCAATAATATGAACCATTTTGAATTTCGCGGCAACACTAATCCATTTTATAGGATGTCTTTACTCCCGAAAGAGATCTCGTTGCTATCCTTGACGGCATTGAACTAAGATAAGAGAAATAGAAAGAAGACGAGAAGAACCGAGTTCGAATGACCTCGGAAGACTATGTCTTTGTCAATACTTTTTTCTATTCTTTTACGCAAGATTTCTTCATAATTCTTTAATTAAAATACTTACTAACATATCCTCATTTTATTGTCCTAACAAATCAATATGGATATGTTGTCAGTAAAATAGTTTAGATTGATCGAACCCCTGGTGTGATAACCACAGTATTTCGTCACGGACCTCCCGTATTGCGAAATCGTGGCTACGTGCCTGCAGGGAGGGGGCGACTTTTCAGATATACAATCCAAGCATTTTATTTCTCAGTGATGCAAGATATAATATATAGTATATAATATGTAAAATATGAAATGAGGGAAAATATTTTCCCGGCAAGGGAGAAATTCTTTGGCGAGTTGGGGAAATTACTTGACGAGAGGGAAAATCTTCATCCTCCCGTTGATTCAAATCTTGATTGAAGATCATGCGAGTAGGATTCCATATTATGCTGTAGGTGTAGGTAGTACACAGTCTTGGCGCTGAATAGGACGCTAAGCTTCAAGCCAACCACATGTCTGTAATAATCTATTGCGATTGAATGGTAATGTAACGTAATGTGCGATATGTGCATTTTCTAGATACCATAAAATTATAATTTATGAAGTTCCACGATTATGTACTTCAGGTTAAAGGAGTTTGATGATTAATTGAAGTGAATAATCGAGGCAGTGATTCTCAATCTTCTTGACTTACGATACACTTTACTAAACCCCAATGACATCGATATATTTCTTTAGATTTTGGATTGCTTTCCAACAAGTCGAGCCGCGCCAAAGCTGTGTAGGCTTACTAAGTTAAGTGAACTAATCCTAATCTAAATCCATTGTTTTCGGGGGCGCAGAAATGGACAGTGACATTTCCGATACTATTTAAATCAAAATTCAGCCAAGCAACTTGGGGAGGGAAAGAGGGGAGACGGATCTTACAAATGATCGAAAATAACCGATATGAGAGAGCGTTTCGTAATAGTAAAAAAAATGACTGACTAACGTAACATATTACTGATTTTCTTATTTTCACCCAACGAAGCAGGTAATTAACGCTAGTACTAGGTATGTGTAGACTAAATGAGGTGATTTGCTTCGTGACCCTTCGAACAATGTACGAAGCGGATGCAAGCAGTTAATACATGGAGTTAGCTTACCTAAATTTAGATTTCGCTTTCCGAAATCTTAATGGATGTGTTAATTGATTTCGTTACTTACATTCTCAATCTCTAAATACAAGGATTCAAAACACATTTTCGATTCCAAACTATGACTCTGCTAGACAAAGAAAGCATAGTCCAGTGTATGTTTTATTTCATTTTCATATACGTGCTCGTAGGTGTTCTCGGGGACTTGGTTTCCTCCCACTTTCTCATTTCACCAAATATTCCATAATCATTAACTTGCTTTAATCACCGACTCCCTTAGCCTAACAGCATAATCGTGGGACATTAAACTCAAAGACTTTATTTTTATTTTCAAGTAATTACTTTTCTCTCCCTTATTTGTTTTTAATTTAATTTCTCTTTCAATTTCCCTCTTTTATGAACATGAACATAATTTGCAATTCTTTCTCATTATAATAACACTATTAAAAGTCCCATATGCAGCTCACCACGTTGGAACCCAGCGGAAACAGATGAACAACGAATATTGTCGAAAATATGTATTGCTTACAGCGGCGTAGCGAGCATTACAAGATTGGGAGGGGGATGAAACTTGAAATTGCCAAGTCTTGATTTTTTTCTTAAAAAAATGTCAAGTCTTGATAAAAAAATTGCCAAGTGTTTCGAAAATCTTACAAACCCTATGAAAAACTATTACAGCAACCTTATTTTCATATTCGTTCCATTCCATGCCCCGTCTGAGACACGAATAAGATCAGCCCTTGTTCCGCTCTCGAGTCCAATTTAACATCTAACCTCAGGATCATTATCATCACCCACGAAGCACAACTGTTAATTTGATAACTCATGGCTATGATAGGTAACCTCCGCCAGCTAATCTTCACGAGAACCTTTAAAGTTACAATCAGTTGTAGAAATGCATTTAAAAACGTAGAATAAGGTAGGTTATATTTACTGTTTGTGATGTAGAAGTGCATAATTTACATATTAAACATTCAATTGAGGGGTTCAGTGAGAGACCAGGCTAACTTACATCCAGGTCAAGATTGAGATTTTGAGGGAACAGCATACTAATGTCATTAATTGACTTTTGCCTCAACCACTTGTCTGTGTGGCTTGTCCTGAGACAAGGGCGGATCCAGGGAGGGTCTATCTCCCCCAAGAAGAGGAAACTTTCTGTATTTTAATATAAAATAAAACCCACCCAGAGTTGAATCTCTTAAAAGTAGCTCTATCTTGTAAGTAATGGCATTACAACCCACCGCCCCCCAGTAGTCCATCCTGAATCCACCCCTGTTGTATACTAAGCCAAACTATGAATATCAGTCGTATCCTTTGTAACGTGCTGTTTTCATTTGTTTCCTTTTCTTTCAGAAAGTTAAAATTGTCAGTTAGCCTAGTCTCTCGCTAAACTGTCAATTTTGACAAAACACACCAATAATTGTTGATGCCAACTAAAACATACATATCCAAAGCCTACAAAACATATCACATTATTTAAGTTTTTTTCTTTCTTTTTTTTAAAAAAATTGCTTGCAATGTTTTTCTTCGTGCCAAGCATCCGAATGTCATCTTGAATTCTGACCTTCTCATTTCACTACAATTCTTTGAAGTGTAAGACTGCGCAGCTTTTTTTTCCCCCTCTCTCTCGCTCTCTTCAGTCCTTCAGTCTCCCCCACTTTGATTTCATGATTTCGCACTCTGATGAAAAGTATTAAACACCAAAATGGAAAAGTATTAATACTAATATATAACCTCTCTTTTAGTAGCCCCTCCAACCACACGCCCGGGGCACGTGCCTTGCTTGCTCGCCCATAGCTCTGTGAGCTATATAAGTAAAATACAATGCACGCGCATATGTAAACTTGGTGCCAGCTTTGATTCTCGCTGAGAGAGTATACATATAATGTTGGTTCGAATTCCATCAAAACCATAGGCTCATTTTTGTGTAACCTTGGTACTGAAGAAGACAGTAGACTTCAACAAATATTCCTGTTGGGCCTCGATGGCTCAGTGGTAGAGCGTTCACCTCTGGTGTTTGGGGTCTTTGGTTTGATCCCAGCTCGCGCCAAGTAAACTTTGTGGTGGACAAACACCGTGTGAGTGGGTTTTCTCGGGGTTCTCCCGTTTCCTCCCACTTTCTTCATTCCACCATTTCATTCATTATATCATCATTAGCGTCTCCTTTAGCCTAGCCGGTATACCCGTCATTATTGATACAACTATTATATACAGGATGCATCAGAAGTCCCTTGTCATCCTTTCTGAAAACTACAGGGATGTAGTTTCATTGATTGCGAGATAAGAGATACACATTAGGCCCAGAGGGATACTTTCGGATTACATCACGCGGACGGTCGCCATCTTAGATTCGAAATTGTAATAGGACGATAAGTGGGTAGTGTGATACATGGCCATGCACTAAAATGTTCTGAGGATGTCAAATATGCAATCAGATATCATGTAACTTATTCTGGTGAAATGTTATTGGCAGTGAACCAAGTGAGACTATATGTAGTCGTATGTCATACCCTTCTGTTTTTTTTCCAGTGATAGAGACATACCGTTTCTGGTTTTTTAGTGATCAAGATATACCTTCACGGAAGAATAAATGCTAAATACCATTAATAAATCCATTTTTTATACGTATTGACGAATAGCTTTGCACATAAAAAGATTTTATTTCTTATGTAGATTCTAAGTTGACAATACTGACATTTTTACCTTTTTCTACCTTTTGTTTGTAAAATGAGGTGTTTTCAAAGAAGTTCATCTAGTTTATATTTTGATGTGCCGTATTGAATTGTTTCTTTCGTATGTATGTATGTGTCATCTTGTCTGAATTCTTATAAGCGTCGTGTTTTGAGCATGGGCGGATTTAGGGGATTGCTGTGAGGGCAGATCTTACGGGAGTTTGAAATACCCCTCATTCGAGTGTGTGGTCCAGGAGTTTTCCCGCTGGAAATTGTTAATATTAAAAGTCGGTTTTTGAGCACTTTCGTGTATAATTCTCTGATACAAGGTAAGGGCTATTTTTATTTATTTTTTTCCAGAAAGTTGTTCACGATGGATGGATCAGTCTCTCCGTTTTTTCTCCGTAACTAAAAGAAGCTTTCCAGTGGTTTTCAGACATTATGTAAATAGAAATGCAATCTTGTCGGCTTCACACCTCACTGCATTTGAACATTTAGATAGCCGATATGTCGAGTCAAAATCGTAATAAAACACACCGCCTCTGATTTTTCCCACTTCGAACACATTTCCCTGTTATAGTCAGGGGTAAAAGCGAGGGGGAACGCGGGGGACGCAGTTCCCCACCTCGAAAAATATGTAGGGCGTCCCCCAGATCCTAAAATGGTACAATGGGCAGAGATAGGCAGGAGGAACGGCGTGGAGTGATGCCGCTACCTACCGTCCCCCCACCTTTTCAAGTCCACTTTTACCCCCGGTTATAGTATATGTTCCACATGTTCCTACTGAGCAATAAACATTTGCAGAAGCTTCTTCCAATTGCTGTGGACACAAAGTAGGATATAGGGTCAAATTTGTGCACAGACGATGGCGATACTTTGTTCTAGATGATAAAAATTATGAATATTTACTGCACAAACCATAGCCTTAACTTTTCCACTTAGCTAGAAATTGAACAGCGTTAGGTCCGGTGATCGAGCAGCCATTCAACTGCCTCTTGTCGATCAACCCATGTTCTAGAGAATTGTTCAAGTAGTGACGCAATACGAATCCATAATGAAGAAAGCGCCATGGTGTTGAAAAAACTGCGAGAATGTACCATCCTCGGGCATCGCAGCTCGCAATATCTATCCCTGTACGAGCGTGAGGTATTATTCCGCAGTTATTTTTATGGAATGAAAAAGTGACTGATTAGACGTATTCCTCATTTGTCTGCCAACACCATAATTAATTTTCTTTGCGCTGGTCATGTTGGAGGGGTCTTGCACGCGGGGTTGTCAGGTGACCAATTGTGCATGTTCTGCCTATTAACCTTCCCATTTACGTAGAGGTCAGCTTCATCTGAAAAGAGTATTTGCATAAAAATGTTAACCATAATTACTCACTGCACTTGGCGATCAACATCGTTCTTGTGGAGATGTTGCTTCATTTGCACCTTGTACGGATGCACTTATACACGCGCAGACAGTATGACTCAACCCACATTGCATTAATAAATGACGTGTGCTCCTCTGGGGCCACATCGAGAAAGAAGTCAGCACTGCCGTAGGCGTTGCTTCATCTGTAGCTGTCTACGATCGTCCGCTACGACGTATGTCCACGAATGTGCCCGTCTCCTCAAATTTAGTTAATTACTGTGACACTGCAACATGTAACACAGTCACATTGTGGATGATTCTGTTTGCAATCGGTAACCACTGTACAGGCGCTCCTCCCGCTCCACAGTTTGAATATTTCGATGCATTCCTCACGTGCTAACGGTATGGTTCTACATCTAGAAGAAAGAGGTAAATACAACGTTCAATTGGCAATAACTTTTCACCAAATTAAGCTCCATGGAATCTGATTGCATATTTGACATACTGAGAAAATTCTAGCCCGTGGCCATATATATATCACATTACACACCAGTTTATAACAAACAAATTTAATCCAAAATGGCGGCCGTCTGTGAGAGTATTCCCAAACGGCCTAATGTGTATTACCCATCTCACATTCTATTAAACTACACCCGTGTAGAATTTAGAAAGGAACTTCGTATGATGTATACAGGGTGTTTCGAAAGTCCTCTGACACAGAGTAACTCTGTTATCAGAGTTACAACAAAATGTAAGAGGAAAAACCATTTCTAAATATGTTGTTTTCAATCTAAAGTGAACACAATTTAAAAATCGGAGGAGCCGTTTGGGCTGTACTCTTTATGCACCCAATGTGGAATGAAAATGCAATGTTACCATTTACCTGGACCCACAACATATGTGAATGAAGTTACTGTTTGAAATGGGGGTTAGCCATCGACATGTTAGCGTAAAAATCAGTAACTTCATTCACTTATGTTGTGGGTCCAGGTAAATGGCAACGTTGCATTTTCATTTAACATTGGACGCATAAAGAGTGTACAGCCAAACGGCTCATCCGATTTTGAAAATTCCTTCAACTTACATCGGAAACATCATATTTGGAGACGGTTTCCCAATTACATTTTGTTGTAACTCTGATAATAATCGAGTCAGGGGACTTTTGAGACACCCTATATATCTTATGGAATATATGTTTGATGTCCCTATAACTGTAGTATAATTTAGTTTGTTTAAATTTACAAGTTATTACAAGTAGATTCTGACTTACATGCGTAAGAGTTTGTATGTAACTAACTAATGAATTCTATTTCATGAAATTTACATTGAAATATTTACCACAAAATCTTTTATATTCATGCTTAACTTAGTGACTTTGCTTTGGACTGCAACTGATTATTGTACCCCATTATAGCTTGAGAAGAAAACCGATGTCCGAATCTTCATTTGGAGAAACCAAAGAACTATTGGAATGCTGAGGATTGCAATCATTAATTTCTACACTTCAAGGTGCGTAAATTATATCTAGGTATATTCTGTGTTTATTGTTATAATTACTATTACTATTATTGGGTTTAGAATCAATCAAGTACTTCATGATATTTTAGAGGGATCAAGATGGCTGCCAGATAGATAAATATTTGAGCGTCAGGCCCTTATTTCTTTTCAATTTTATATTTAATCAATGTCTATCCCCCCCCCTCATTATTCCACCAAATCGTATTCCAAGATCATCAATTTTCAATACTCATTTGTGACTGTCAGCATACATAGCATAACCGTAGGACGTAAAACAAAGATTTCTTTTTATTTTTCGTTTTCATGTCTTTTCTCCATAGCTGTGAAAAATAACGCCTTCAACATCATAAATTTGTATGCTACTTGCCTGCTTTCGAGCACAGTAATCAACTATTTGGACATTACGAAGCAAAGCAGGTCTACGTTGCAGTTAGCATAGTTTTGAAAGGATGTGACATAATGATATTGGTGTTGCGATGTTGAGCCTAAACAGTGCAAGTAAATAAATCTGTAACAATTGTATTGGTGTTTAGCTTACATGTCCTCCAGACGGGCCATTTTTTTTTTTACAACTTGTTACTTCTACTCTATATGAGGGGTCGCGGTGGCTCAGTGGTGGAGCGTTCACCTCTGGTGCTTGGGGTCCTGGGTTCGATCCCAGTCCCCGCCAAGTGAACTTTGTGGTGGACAAACACCGTGTGCGTGGGTTTTCTCGGGGTTGTCCCGTATCCTCCCACTTTCTTCATTCCACCATTTCATTCATTACTCATCATCACCGTCTCCTTTAGCCTAACCGGCATAATCGTGGGACGTAAAACTCAAAGATTTCATTTCATTTCTACTCTATATGAAGTATATTCTGAGGTTGTGTTTTTGGGGACGTGGTAGCTCAGTGATGGAGCGTTCACCTCTCCTGCGTGGAGTTCCTGGATCGATCCCAGCACGTGCCAAATGGGCTTTGTGTTGGACAAACACTGTGTGTGGTTTCCTCGGGATTTTCCCGTTTTCTCTCACAGTTTTCATTCTACTATTTCATTCATTCTCATGATTATAGTCTCCTTTAGCATACCCGGCAAAAGCGTGGAACGTAAAACTCAAAGATTTCATTTCATATAAACTTTGGTGCAAAGTAACCCCATAGATGAAGATATTTTGCACCACATACAAAAAAGTATGTTCAACATACTAACATAATGTTTGTTTGCAATGTTTTCTCTCCTGTATTTATACATTTCACTTTTTACACAAAACTGCATGTGTAACGAATTTTTGTTACGAAATTCGAGACGAGACATAGCTCTTCCAATAGAAACAGATACAGTTTTCGAGACGAGACAACTTTCGCGACACTTTTGCGAGAGGTGACAGTCTCAAATCATTTCTCGTGCGTACCCCTAGCCCATATCGTGCGTTATCAAAAAGCATGTTAATGAGAAATAACAACATGTAAATACAATATAGGTAGTTAAAAACATTTTTGTTTTCATTCTTCAGTAATGCATTATTATTAACCTCACAAGTAAACCTTACGTTTGGGTGAATCGAGTTGCTGGCTGAGACACATATGAGAAAGTAGTACTAAATGTGGTCAGTATTTCAGTGAATTTGTAGGTGCGAAGCTCCAGGGGTTTAGGAGATACAGCTACCAGAACATCACATGGAAGTACAGGATAGTCTTCATACAGTTAGAGGTTAAAACTCTGTAAGACCTCTTGTAACGACAAAAGGTGAATAACAAATATATGGGTACATATTAGGACTAGGGGGAAGTCATATAGTAAAGGTATACCTGACGGCGGCCATCTTGAAATCCGCCATTTTGAATTAAGGTTAAGTTTTTAAAATAGGAATAGGGTCATGTGATACATGATTTAGGGCGCAAATTTAATCAGAAGAACAATGATGACGTTGATTTTGATTTACGCGCAATTGGTAAAATGTTACAGGGAAATTAAATATTGTTGCAGCATATGTATTAGTCCTTTAACAGGATACAAGAAAAGCAACGAAATGGCGTGCAAGTACAGCATCAAACAACTAACATTGTAACGCCACCATTGTATTTCTGATTAACTTCTAGCCCGAAGTCATCTATTGCGTTACTCTATTCCCATTTAATTTTGTGCTGGTTAATGATAAAGCAAAAATGGTTATACCGTTGGATTTATGGTAAAATTTGCTATTAATAAGGTGTCACTGTTATGCGTTTTGTTTAAATTTTTTGTCTGATTCAAAATGGTGGATTTGAACATGGCCGCCATTAAGGCAACTCTTACCATAGACCTAATATTTATCCACCTGCTTTTTATTTAATTATTATCATTAACACAAAATTTACAAAGTGGGATAAAGGACTAATACCTATGCTGCAACAATATTTAATTTCCCTGTAACATTTTACCAATTGCGCGTAAATCAAAATCAACGTCATCATTGTTCTTCTGATTAAATTTGCGCCCTAAATCATGTATCACATGACCCTATTCCTATTTTAAAAACTTAACCTTAATTCAAAATGGCGGATTTCAAGATGGCCGCTGTCAGGTATACCGTTACTATATGACTTCCCCTTAGTCCTAATATGTACCCATATATTTGTTATTCACCTTTTGTCGTTACAAGAGGTCTTACAGAGCTTTTACCTCCAACTGTATGAAGACTATTCTGTACTTCCATGTGATGTTCTGGTAGCTGTATCTCCTAAACCCCTGGAGCTTCGCACCTACAACTTCACTGAAATACTGACCACATTTAGTACTACTTTCTTATATGTGTCTCAGCCAGCAACTCGATTCACCCAAACGTAAGGTTTACTTGTCAGTATTTTATAGTCCATTCTTAATCTTAAGGTGATATATAATTAAGTTTTGAATTCGGTTAACTTATTTTGTTTCTCAAATTGTATTAAAAATGTATGTACAAACATGTTTATTTTCATTCTTGAGTGCTTAAAGTCACTATAGTTATTAAACATAGTAATTAATATTGTACTCTTAACGTTAAAATAATATACAGTTAACTTTTGAATTCAGTTAACATTTTTCTTACTGAAATTGCTTTAAAAAGTATGTAAAAACTTTTTTATTTTCTTTCTTGAGTGCCAAAAGTGATGCACAGTTATTAAGATTAGTACTTTATACTCTATTCTTAATTTTAAACTGATAAACAGTGCGTTTCTGAATAAATTATGTCAAGTTATTTGAGTGACGAACACTGGTACAAAACCCTAACTACCACTGGAACATTTCGATTTTGAGATGACTACTACCGGTGCAATACAAGGGATTTTAAAATATTGTTTTTCCTTCAACGGCTATTCGATTTTGAATTCTGACTACATGGTCATATATAGGAAGGATCAGTGTCTCTTTCCAACTATGGTACAGCTCCGACCGATTCACGGTGCTCACAGAAGAGACAAAAGAGTATGTTTTCAACCTTAAAGTAACGACCACTGGTGTTTTTGCCCTGGTATGCAAAAGTAAGTGGGTACCCCAATGGGGTAGAGGGGTACTATGCGGTACCTAATTTCTGCATTTTAGATATATGGAAATACATGTGTCTAAAATGTAAAGAACTGATATTTGTTTACCGAAAACTGCAACTCGGTAAGCCTTACGGATACCGAGATATGGGAAAATAAAGAGCGACACGATATGTATGTGGGGCTTGCATACTTGAAGGTACAATTTGGAAAATGAATTCAAATATGACTAACGGCTATCAAGATATTGTCAAATAAAGAGAGGACCAATACAGGTATGGGATTTTCGTATTAGATGATAAAATTTCCGAAACCGGTCATGGAAAGTTAATAAACACCAGTACCAATTCCATCTTCAAGTAATTAGATATTTCCATGGGGTGTTAGAACATCTTACAGTCTACCAAGATTAAATTTTAAAAGCTTTTGAAAATATAACTTGACATTTGTAAAGAGTATTAGAAATATGTATTTACCTAAAACTTGCAGCTAGTACATCTAACATATAGAGAAACACCGTGAAATAAAAGAGTATGAGATGTTGAAACTTCGGAAAAATTATTGGTCCCAACAAAGTTAAATAAGATGGTATTTCTATGGGTTAAGTGAGTACCTCAGTACAATTTCGATGGAAAGATTAGTTCTAGGTTTTCTTCAGGCAGTTCCAAAGGTTCATCGAGCTGTGTAAAAGAGTGAAAATTCCCTGTGAATATCTAATATAGTAACCAAAATATAACGAGTCATTTATTTTATGACGTAAAAATAGAGATCTTTAAGGATTTGTACTTCTGGGTCTTTGCTATAAGAAAGAAATTCAAAAACCTACTGTATATACCTTAATATACAATTAAATCAGTGAGGACACAGTAACTTAGTGGTGGGGTGTGTACCTAGTATGTTTTGCAGAAACTACACTGGAGTATTCTCTTAATCCACAGAGATACAATCACACTTAACTGCCCATTTAATTTTAAAATGAAATTAAGGCAAGTGAATGTTGATGATAGAATTGATGGAGTGTAAAGGTGGGAGGAAACGGGAGTACCCCGAGAATACCCACGAATACAATGTCGACTACAAACTGACTTGGACACGGATCAAACCAGGGACCCAATACACCAAAGGTACGCACTCTACCACTAAGCCACCCTGCCTCCACCCATTTAATTGTCTATTAAAGTATATACGGTAGTTTTCTGAAATTTCTTCTTCTTACAGCAAAGACTCAACAGTACAAATCCATGTGGGTCTCCATTTTTACGACGTCGTAAAATACATAATTACTTATATCTCGGTTGCTATATTAGATATTGACAAAGAATTTTCATTCTTTTTGTACGCTAGGAATTATCACGCTTGGATTTACCCGAAGAAAACTTCGAGCTGAATTAATCTTTCGATCGGAATTGCCCTGACGAGTGTGAGGTACTCACTTAACCCATATAAGTACCATCTTATTTAACTTTTATTAAGATCAAAAGTTGTTTTATGAAATTTCAAGATCTAAAACTCTTTTATTTCACGATCTCTCTCTAGCTGTAAGATGTACTGGCTGGAAGTTTTGGGTAACTCTATTCTCTTTTCTAATACTCTTTACAAATGTCAAATTATATTTTCCAAAGCTTTTAAAACTTAATCTTTTTAGACCCATGATGTTCTAAAACCCCATGGAAATACCCAGTTACTTTAGGATGAAATTGCTACTGGTGCTTATTCAGATTTCATGATCGGTTTCGGAAATTTTACCACCTAACACGAAAACCCCATAACTGTGTGGGTCCTCCCTTTATTTGACAATATCTTGATAGCCATTAGTCATATTTTCATTAATTTTCTAAACTACTGTCAAGTATGGAAGCCCCACATACCTATGGTGTTCCTATTTATTTCAGCATATTTCGGTAACTGTTAAACGTACCGACTTGCGGTTTCGGTAAACACACACCTGTAACGTTCTTTATAAGTTTATTAAGATATATTTTAGAATGTTTAGAAATGGGAGGTCTGCGAATGCCATAGTACCCGAAAACCCCCATAAGGACGTGTGTGTAGTGTATTGAATTGAAACTACTTTTTAGGTTGTTGTTAGCCCTCAGTAATTACGTTTTCGAAACTGCACAATCTAGTACGCAAAACTCACACTTCTATGGTGTTATCCTTTATTTTCCCATACCTCGGTATCCATAAGGCTTACCGAGTTGCGGTTTTCCGTACTAAACAGATATCAGTTCTTTACATTTTAGATACATATATTTCCACATATCTAAAAATGCAGACATATTAGGTACCCCATGGTACCTCGAACGCCAGTGGGTACCCACTTACTTTTGCATAGTAATACATTTCGAGTTGTTCAGCATCAACAAACACTTTTTTTTAAATTCATCATTTTTCTACCAGAAACCCAGAAGTCCATACCTGACCGAACAGATTTTGTCCATTTAATCTAAAAAATGTTAAATATTTTAAAATGTAACATTTTAAATATTTTTGGATTTTTGTTTCAGGTATTTCATGCATCAAAACAAAACCAGGATTCTGCATGAAAGACAGCGAAAAGAAGCAGTGTAATTTGTGGCTAAGAGCACGTTATTTCTGAAGACAGACCCGATTGTATTTACATTCTTTTGTACAAATATGTAACCTTAATAAATATACTGCTCCGCAAATTATTTCTTTCTTCCATAAATTAGAATAAATGTATGTCTGTTTAAAGAAAATCTTTGTTAGCGTTAAGTCCTTTCAACTCTTTTTCTCTGTAAATAAGAACATTATACCTTGCAACATTTTTTTTATCATTGTGCAATTCCGATTGGATAAAGTAAATCTGCACGAAGCACTATTATTTCAGTCATACATTAATAACTAATGTATTGTTCTGTGAATAAGGCAATGGTATAGTGAATATGTTTTAACATAAAATCTGTAACTCAGCTTTTCAGTAGTCAACTTTATTGAGAATCCGAAGAAAGAAAGAAAAAATGTTGGACTTAACGAATTTCAAAATTATTTTTTTTCGAATTCTGTACTAATCCAAATTATCCAGAGAAATCATTTATGTTGCTCTCTACAGATGTATCCTTTCTCCAAATCGTATGAAAAGGAGACTTCATACATCGCTATATTTTGTATGTACTATGTTTCGTATTTATTTAATCACTTTGTACCTTTCTCTAGTGTTGACAAGGCCACAAGTGTCAATCGAATAATTTAGTGTTTCACTCATGTAACCTTGTGACTAACGTACGTCCTGTCGGTATATATATGTTACTGGGTTCGATTAGCGACAAACAATTTTTAGTGTTAAACAAATACAAAAATCTACACGCAATGAGATACGATGATCTTTGCCTCATAGACAATACCAAGCAACTAACGGTACTGAGTGTGGTTGAGTTTACTAGTGGTATTATCTGGCTAAAATCAATGTTCCGAGAGCTATACTTCTTTTTGTGCTCTGAATGCAAACTTTGATATAACCGTTTTAAATTATTGTACATCTATCTATCTATATAGCTATATCTATATCTATCTATCTATCTATCTATCTATATATGTATATAATTGTAAACTAGAAACTTCCGAGTAATCCAAATTTGCATCCAGGAAAGTCCAAATTTGCAGAATGTGTAGAGCAGGGAAGGATAAATATGTTTGGTCGATGGCTGCACAGCTTCTTATACCTGTGAACTCCGCCAGCTACAGTTGATGAGCTGTGGCATTGGATCGTAAGACGCATGGCTTACCATACCAGAAGAGAACATCCTCTCGATGTCTCGCTGTGTTACAGTCGTTCTGGTTGTCAATGTTGGGTCAGTTCTGCTCTGCTATCACCACGTTGTCACACAGCGAATACAGCGGTAAGTTTAACCCTTAACGTACCAAGCCTAAGTCGTCAAAGTTGTTTACCAAGCTGGAGTCTTCTGGGGACCCCAAGTATTATTTTAATTTCTCAACATAGTATTGCAGAGGGTACTCCAACTATTATTTTTTGGATGTCTAGAAGCATACTTAAGTTAAATGAACATTGTTGACGTCAAATATTATGTATATTTGAACACTATTCAGTTCTTCATACAATTTCATACTTTTGTGTTCGTAAATCTGAAACACAGGTTTAACAATGGAGTTTTTACATTTTGAAGTGTTTTTATTTTTTGTATTTTTTAAAGAAGTGCATCGTTGATCTAATCATGTAATTGATATCTCAAAGGGTTGCAGAATACATATAAAAATCGAGAATAAATTGATTCTTATAATTGCGGCAGTATCACCAAATATCACTCTCTGGGGTCCCTAGAGTACCCCGCTTGGTATGTTAAGGGTTAAGCATATTCGACACTTACTATTAGATATCGGCTTGGGAACTTTGGCGTAGCTACCCTGTCTCCTTGAAGTTGCACTTTTAATGGCGAGTACTGTTTAGGAATCATCTTGTGAGGGAAAACGTTTTCAGCTGACACCATGTTTTTAATTATAGCGTCATTTAAAAAATAACTTATCTGTTAATTAAAATGTGCAGAGAAGTTATTTCTGGAAAATCCTATTCACGCCTCTTGTGGTAACAACTTCTGCATTTTGGAAGAGGATATTATTAAGGAAAAGAATGAGGTAAAGTCGTCTTTATATAGTACACACGGAAAAGAAAGTATTTGACAGTTGACAAATTTTCTTTTGCCAATAGCTCAGCAACAAATTAATTAATTTGGATCTTTTTGTTGTTATTCTTCGAATAGTTATAACTTGACAACCTGCCAAAGTCGGTACTCTGATAGGTTAATTTATTGTTGAGTTTTTAGGAAAACAAATTTTGTCAACTGAAGAATATTTTCTTTCGTGACTGTACAAGCAATGGATGATAACGGCTTAATAAATGACTGTACGTAAGTCTTTTTTGAGTTTGAACATAGGATTGTACATGGTTGTGCATTTTGCATTATTATTGAAGTGCTGCAACTAAGTTATTGCAAAAGGTATGATAAATTCTTACAGTAATATTGTCACATATTGATTTACTCTGTATGAAAACTAAAATAGTTTAACATGTGGTTACCCTCCTTTGTGCCAATAATTTTAAAATTAACTCTTGTGCCACTTTTCAACACTTGGCTTTGCAGTAGCTTTCCAAAGAATTAGCAGGAAGTCCAAACTTACACCCTGCAGATAAATACATTTCTCTGGACAGTTTCACTGCTCCAAACTAAGATTGAAAAGTGTAGTATTTTTAATTTTATTATTATTGGCACAAAGGAGATCAACCATATTTTAAGCTATTTTTGTTTCCATACAGAGAAAAACAATATGTGGCAACATTACAGTAAGAATGTATCATGCATTTCTCAGTATGTTGCAGCACTTCAATAATGGTGCACTATACGTACAATGTAGATCCTGAATATGTCCAATTCATATATTACAACAAGGCAATACGTATGCGATACAGGTAAAATCCGTATATTTCATATGGACAATCTATAAGCTACATACATCCAATCCATACATTACATATGGCCAGCCTGTACGCGACATACGTGTAATCTATATGCCGCATGGAGCCAGTCTGTAAGCTGCATATGTGCACTCTGTATGGTGCATACGGATATTCTGTATGCTGTATCTGGACAAGCTGTGTGCGACATAAGGAAAATCTGTATAATACATAGGTACAATACGTACACTGTATCTAGTCGTACGTACGGGGCACAAGTACAATATAGATGCTGTCTCGGGGTTGAACGCAAGAAACACACGTACAGAACGTATATTGCATACTTCTTGAAATTATGCTCCGTCCTGATAGTCAGTGAGTGTCGTCATTATTACCCCACATGCTACATACGATCCTGACGTCACAAAGCTAGATATTACCTCCGTATATACTTGTTACTGTAGATGACGTCACACGAATGACGTCATTGCACTTATGTAGACAGTACGTATAATACATACTTTTTCAGCTATACGTTTGCTGCAGGATGCTATATACGGTTGTACGTTAAGTCCAGAAACTACAGGAATTACGAATGTAACCTACGTTTTTAAGTATGCCACCTACATTTTTTTTTCTCAGTGCAGGATCGGCGCCCTTGCATATACATAGGATAATCAGAGGTGCGTAGCAGAATTATCAATAAATCATGAATTACGTAAAGATGGAGCTCTTTATGCTTCCACATGGACCATTAGCAGTGTACAGGGTTCCAGAAGAACATAAGAGAAGTGAAAATAAGTGTTTTGTGATAATCGACAACGTGCTACGCAGAAGCGGATCCAGGACGGACTTCTGAGGGAGGGAGGTGTAATACTGCTACTTAGAGCTACTTTTAAGAGCTGCAAACTCTGGGATGGGTTTTATTTATATATAAAATAAAAGTTTCTTCTTCTGGGAGGGCGATCTCCTCCCTGGATACACCTCTGGACGAGTTGTGAATGTACCAACACCTATTGGAGCATCTGTACAGTTACATGCTATTAGCGAAGGAGACACCAAGCAAGCAAATGATTGGTCCATGTGAAAAAAAAATCAGTGAAATTTTGTTTCCGAAGACCATTTTAAGTAAGTGAACTTGAAATTTGTGTGTTTCGTACTCGTAATGTCCATCTCAGATTACTTCGTAAAAAAAAAAAAAAAAAAAAAGAAGGGGCAAAGGCTCATTTTGCTATTTTAGAGGGCCTTTCTGATCAAAATAATAAAAAAAAAACAGTCAGGAATACCTTTTATTCTTCATTTAATTAATGTGAACCACAAACATCATCAAATCACTGCATTTTTATTGTTTCCAGTGTTGTTAACTGGGACATCAAAGTTAATGAAACTTCGCTAATTTCAAAGTTAATTCACGATGCATTGATCGAGAATGGTATTTGGTGTGTTTATTATTCATGTAAAATTGAACCATCTGAAAAAAAATTCAGAATTTTAAAAGATGGTCTTTTTGAGAAATGGCGCCCCAAAATGGCTATTTTTGAAAATTTTTACAATTTCTCGAATTTTTTGCGACAAAACGGTTGCTCACAAAAGCGATAAAAACTCTTTTTCGGAAAGCGGGTAACTACTTCTTACCAGCCGTGAAAACAGATTTTTAAAATTCGAACCGAAAATGCTCGAAAAAAATTCGCAAACTTCGACTTTTAAGATAAACAGACGTTCATTTGTTAATTTATGTACAAAAAGATACGCATGCGCAAACCAAACTATAATAAAATATAGTTTATTTATATCCCTATGTGCATACCACAGCAAGAATTATAACTCTACATATCTCCATAGTTGAGTGGTGGGATTCCGAAGTTGACTATTTTCCATGTCTTTTACAATTCATAAATTGTACAACCCGTCTCTGATGACCCATTAAGACTTACTTGGCGGAATTTTTTTTCGACAAAACAAAACAAAACAAAAGAAATATGGGTGTCTCAAAACCATGTCTAGTTGCTATCAAAAAAAGTTCCAACAATATCTAAGATGGTGATGGTACAATTTTACTTTTTTTTTTCTTTTGGCCTGAGTTGAAATGGAAGGCATCAGAAAAGCATATGAGCTGCTAGAAGGACGACAATGTTAAGTGTTATTCTCTATCATTCGAGTGAAAGAAAGTTCAACATTGCCATGCAACAGCATATACCAAATAAGCATTCCCGCCATCTATAGGTACATTTCCGAATATAAAATAACTTCGTACTGTGCTATAGTTTGATCCCAAATCATTTCACGCAATAACTGAATTTCGTCGGACATGGTGCTTAGCAGTCTTTCCCCGAGCCGCTCACATACGTCAATACCAACAGTATGAGCAGCATATACTGCAGGCTAAGTTTAGGTACACCACTTAAAGTAACTTACAAAATTGTAAATCTTTCACTAATCTTGTAGTTATCTCTTCCCGAAACATTTGCATTGCACTCTATGAAAATAAGAAACTTAGCGCACATGAAGTTCACGGAACCATCAGAACCAATTGTTGAAAAACTGCAACTCTTTCACGATTTACATATAAATATAGCGTCCGGAAATATGCCATATAAACTACCATGCAAAAAACGAAAACTTACCTATGCTAGATGCCAACGAAAAGAAAAGGAATTAACCGTCTCGTATGGCGAGGATGTTGCGCAATGCGCCAGTGCGGAGGGTGGGCGTGTCACCGATGGTATTCGTGCGTGTAAGTCAGGATAATGCAAAGACAAAGGCACGCAGTAAGAGCCATAATGCTATCTGAGCTGCTCAGGGCCGAATCGTACCAAAGAGCCTGCTTGAGGGTGTCTGTAGGGAGCATACGCGTAAGTGATGGTGAGTATTTGCTTACGCAATGGTAGTAAAAACACGAGGTATTTTGCAGTGATCTGAATTCCTGTAGCACTTGTAATAGTTTTATACTAGCAACGCTACACTTGTAAACATAAAATACAGCTTTTGTACACTGTGCAGAAATGCTACGCCGTGAGAAAATAGTTTCCAATGTCTATACTTGAGCTACTATTTAATGTAAACGGGAACTCCATGTATAACGAATTGCAGCTGACGCGTCTGTTCGTTCATTGTTATGTCTACGTGCCTAATACCCGCTGAAGTAATGATTCAAACTCTACTTTGTCTTAATCTCTGTACTAAAAAGAAAAATCAATCTATAGTGGTTTTCAAAGCTAAACCAAGTTTTCTTATCAGCAGTAAAACTGTCATATGGTTGTTAGCGGCCACGTGCGGTTTGTCAACCAGTTGGATGTTGCCCGTATTACAAAAGCTTAGCCGCTCTCCCTGTCGCCAGTGTAAACAATGAAGTCTCCAACTATTTTTATCTGAGTGTTGTAAACCAATAAGCAGATACATAAAACCAGAATAACCATTTAAAATATGGATAAAATACGTACAGGTCATTCAACAAGTAATTTTCTCTCCTATTAATATAATAATAATAATAATAATAATAATAATAATAATAATAATAATAATAATAATAATAATAATAATAATAATAATAATAATATGATAGTTTTTACGTCCGAGCCATTTCGGGCTACTGTGCATTTGCGGTAATGCTCGGAAAATAGAATAGAAACTGGACCGCACGTTAGACCGATATTGCATTTTTACCCGTATGAATCGGGTTTTCCCGATTGAACCGTATGAATAGGGATGACCTGATAATCCCGTTTTTATGAAAACAAGCTTAGTCTGTCATTATTGTTTCACTTTATTATCACAACACAAATTGTTCTAATTATCATGTACGAACTCATAACGAGTCTATCGGTTCAAACGGTCCAAACAGGCCAAACACGGGTCAAACGGGTTTATCAGGTCTAAGGATCGAGTAAATCAAACGCAATGGGTATCGGGAGGGTACAGTTTACCCGAAAAGTTCAAGCACTAATTATAGGTTAAAGTCAATACTTAAAAGCTCTAGTTGTTTGCATTCACTTCTTTTCTTTTTTCTTTCTTTTTTTTAGGTAGCCGACCAACGAACTTGCGGATACATAAATATAAATTCTCAAATCTAAATTATTGCATTATATTATTGCAATGAGCATCAACGTGATTTACTATTAGGAGTTAGCGTGATGCACTAATGTTAGTCTTTTATAATAATAATAATAATAATAATAATAATAATAATAATAATAATAATAATAATAATAATAATAATAATAATAATAATAATAATAATAATAATAATAATAATGTTTAGAAGTAGAAGTATGTTTATTAGAAGCAAACAGCAATACAGCCACAAGTGCCCCTTAAAAGGAAGAAAAAAAAATACATAGGGCGCATGCAAATAGAATAACATAATACAACTGATTGTACAAAAATGAATAAAAAAGAAAATATTTATTGAAAACAAAACATAAAACATGCAGTATCTGTTACAAACTGGAAATACAAAAAAAAAAAAAAAAAAAACTGTAGTGAAAAAAGAAGCATGATTAACATGCATATATAAAAAAGGTATAGCATGTAGGATTATACAAAGTAAAATTCAAAAATGGATTATTATTAACCATGTAGTTGTAGCTGTTTACAAAATAATAAAAGAAAAAATAAAAATACACTTTGTAGCTGTTAATACAATATGAAAATAAATATTTCTAAATTAAACGCTTCGGTAAAATACATAGATTAACAAGGCTAATAATAATAATAATGACGAAAAATAAGCATAAAAAAATCATATGACACAAATACAAAATCCATGATTAAGTTTCTTTATTATTATTATTTCATATAATATACGTAGTAAAGAAGGAATTAAACATAGAAGAAAAGAAAAGATGATAGGGAAATGAAAACGAGAAAACAAAAAAAAAGACACAAAAATAAATAAAAGAATATTTCAAATGGCTACTACAAACTTACTGAATGACATCCAGAAATATAAAAAATAAGAAACGTGTGTATCTGTTCATAATTAAAAAATTCTTACAATTTGGCTTTAAAAAAAATACAATATATATATTGTGGATAGATCCGATAAGTAATCAATTTTTAATATCATTTTATTGTTATTGTTGTAAAAGTTAATCTGATTCAAAATCTTAATAAGATAAAATTATGTTGTGTTTAATCAGGAATCAGAAAAAGTAAACATTGTCATGCAGTAAGTAATTACGCATGATGTTTGTTATTGTGTATATGTCGTCTAGACATAATGTGTAAATAATGATGAAAAGACAGAATTTAAGAAAAGAGCGTGTAAGCTCTATGTTGTTATAAAATATTTTGTGTACTCAGCTTTGTTCACAAATACACATTTCGGGTATGACATAATATGCAGATTAGCAGAAATAAACTGTCTGAGAATTTTGGACATGGCACAACAATGGAGAAACGAAAGTTTCTAACAGCTATGACATTTTGACGTCATTTCAAAGTTGAAGGGACACATTCCATCGTCTGGAAGATGGAATAAAAAGCTACTCTTTGTTGGATGAAGGAAGAAGTTTGGATAGAGCGATTGAAGCGCGAACATCCTAAGAAGAAGCTGAACGAGGTTCCACAATACCTCGGTCGCAGGTTCGAGACCAGACGACATCCAGTTGTCGGGTGACAGCTGGATACCAGACATCGAGTTTCCAGTTTGATCATCGCCCATGGTTCTAACAACAGACTTAACAGGTATGTCATCGGCTGTGTTGTGGCCTATGTTAAATTCTCAGAAGTTTATAGGTTCTGCGACTGAGAGTGTCATGTTATATCCAAAAGCATAAACATCACACAATACACTTTTAAATTACTTAATCAGAATATAGTTGTTATTTAAAGATAATTGATTTCACTCATTTACTATTATCCTCTCGCTAAACTATGGTTTATTCCTGTCCATTCCGGATAGTGGACAGAAGCGGCCTTACTACATCAAATTAAACACTTTCATCCCCATTAAAATTGGACTCGATGCAGGGAGGTTGTCATTGTGGAGATGCTGGGGTTCGATTCCAGTGTGTGGCCCCAGAAGCCAGGTTGTTATGGTGTCGATTGCTGGTTTTAAGATCGTAGTAGATCTTAGTAAGATCCCAGTAAAGTCATAAATTAGTCGCATGTTGGAGACAGTAATTCACATTTGTGGAGATCCCCGAATGTAAATTTAAACATTAGAGTGAAAATTTAATAAGAAATAATCCCGCCCACCCACCCTCTAGAATAGTAAGAAAAATGTTGTCGTTATTGAATAACAACAGGATTCATTATCCTGTGTTAAAAAGAAATGGAAAGCCAGCGACGTTGTTTACCAACACGAGGTTTTATTTATTAGACCAAGGAGTACTGCGACATTTCGTCGAGTACAATCCTACGTTTGGAAGTATTGCGGAGAAGAAAATAACAGAAAACATAGTTGACAAAGTCTATACTAATTATTATGTCATGGAATTCACAGAGAAGAATTTCAGTATGGAAGATTTAGTAGAGCTTGGGATGAGGCGTCATGTGCTCGCAACAATTTCGAATATATCAGAGACGTGTAGTGCGTTGCATGGGGCAACGTTTTTCATTATTAAAACGGAAGGTTATAGGTATAAAATATGTGCAATTTTTAAGGGTTGCAAACACCAGATTATGGTCAACCAGTGGTTGGAAATGTTTAGATCCAGGTTTGAATGTTCAGAAGCAATTAGAATTGCAGAAGTAATTCCAACGATGGCAAAATATGAAAAAGAAGTCAAATTTATCATTGCAAATGATAAAATGGCATTAGATGTAGCAGCATTTGCCGAGCTATTTATACAAAGAAATGTTAAGCTATTTCAATAAAGTGAATTAGTAGTTATGTAAAGTAGATGTACATAGTTAGGATTAGTGTTATTAGTAGACATATATATTATTATTTAATATTTTGGGAACTTTCGGTTATTATTCTTATTGGTAAATATAGTTAGAAATACAGTAAGATTTAAGTTAGACATAAGTTAATATTAGTATTGATATGGGTATTAGGTTATTATAGAGTTAAGTAAGCTAGAATAAAGTAGAATTAAGTAGGCTAGAAGAAAATAGGATTAAGAGATATAGTTAAATATAGGTAATAAATAATGCTAAAGATTATAAATAATGAGATAAATTAATGAATAAATGAAGATAATGATTTAAACGATAAAGAGATTAGTTGAACATAAAGAATATAAAGAAGTAATTATTTTAATAGAGAAGAAATAATAAATATTATTTATGACGTAATGAACAACTATAAGATTAAGTAAGCTATCGATAAGAAGAAAGAACTATAGGAGATTAGAAAATTTAGAATGTAAAAGGCAAAGCTTAGACAAATGAGAAAAAAGAATAGATGATGATAACTGGTGAGTAATGACTTTAGTTGTATTAAAATATAGTAATTGAAAAAAAAACAGAAATGAATTAGGCAAATTTTTTTAGAGGAAAATACTAGGTAGATGGGAAGTCACATTCTCGCCGAGTTCAAAGTGGGAGTGACCAAAACGTCCATGAGAATAATTTTTGTAGAGATTCACATAAGTCTTCGATGGTAAAGCAAGAAGAGACACAGATACAGAGAGAAATAGATGCCTCGTTTACCATTTGTAAAGCGGTGACAGATTTTTTTTAGTGAGTCTAGTTTATCTAGAATATTCCGAAGAGTACTAAATTAAAAGTTCAAAATTTTGTTTTAAGTTAGGAATAAGTACATAGTAAGAGGAAAGGCATGAAGTATCATGAATAGTAATGTAAAGTAATTTTAGAAATATAATAGAAAAGAGGTTGGCAAGTCTAGTTGTAACTAGGTTTTGTTCCAGGTCTTGAGGTAGTAGTAAAATAAGCGACATGTCATTTACACTTATTATCATTAGGATTAAGAGGAAAGAAGGAAAGTAAGGATTGGAGAGAATGAGAAATAGTGAAATAGACAAATAGAGAGAAAAACTATGATAGCAGAAAGATAGAAAATATAGTGACAATTTAGAAATAATATTGGATAGGACTTAAAAAACATACTTGAGTTAGACAAATAATATACATATATAGAGAAATGTGAATATAGAGAAGATTATAGATAAATAATATGGGATATATGAGATATATGAGAATATGAGATATTATATAGAAATAGATGAAGTATATAGATATAAATAGATAAGCGCTAAGAAGTAATAATAATGAAGAAATATATTATATAGTATATAGTACGTAAGAAGAAATAAGTTTTGGGAAGAAAAAGATACAGCTATGACTGATCGAGAGTTACCCTTAACAAAGATAGAGAAATAATTAGAGACGATAAATAAATATCTTCGTTAATATACGAGATTAGAGAAATCGTTTCAAAGATGAGGCCTATGGCATTTAATTTAATTTAATTTAGAATAATATAGTTTGCGTACGTAAGTTAAGTACTTCAAGTAATATTTATAGATTTATGACGAGAAAAATACATGGATATAGACGACGGCAAAATAATTGGTTGTTGACTAGCTACCAACAACAAAAGTTAAGCCGATACACTGATCGAGAGTAAGAATACCGAATTTTAGGGTTAATTAAAATTTAATTATCTGCAGGTCAGGTAATGTAAATTTTACACCGAATATTGACGAACAAGTATAGTTAAGTGATATTTTGACTATAATACGTAATCCAATACCGATTTTTGAAAAAAAAGAGAACATTTAGGAGTGTGAAGAAGAATAATATTTAAAAAAAGAGAATATAAATAAATAAAGAATAGTATTATAATGTAATTTTAATAGATAGGTTTTTTTCTAATAAGGTAACTAGAAACAAATCTTGTTTGGAGATGGAATGGCGAGTTGGACCGCCATTAAACTTCCAAAGTCCGAGTCCGAATTCCAAGGATCTGTGGAATTCCATCGATCAATACCCCGAATCTGTAAACAGGTTTTGGTTTTAGTTATCGTTAGTCAGGGAAATTAAATAAATTGTAAGTTAAATAAATAAAGTAATTTAAATAAAATAATGCGAATAATAATAATAATAATAATAATAATAATTTAAATGCAAATGCAATTAATGAATATGTGTACTTACCAAATAGTAATAATATCCATCTAGACGTAATTCTTGTAACCACAGGTTAGTAAAGATATTGAAAATACGCTACACGAAAACACATAACACCAATAAGTTAAAAGTGTGACATTCTCAAATTGTAGTACTGATAATAGATGAGTTTTAGCATGGGTCAAGGAGTGGATCGATGACAGATCAATTGTTTGAAAGTTGATCAGCATTTCGAAATTTGTTCACAACTTGTGAAATCAAGAGAACTGGTTGCAGACTGACGTGGTTGAAGTAAAAACTAGGCCACGTAGCTGATGGTCAAGGTTGGTAAGGAAAAACACTGAATTAGCAGTAAGTTGAAGTGAAGCAAGTGTAGCCAATTCCACAAGAACAGATTGTGGTAGTTGGTGTAGTTTTTGGCAAAGTGAAGTTTTTGTTTTGGTTTTTGTAGTGATGATTAAGTGAAAGAAAATCGTAAAAAAAAGTGTGCAGTAAAAATATTAGTGTTTTCGCATATTGAATTACAGCTTTAGTAGTGAAAAAAGAAAAATAGATCTGGTAAGATGATATTTCTGATGAGCAAGGAAAAACATTATAGTTGGAAAGTATGATAAAGAGTTATGCATGCACATCCGGAAAGGAAATACCATCCTTCGGAGGTGCGAAACGAATTGCTAGTTACAATAAATATATATATATATCATTAGTTGTGTGAGTTGAGCTTCAAGAAGTCAAGGTTTACATAACAGATGGCGCAAGAATGCGTTCTAGGAACTGTATGGATAGAATGAACACTTGAAAAAGAAAAAAAATACGTAAATAAACAAAGATATTGAATAAATGAATTAAAGATTAATATTGTGATGAAATAGAGGAAGATTTTTTTAAGATAAAGAGTGCAGAGAATTATTATTTATATGTTTAAAATGATTAACATTATTTGTTGAAAGAGATAAATTATGTTAATAAAATTATTATTGTTTTAAATTAAATAAATAAAAGCCGATCTCCACGGAGATCTAATCGGTATCGACGCTACCTTAGTTTTGAAGAGGGGGCATGTGGATAGATCCGATAAGTAATCAATTTTTAATATCATTTTATTGTTATTGTTGTAAAAGTTAATCTGATTCAAAATCTTAATAAGATAAAATTATGTTGTGTTTAATTAGGAATCAGAAAAAGTAAACATTGTCATGCAGTAAGTAATTACGCATGATGTTTGTTATTGTTTATATGTCGTATAGACATAATGTGTAAATAATGATGAAAAGACAGAATTTAAGAAAAGAGCGTGTAAGCTCTATGTTGTTATAAAATATTTTGTGTACTCAGCTTTGTTCACAAATACACATTTCGGGTATGACATAATATGCAGATTAGCAGAAATAAACTGTCTGAGAATTTTGGACATGGCACAACAATGGAGAAACGAAAGTTTCTAACAGCTATGACATTTTGACGTCATTTCAAAGTTGAAGGGACACATTCCATCGTCTGGAAGATGGAATAAAAAGCTACTCTTTGTTGGATGAAGGAAGAAGTTTGGATAGAGCGATTGAAGCGCGAACATCCTAAGAAGAAGCTGAACGAGGTTCCACAATACCTCGGTCGCAGGTTCGAGACCAGACGACATCCAGTTGTCGGGTGACAGCTGGATACCAGACATCGAGTTTCCAGTTTGATCATCGCCCATGGTTCTAACAACAGACTTAACAGGTATGTCATCGGCTGTGTTGTGGCCTATGTTAAATTCTCAGAAGTTTATAGGTTCTGCGACTGAGAGTGTCATGTTATATCCAAAAGCATAAACATCACACAATACACTTTTAAATTACTTAATCAGAATATAGTTGTTATTTAAAGATAATTGATTTCACTCATTTACTATTATCCTCTCGCTAAACTATGGTTTATTCCTGTCCATTCCGGATAGTGGACAGAAGCGGCCTTACTGCATCAAATTAAACACTTTCATCCCCATTAAAATTAGACTCGATGCAGGGAGGTTGTCAATATATATATATATATATATATATATATATATATATATATATATATATATATATATATATATATATATATATATATATATATATATATATATATAAAACAAATCCATACAATATTTAAAAGAATACAAAAAAATCGAATTAAGAGAATTAGTTACAAGCCTAAAGACGTTAAGACATTTCATAATTTATTTAAAAAATTAAAAAATAATTCGCGCACCTTCTTGAATTTCTTATGAAACAAATCTAGAACTGGATAAAAGTTATTAGCTGTTTCTATACTTTTATATATAGAAGACCTAGTTAGATATTTACTAGTAAACGGAACAAATTTCCTAATATTTCTGTGAGGAATTTTTAAAGAAAAAAAGTTCTCCAGAACAAAATCCCGATGCAGAATTACATGAAAAAATTTCAAATCAAAGAGCAGACGCCTGTCAGACAGAGGGGTAAGATTAAGATCCACCCTCATGTCTGACAAGCTCGCTCCTCCCTTTTCTTTAAATTTCCATTTTAACCAGGCTAGGAATGAATTTTGAACTGATTCAATTGAAGAATTAAAATATTTTGCTTAACTATTCCAAATTACTGTACAATATTCAAGATGAGACCTAACATTACACATATAGAGAATTTTGCAGGTGTTAATATTATTAAAATTTCGACATAACCATTTAAGCATTGTTAAATTCTTCCTAGCTTTGGAGATGATAACCTGGAGATTCTTCTGACAAAGCAATTTTTCATCTAATATTAATCCTAAGTCTCTTACATGCTTAACGAATTGAATATGTTGATTTCCTATCCTGTATTTGTAAATGGAAGGTGTTAAACAAGGAATTAATTTTCCTTGAAAATGTTATTTCTTGCGTTTTGTTAAAGTTCAGGGGTAGGAAATTCTCTTCGGATTATTTAACTATGATATCTATATTTTTTTGCAAAGTGTCTTGATCTCGTTTGGACTTAATTTGACTGAATATTTTAATATCATCAGCATATAACAGATATTTACAAGTTAAATCAACACAGATGTAATTAATATACAGCAAAAACAGTAGTGGACCAAGATTAGATTCCTGGGGTACCCCGGAGGTATTACTATGAATAGCAGACAGTTTTCCTTTATATTTTACGACATATTTCCTTCCATTTATATTTGAAGTCAACCAATCAATAACACATTTAGGCAGGTTATAACTTTTTAATTTGTTTATCAGTAAATGGTGTGGTAATTTATCAAATGCCTTAGCAAAGTCCAAGTAAATAGCGTCAGCCTGACCACCCGCCCAAATAACTGGAAGGGTATAATGCATAAGACTTGCTAAATTAGTTATTACACATTTACCAGCCATAAATCCATGTTGGTTTATATTGATTTTATTCTTTACTTTATTATAAATATATTTATAAATTATTTTCTCAAAAATTTTCGGAATTACCTTCATTACAGAGATTGGTCGAAAATCAATAATAGACTTTCCATTAGTTTTAGGTATGGGTGTTATAGAAACCAATTTCCACACATCAGGATAATTACACGTGGATAAACTCAGTTAAACAAAGAAGACAATATTGGTGCGATTATTTCATCTATTCCTTTAATAATGAAAGCTGGAATTCCGTCTAACCCACTTGACGATTTTGTCTTTAGAGTTCTGATAGCTTCCAATACATGTTGAGGAGTAATTTCTGGGGGTTCAACTTGACCAAATTCTTCAAATGAACATTGCTTTCTAATAATACTAACCGAGAAAGTCTGAAAGACAGATGAAAAATAGTTGACAACTTTTCAGCCATCAGTCAACAAAACTTCATTGTTAATAATACCAGATATTACCTTATTTTTAGGGCCATTTACGTATTTCCAAATTTTTTCAGGAGCAATTTTAAGATCATTTTCAATTTTACTAAAATGAATTTGTCTGTCCACATTTAATTGGGTTTTGAAAGCTCTTCTGCAATTAGAAAAGACAACATAATCATTTTCGCATTGAGAAGTTTCGTATTTTTTATGAGCCTGATTTTTTATTGATCGATTTTTTTGAATACCATAAAGGAAATTTAGATTTTTTAGGTCTAGATTTAGGAATATTACATTCAATCGCAGATTTAATAACTTCCTCTAGTTTGCAAGCTGCTAAATTGAGATCGTCACTCAACAATATATTGGACCGATCAGCATTAGCTATTTGAAGATACAGGGATAAGTAGTCACCTTTAGAATATAAAATTTTTTCAGTGGACTCATATACTTTGCAAACATTGGATAAAAATACTTTAGTTACAATTGAATAATGGTGTACATCAGGAGCTACCATATATTCATCGTGTCTTTCGGACATTATAGATGCGTTAGTTAAAACTAAATCTAGATTCGATACCCCTGGTTCAACACCTAGATTCGTATTATCCAAAAAAGTTGACAATAACTGAAACCTGACTTTAGAATAATAGTGTATTCCTGGTAAAGGCTCTTTATTTAACCAATCTATTTTGGATATATTAAAATCTCCAAAAATTAATACATCATTTTTAAACAGGTCAAGTTTACTGGAAATACAAGTTAGATAGTTCTCAAAAACTTCAAGAGGAAATGTTGGATGAAAATATACACAAGAAATTAGAAGATTTTTAGTAGATTTACACCTAAGTTCAATCCAAACACATTCATTTACACTTTCCAAATCATATCTTCGAAACACCTGAAAATTATTTCTGACAGCAATTAAAGAGCCAACTCCTCTTTCACCTCCTTCCACACCATAGCACCTGTCCGCTCTGAAACAAGTATAAGTATCTGGAAAATAATCCCGATCATCATGAATTTCAGATAACCAGGTTTCGGTTACAGCCACAATATCATAGTCACAACTGGAAATTGAGGAGAAGAACTCATTACTTTTAGTACGCAGTCCACGAACATTCTGGTACCAAATTTTAAGACTCTCCATGCTTAGCATGAGAGTCAGTATTCCTAGGAAGTTCATCCTGATTCCGTAATTTTCCAAAGAAAGGACCAATTAAAAGACCTCTAGGCCACACCTCAGGATCACTTATAACAGAAAAGTCTTGTTCATTTGCCTCAACATGGAAGGAAGAGTAAGAGTCATAAGATTCATCATTTGTTTTAGGTAAAACTGTCTCACTTCCAACTTGTTTAGTAATTAGTACCTTCTTTAACTCAAAATTCTCCTTTTTCAAATGATCAAGCTCCTTCTTTATTATGTCAAATTCATGTTGTAATTCTAGTATTATTCTGTTTATACCTTGTTCAAACAACTTAGATATAGATTCAAGATCAGTAAGTGATCCTTTACGTTTAGAACACAGATTATTTTCTTTCGCTAGCACATTTGCAAAATCATCAGTAGATTTACCCAAAGTTGAACCTCCGACCACCCCAGGAGATCGATCTTGGCCAATTTTCAGTTTCAAAACACAAATATTACACTTATAATCATTTACATGAACATTGTTTTCATCATTATATTGTTCAAAGCAAGATAAATGACTTTTGCTCGAACATAAAATACATCTCACTGTCTTCTGCCTTCCATACACAGCTAAATCACATAATGGACAATTATCCGAAGAAGGTGCCATCAAAAAAAATCTAAAAAAAATCTAAAAAAAAGCAAAGAAAAGGTTTACACTCCCTGGCCAGAGTGAAGACAAATTAATAGATTCAAAAAACAAAAAAAGACGCTTCTCGACCTGCCAGAGGATTTAAAAGAAATGAAGACCTCACGTCCCTTCAATTGTTTGCAGGAGTTGGAAAGGAAAGATGTAAAGTTCCCTTTTTAGCCACCGAGAGCCCTACTGCAGCACACAAACACTGTAGTACGACCGAACGACGTGACTACTGCGAATGGCTGACTTACTGCTCACGGTGTTACCAGCCCCAACCGGCCAAAAGATCACATTGGCTCTCTAGGAGGAAGGGACAGTCGCTCAAGATGGTAATTGCCAGAAACAAAGAAGTAAGAGAATCCTATGATAATAGAGCGACCATGGGGCCAAAGGCCGAGAAGCGATTATAATAATAATAATAATAATAATAATAATAATAATAATAATAATAATAATAATAATAATAATAATAATAATAATAATAATAATAATAATAATATATTTTATTATTATTATTATTATTATTATTATTATTATTATTATTATTATTATTATTAATAATAATAATATTCGACAGGCCATCTGTCTATAATGACAATTTAAAACTTTCTTTTTTAAAAAAAAGATATGATTAAAAAGCATTCTATTAAGTACCTAAATCCTCATATGTATTAATGTATGCAGGTTAATATCTGAGTAATAATTTCCTGTGTATCTTATCCTAATTTGTAGTTTGTCCAGTTTTTTTATACGTGACGAATCACATTAGGAAGAAATTGATCAATTATATATTGACCTGTATAACTATATCTTAAAGTTAGAAATAATATACTTACAAGCAGAGCAGATAAACAGGCAGAATCTTTATTAAGCCTATTACTAATATTACATATTATTATTAGCAATAATAATAATGATAACTAAATTCCTGGCGCAACAGCCTTTAGAAGGCCTGGACTTATGGCACTCATTTCTGTGGGGTAATGTGTTTAGAGGTCTGCACGGGCTCGGGTTACTATTATAACCGTAATGGGGTTAGCCATACTGAGACCTTTATACAGTTCTACCTGAGTTGGAGCGGCAACGCCGGAATCTAGTTACAATGAAGGATTTATGGTAGGGACAAGTAAACCCATAGATCTTGACCTTCGAGGAAAAAATTGGTTATGTTTTGTCGCGAGCTATAATAAGTACTAAATGCAGACTAAGAATAGTTCCATCAAACTATTGTTTTAACATTTCTTGTTTTAAGTGCTTCACTAAGACTTTCCAGAGTGATATCACCCTGCCGCATGACTAAGCAGTTGCGTATACATTGGTAAAACCAGTACAAGTGTATGGTTAGGTTAGGTTAGGTTTCGTAAACGTTGTGCTTTGGAAATGATTACGTACGTGCTATTCTATTATATGCAATTACAAAATCGTTACAACATTAAATACGCTACTAACGTCTCAGGAATGGTTTCTTAGGTTAAGAGCTGCATTTGTTGGTGCCGATTTATTTTATGAGGACTTCCGGCAAGGTTCTAGAACACAAGTCCCCTTTCAATTTAACTATAATAAAGCCAGAAAAGAACGTGCCCTGCGGGGCTCTAACCCGCCTTCACACGTTGACGCTCGCTCTGCAATATTATGTGAATTACATATTAAACTTTGATGCAGGAAGGAACCATCATAGCTACTAACCTAAATGGGGGACCTGTGTTCTAGAACCTTCCCGGACTTCCTTTTATGGTGTAAATACACATTGCGACTAGTGTTGTAAAAAAAAAAACCTTTTTTCTGCGAAGTTTTTTTTAAATAAAAAACACCGTTCTTTTTCATGTGTTTTTTTCAAATGTCTGTTTTTTTCTGTCAACGATATTGATTTATGTTGTAGATTATTGAAATAATCAACAGAACTTGAGTCGTAGCCCTCGTAACTTACAAATCGTTCCTTTACGAACCTATACGAACAAAATTGTGTGATTATTATTTTCGGACCCAGGTTATTTTTGTCGTTTTCCTACATTTTCAGTTAGTGACTTATTGCACAGAAACGATTTATTCGATTGATACGGTTAAGGCCTTGTTTTTTCAGAAAATGGATGTGACTATTTTTTGGTGTAAGTTGCATTACAGTATTGCCAACGGGTGGGAAATTGTTGAGAGAAATGTAGGGGGTGAAAATTTACAAAAATTTCCTAACATAATTTCAATTTTTTTTGTATCTAGCACCACTGCTGCCATATGGATTCTAATCATCTAAAAAATTATTTGGTGTGTTGACAAGGTACAGTGAAATCCTACGTCGCTGGCTTCCATTCAAAGAGGGAAAGAAAAAAATTCTCTGTATTCATACACAGCAAAATTTTGACACTTTTTACACAAACAAACAAAGAAGAAAAAACAAAGAGATATGCCCGGGCTACAGCTTCTCTAATTATCCTATTCAACTGTACTTCCCCTAATTATTCTAGTGAATCTTTTTATGCTGCGCTGTGTACGATAAGGTCGAGGCCCTTAGACACTTGTACGTTTGTTCGAATGTAACCAACAAGAGGGAAATAATTTAAACAAAAAAATGATATTTTCCTAAATTTCCCCCTAAAATGTGGAATTAAAATTTTCTGTAGCTGGCAACACTAGTATCAGACACTCACAAACTATCTTAAAATAAGCTTTTGTATCACTCTAATATATGCTACAAGTATTGTAACGATATCTAATAAAGTAAACATGTCAATAAAAAAATCTACCTAAAAAAATCACATTTATCTTTTCAATTAGAGAACAAGGTCTACTGCAAACCTCAACTGTACTTCCCCTAATTATGCTATTAAAACTTTCTATAGTGCGTTGTGTAGGCCATATACGAGACTTTTAGATACTGGTACGTTTGTTCAGAAACCAGAGGGAAATAATAGAGACAAAACAGATAATTTTCCCAAAATTTCCCCCTAAAATCTGGAATTATAATTTTCTGTAGCTGGAAACACTGCTGCCAGACATACACAAATTATCTTAAATTAAACATTGGTACACCGCTAATATATCCTACAAGTATCATGGTGATATTTAAGTGTCATGGTGGAACAAAGCTTCTAATTACCAAAAATATATTACGGTAAACAGAAAAGTAGGGAAAAACTAGAAAAATCAAGGGTTAGAAGCTAAATACGAATTTTTCGTGCGCCCCCTAATTACCCCATTGCAACGATCTGTACCTGCGTTTGTTCAGTAAGGACAATGTTCGACTGGCATAAGTTGACTTGCACTCGGACGTATAGGTACGGATTTATAAACAAACATTTCGAATTTTTTGGCTACACAGGAGCGAATTAAAAAGTGACACACCTGTGTGTGCCACTTTGCCCACCTGGGTCCGAAAGGGTTACGAGTGTACATTTGATTACATTTTTTTTTTACTACTAACCCGTCTCGACTAATAATAATATCTTTGTTAACAATAATTTTATAGGGAAAATTCCCTCTCCTTTTTACATCTAGTTCCAACATTGTTGGTGAGAAATGCAGGGTGTTTCAAAATGAATATCGGGATTTTAAGTCTTCGTAGTACGTATTACATTTTACGTATAATTATAAACAATACATCAAGTAAAAGAGCACCTTAAACAGTCTTTGCTACAAGTGTTCGATGTGAGATTCATTCGTCACACACCTAGTCGATAGGCGAGAAAGGCCCATACTCTTTTTGCCCTATGGCACAAAACACATTTAATTTAAGGTTGTCTCGTTTCAATTGTACCATCTCCTGAGGATTTACTGACCGCCAGATGCAAACATTATAGGTGTTCACATTATGTGAAATATCGATTTATCACTGAAGACGACAAGATCCAGAAAATCTTCATTGTTATGCAGCAATTTTTCACTTGCGAAATTGGCACGTAAACCGTAGTCTGCAGGCTTTCGAGCTGTAACAACTCCAAACGATAATGACGTATTTGCAAGCGTCTTTTTAATATTCTTCACACAGACGGTTGCAGTGTAATTATCGATTCCGTCTTAATTAAAACACAAAAAGCTTTCTGCTCTCTAGTGTCCATCTTTGCTACTTGCTCTTTCTGACGGCAGGCAGAGGGAACAATGCATGTGCATGCGTGCGTACAAAACTGTATGAGGTGCTGTTTCATTTGATATAATTGTTTCATTTTAGTTGCTGTTTCATTTGAGTTGCTGTTTCATTTGATATTTATAATTGTAATTATAAAGTTTCTTACCCCTAATATTAATTTTGACCCTGCATTACTTCAAATTGTGTCATCCTATATTCATGTCTTGTATATACGTATCATCAGGGTCGGCTCTAGGCAATTTGTCGTCCCGTGCAATGGCACAATTTGCCACCTCCCGCTTTCTCCAGAAAGAACATATCTTAAAAGTCATGATTTTTCAACAGCATCAACAACGAAGAGGAAGGTAAGTGCAGTCGCACTCAGAAAAGCTTAAATACTTACTAAAAATACAATCTCGTTGTGTCAATTTTTTCTTTCTTTAAATATTAATCAATTATGTTAGGAAAGATAAAGCAAACACACCTGCAGAGGAAAGATGGTAATCATTTTTATTGAATTAAATATCGAGCTTCAATCTCAATGTATCAGTTTGCAATTCCAGTGCAACTAGCTATTTTATCTTTATTTCTTGATTTTTCTTCTACATCTGTCAACATTAAAAGAAAAAAAACTTGTTTGTGTCTTCAATGATGAGGAACTTGTTTCTGACAAAAACAAGACTAGTTGTCATATCAAAGCTGTGATAACTAACTAAATGGAATAGATATTCGCTACTATTCGAGAATTGAAGTCTTGCATTTGACAACAATCAAGCAATTTGTGCTCGGATTTATTTGACCATTTGCTTTAGCATTGTCCATGTGACCTTAAACTAATGCGACCTAAACATAATTTATAAATGTTTAATTCAATAGAAGGTGTAACTTAGTATGTGTAACTACCATCATCATGAAGTCTGTTTCAACAAAAAATATTTAATTTAAGTAATATACTTATGACAGATTTTGCCGGACCCTCCAAACTTGCCGCTCCTAGCAAACGTACGTGTTGCACATATGGTAGAGTCTCTGCATATTATATATATCTAATCGACAAATTATTTATATATGATATTTAGAAAAATACTAATAGGCAAATTGGTATTAGTTTTTACCTTTAGACAAGTTATTTGAATTTTATACTGTTCGTGACAATATTTTCGTACTTATTCAAGGCCTCCTTTTACGAAAAAACAAAATTTCGTTTCTACTTTTATTTCTTAGTTGATATTGATGGATACTGGTGAAACCCGAATTGTTAATAGGTATGGTATTCATGAAATTATAAAATATTTGTAGCGTATAAGTATCTAGCGTTTAATTTATGTTGTATTTTACGGTGATTACACCTACATAAAAATATTTCATATTCAAATAGACGTAAAATGCATTAAAAATTACTATTTGAATAAAAACAAAATTTAGAAAAAAACGAGAGGCGACGTATGCTATTAAGACAACTAATCCTGCTTCTTTTCACTTGGAGGAAAATGAAATTCTGAAGAAACGAAAATAACACTCTTCGGCGGAGCTACAGAATATTCTGTCAAACTAAAATAAAAAAATACTTTTTTTTTTTTTTGCAAATTATTCCCTAAGATCCCCTAGACTGGTACTGAGCATCCCGAAATAATTGTGTACAGATCGATAATAGGCGTGCAAACTGGTTTGCTTCTCTTACAAGTTTGAGTCTTGACCTACACCAAAAACAACTGTGCATAAAGTACAAACAAACTAATGCCACTGAAAGCTAAAATGCTATCTTACTTAATCAGAAGTACAGCTGGGGTTCGCGCACGAGTGCGAGGATTTCACATGGGGAGAAGATGCGTCAACCACGGTTGATATTCGCATAAACAAGGATATCAGCAGTGAAAAAAAAAACTTATGTTAGTTGGCGAATAAAAGCGATAACAGTATGTAACCGAATCAGAGCAGGACCACAGCAGCAGACCTGGACGGTAGTGCGTTTATAATGGTCAGGCTTCGGAGACGCAAGGAATTCGCAAAATCGAGAATAGTGGGGAAAAATGATATGCAATAAAATCACAGAGGTTTGAGCACGTAATGATTTGGGTAAATGTTTAGCAGAACTTTTCCAGAAATACATAAAAATAATAAAAAATATGTATACATGAGAAATGGAAGGTGCAAGTACTTAGACCTAAACAAATGTAACCTAACCTATAGTTAAACTAACCTCAAATAACCTAAATTAGCCTAGTATTATAAGAAATAAGCAAAATTGTACAATTTTTGCGTAGATTATGCTGGACTTCTACACTAACATGAACTATCTAACCTAAACATATGAACAGAAACTACGGGATTTTTTTCTTTGAAAAAATACCTCGACCTCTTCTGCTAAACATTGTCCATGATTTCACATTAGTAACTAATTGCTTGTAAAGGTAAAATATATCGTGTGGAAATACTTTACAAGTAGAAACTAGTATGTTAGAGTCGTAACATACACTCCCCTACTTTACCCCTATTAATGTAAACACAAAATACTTGTTTCCTACATTGTGCATAAATGGTCCAACAGTGGAAATTATCTTGGCATCTAGACTTTTTATATATAAAATTGAAAACTACTTACCTTTCGTTGTCCGTTTCGCACTGCTATACAACAACTAAACAATATATTTCAAATTTTTCTCAACCAGTGACGAATTCTTTTCTTTCTTTCTTCCTGACTATTATCAGTGTTTTTTTTAAGTGTTCGCCTCCGACTTAAATTTAGTTTTAGTAGGCTCCAAATGCTAAGTTCATTAGGTGATCTCCATTGAGTATTTCGACTTAAGTTACTATCTTCTTCAGTGGAAGGAATATTTCAAGCTATTTATTAGTATTCATGTTCAAAATTGTTCAATATCCTTTTTATAAATTTTATTATTTTTAAGCAAGATTTTTTAAAAATATTCCTTCTTATATTTAACTTATTTATTGTTTTTGTTCACTTTTCCCTTTTTTAAAAAATATTTATACCATTAAGAAGAATAAATTGTATCATGCTTCAAATTGCGTTCCAAGTATAAGTTGCTATAATATATTTGCAATTATATGGTCCCATTCCGATGTAATAATTTAATTTTTGAAGAAATGTAATCTTTGGGTTTGTAAGTAAGTACATTCGAATAATAAATGATCTAGAGTGCCTATACCCTTATCACACCAAGAGTGGTAATTCTCCTTTTTTCTAATTTCGAATAATTTAACTGGAGTAAGTGCTGTACCTAAAAGAATTCTACAATATATAATGATTTCTTTTCTTGACCATTGTTTTATAAATTCCCTCGGTTTATGAGAATGGTTTTCGAGGGTTTCCCAGTAAGTATTTTCAGGTAATGATTTATTATTTTGTTGCCATTGATTTACTATTGTTGAAAAATATGTATCTATGATATAATAGTAATTTCTATAAGGAATTTTTATATAATATGGTTTTCCATTCCCACTTGCAGACTTTGCTGCATTATCGATAAGATCCCCATATTTTAAGTCAATGTGAGAACACATAAAGTAAAACTGAACCATATAATTCTTATTTTGAAGTGTTTTGTAAACATGTTTTACATTTAAAATTATCCAAGTAATTTTGGCATCCCAGTGTGTATTTTGGAGTGTTTGAGTGAGTGACTCAATACATATACATGATACAAATATTCTGTGTTTTAAAATATATAATAATGCCTGACGAATGGCAAAAGCTTCTGCTTCAAAAATTGGTAAGGATGATGGTAATTTATATTTAAAAGTAATATTATTTGATGAGATGAATATTGCAGCGTCCACTGAAGAATCTGGGTATTTGGATGCATCTGTATAAATTAAAACAGTATGTGAATGTAATTTCTTAAGTTCTTCTTCCTACAAATTTTTATACATATTATTACGTAATTCCGAATTTTCGATTTTTATAAAATTCGGAATTGTGACATTAATATTTACTAAGTTAATTGTATATTGTCAGGTAAAGCAAGGAAGAAAAGGGACGTTATGAATAAAAGGTTGTATTATTTAAGACCAGTATATGCATTATAAATCCATGGTCTATTATTAAGATATGGTATCTTTTTATTCCTATTAAATAACTCTTCTATTTGTTGTAATTCGTTAATTATTAATGAAGAGTTGCAGCCAAATCTTCTTAAAATAAACCTTTCTGCCGCTCGTTGTGCTAGTATCGTTAATGGAATTGAATTGGTTTCTTCTAAATGTACTTGTTTAGGGCAAAATCTTGGTTGTGAAAAAATGATTCTTTTTGTAAATCGTAAAATATGCTTTCTACTCGATTATAGAATTGTTTGAGATTGTTAGGATAAAATATTCCACCATAAGTAAACTTAGCCACTACTGTATGTTTTAAAATATTTGATAAACTCAAAGGATTGATACTATATTTCTTGGTTTCTATACATCAAAATAATTCTGTAAATTTCTTTGCTTCCTGTAGGAGATACCTTAGATGTTGATCCCAATGTAATTTTTTGTCTAAAAATAATCCTAAATATTTAATATGAGATTCATTCGATAATTTGTGATTTTGTATATTAATTGTTATTGTAGGTACCAATATTCGTCTGGTAAAAATTATGAATTTGAATTTTTTCAATTTATTTCAAAACCATTAAGCTGGGTCCAAGAAATTAATGATTTAAGAAAGTTTTCTTTTTTATCTTTCCCAATCTCCGGGTTTGAAGTCAACGTCGTGATAAGTATGTCATCGGCAAATGATACTAGTTGTATTGTTCCATTATTTAACTTAATTAGATCAATAATATATATGTTAAAAAGTATAGGACTTAATTTAGTGCTGTGTAGTAGCCCTATCTATGTAGTACCTGCCTTATTATAAGTATTACCAACTTATATATATATATATATATATATATATATATATATATATATATATATATATATATATATATATATATATATATATATATACCTATCAATTAAAGTATTATGTATAGTCCTTATAATTTTACTCGTGATATTTAACTCATATAACTTGCTTAGAAGTATATCTAAAATTACAGAATCATAAGCTTTGAATAAAATGTATGATGAATATCTAGAATTACTGGAGCCAAAGTTACATATGTTGAAGTATGTTTGCGAAACCCAGTTATAATATTATACAGAATTTGATTATATTCTAAATACCAATTCAGACAATTGAGTATAAGTCCCTCGAAAATCTTATATGCACAAGAAAGTAATGAAATCGAACGATAATTATCTACTTTACCAATTGATTGTTTTGTTTTTGGAATCAAGATGATTAATTCTTTTTCCATTCTAAGGTTTTGTCGCTGGTGTTCCAAATATTGGAGACCTTTTTCTCTTAAATTTTTAAAGTGAGAGTATGTAAGACCATCTAACCCAGGTGAGGTAGTTTTTGTGATGTTTTTAAGTACAAGTTCTAATTCTCTCATCGTGAAGTTTTTATCTAAAACAGGATTTTGATTATATAGTAATTGTTTCTGTAATAAAAATCTTCAGATGTTAACAAAAGGTGGTGATAGGTTTTGATGGAAATCATCTATCCAATGTAATTGGCAAAGGTATAGAGGAGTACTCGTATTCGACATTTTTTTGTATTTTCTCCAGAAATTCCAAATGTAATGTAACGAAGACCTATCAGAAAGTTGATTACAAAAATCTTGCCAACTCTGTCTTCTGATACTTTGTATTTTTTTAAATTTGGCTTTATGTACACAATAATGAAGAAAGCTGTCTCTGGTTTTATTATTAATGAAATTATGGTAAGCTTTTTGTACCATATTTATATTTTTTGGCAGGTTGGATTCCATCATATGGGTTTATGTTTGATTTTTCCTTTTTGTTTATACAAACGTACAGGTGTGGTTGCTGTTTTCTTAATGATTGCAACAGTTGATTTAATGAATTTAACTATTTGTGAAGGATGTTGATCTAAATATTCAGATGATGAGTTGGAAATTTTCCCATCCAGAATATGATGATAATCAGTCCAATTTATTTTTGAATTGAATTTTTGTAGTTTTGACTTAAATCCTAATTTTGTTGCATAATTATTAATATCTTCAGTTGGAAAAGAATGAGTTGTGAATATAAGTGGTAGATGATCACTATCACATGGTGTGAAGTACGTCCACCATTCTGTGTCAATATAATAATTAAGTTTTGATAACGTTAAATCTGGGACACTTAAGTCTATAGAAGAAATTCTGGTAGGGGCTCCATTATTTAAGTAGAGATACTTGGATTCTACTAATTTTGATAGTAATAATCTACCAGCATTTTTGGTTCTATTTGAACACCAAATAGTATGACGAATGTTCAGATCGCTCCCTATATAATCTATATTTAAGTTATTGTTTAATAGATAATCGCCAAAATTATCATTTACATGAGTCTTAGGTGGAATATATATATACATATATATATATATATATATATATATATATATATATATATATATTTAGAAATTTTATATTATTTACTATAACACCTAGAATTTGAATGTTAGGAAAGTTAGTAATATTTGGTAAGGAGAATGTGGCATATGAGTAATTATTTTTAAGCAAATAGCAATGCCTCCATAACTGTCTGATCTGTATTGGTTAAAAACCGTGTAATGTTTAATTTGAAAATGGAATTTAGGGCTACACCAAGTTTCCTGAAGTAAAAGTATATCAGGATGAAAAGTTTGAATTAAGTTATGAATATGGTGAATTTTGCCGCTTGCACTTGGACAATTCCACTGAATTATTGTAATTCTGCTTAGTTTATCATATAATCTACTAGCATAAGTTAAAGTTGTGTCTGGTTTCAAAAGCTTGGGTCATTAATATCTGCCTTATGTTGTTGGCCACAATTAATACACTTACTAGGGTTTGTACATGTTTCATGCTGATGAGTAGCACCATAATTTTTGTATAAAGTTTTATTTAATCGGCAATTTCTTTTTAGGTGGCCGTACTTGTAACAGCCATTTAGGCATTGCCTAATTGATGGTATATATGTATCAACTTTTCTGCGTGTAAAGTACAGTATAATATATACTGGTAACTGTTGTGAATCAAATGTAATTATAACTGTTTTAGTGGGCTGATGATCACCATTCGAATCTTTTCTGTATATTCGTCTAGCAGAAGTTACTGGGACGTCACATTGAATATCAGTTAATAACTGATCCATTGTAATGTCAGTATCTATATCTCTTACTATCCCCCTAGTATATATCACATTATTTGCAATGAAAGCTTCCCACTTATATTGTATTAATAGATTGTGATCTAAGAAATTATTTGCTTCCTTACCAGATCGAAATTTAACTTTGGTTTGGGATTCTATGAAATCATAGTATGGAGCTAAATGCGAAGTCTTATATTTATTCTTTTCTATTTGTGTATTGCGTATTTTTATTTTTGTAATGCGTTTTATTTTTATTGGTAAGATTCGATTTGTCTGAGAACATATTCTCTTTATGAGAATACCGATAAATTTGTACTTGTGGTTGTATTAACTACAACTACATTTCCAATTTCTAACATATTGGCCTCATTGGGATCCACCATAATAGTTGACGTTTGAGATTCGGAAGTGTCTATTGAATACAAATCATTTCCCTCATCCATCTTCTCACTACTGTAATAAAACTTATCTAACTACATGCAAACTTATATAATATCAATATCATGCAAATGACTTGGAAAGTATGTCTTAAATCTAAGAGACAATTATATTATTATAAATATGAAACAACACACGGTTAACTCGATTGGAGTATCACCTAACAAACTCAATACCTAAATCTATTTGTTTTATCTTAATATTAAAAGCTAAGCACTTGAAGTGCTTTTATTATCAGTTATAATATTAGTCCACCGTATGTAAAACTATGCACAACTGAACGAATTCACTGCACTTTAAACAAATGTTATATCATTTTTCTTGCGAAACACATTGTTCACTGTGATAGTACCAGACGCCATCTTTTCAAACTCCACTAACGAATTCCGCTCCGCCATCGAATAAAATATTAGCGTTTTTTTAAAGCAGGGTTGCCAACAGACAGTCGCTGTTTAGTGCTAAATTAAAGGTTCGAAAATCACTAAACGATAATATATATAGTGTTCGAAGTGGGAAAAAAGCAGAGGCGGTATGTTTTCTTACGATTCTGACTCGACATACCGGCTATCTAAATGTTGAAATACAGTGAGGGAATGTTGCTCAAAAGATATCGTTTCTATTTGCATAGTGACTGAAAACCACTATAGAGCTTCTCTTTAGTTACGGAGTGGAGGTAGGTCATGGAGAGACTTCGATCGCTCACCAACAACTTTATGAAAAAATATATATATCCCCTTATATTGTACTTCATAGAATTATCCACGAAAATGCTCAAAAACCGAGTTTTCATATTAACATAGGGGCCGCGGTGGCTCAGTGGTAGAGCGTTCACCTCTGGTGCTTGGGATCCCGGGTTCGATCCCATCCCCCGCCAAGTGAACTTTGTGGTGGACAAACACCGTGTGCGTGGGTTTTCTCGGGGTTCTCCCGTTTCCTCCCACTTTATTCATTCCACCATTTTATTCATTTCTCATAATCACCGTCTCCTTTAGCCTAACCGGCATAACCGTGGGACGTAAAACTCAAAGATTTCATTTCATTTTCATATTAACATATTCCAATTTCCCAGAATCGCTCCCACAGCAGAGTACCTCTAAGGTTAGGCTATTTGAGAATGCGTTTTCGGAGCATTACCCCCGTATTGAACACAACCAAGGTGGCTATGGGATAATTTTACTTTCTCCAGAGCTATAAATCATACTGCGAACCAATCAGGGTTTTCAGGTCCTTTTTTGCCACGTCCAGGTCTATAATAGAAGAGTTCCAATACTCTGCATAAAGTATCTTCCAAGCACCTGTTTTTTGTTAAAATCCCCTTGCCTGGTGACACGTCTTTCATTTTTTCCCTTTTTTAGACATCTTTTAAACAGCAGGCGGTCTATTGTTCCGAAACGCACCAAATACGCTCGAGCTGACGTTTTCTCCGCGTTTTAATTGCTTTCGCGTTTGTGGTTAGCCATCCACATTTAAATACATGGTCAGCATATTCCAATCGTACGCATGAGTAATAAAAACGCGTGGCGAACGCTTATAAGTAGCCATGGGCTAAATCTGGTCATGCTGAAAATACGACATTTATATGAATTAAGACAAGAAGATACACAAACATACATACGAAAGAAACAATTAATTATCGCACATCAAATATAAACTAGATGAACTTCTTTGAAGACACCTCATTTTACAAACAAAAGGTAAGTAAAAACTATCAAAAATGTCGGTGTTGTCAACTTAGAAATTACTTGTACATAAGAAATAAAAATTCTTTTTACGTGCATAGCTATTCGTCATTTAATATGTATAAAAATTGATTTATTAAAGGAATTTAGCATGTACTCTCCAGTGACGGTATGTCTTCATCACTAAAAAACCAGAGGCGGTGGTGTGCCTTCATCACTGAAAAACCAGAAGCGGTATGTCATACCACAGCATACCCTCTCACTTCGACCATATATATACCGCTGGGAGCTCATACCCATATATATTTGAAACCCATCTTTATCCATGTCTCAACTAAGCACAATATATTGTACATGCCTTTGGTACACTTATGTTCTTACTTGGGAGTCGTCGAAAATTTCGGAACACAGAGTCCCATAGATCGAAAAGTGAGAAGCATGGCTACAGAGTAAAACTGCCATGGAAATTGAAGCTTTTTAGGCTATGGTAATCCTTGCATATAACGTAACTAGCTTGGCAAAGTTACAATGGAGGACATGCAATCACCTGCAATACTCTGATAATAGAAAATACTCGCTAATGCTCACTGGGGGCTCCGCCCCCAGACCCCCGGTCATGGCTTTGCAATGAACTTTCTCAACTTCTGGAAAACTATTCTGGAGAAATTACTTCTCTTTAAAGAATATACTTATCACCAACACATACGCAAATCCAACGGGTATTATTTCCTGAATTTCACTTTGAACAGCAAATATACAATTTATTAAAAAGAACTATATTCCTACGTGTACACCGACATATACATGGCTTACTATGCTCGCCTTGCGCACTTCTACACGTATTAGAGACAACAACAGTACTTATTTAAAATTTGTTGACTAGTGTTATTAATTATACAAAATTTTCTTTTCTCGTCCTATTACATACTGAGCCAGTTATATAAAATGTTGGACCAGTAGAATTGTCACCATTAAGTTTTGCTGCGTAATCATTATACGCGGAATAGTTAGTGTAGTTAGTACTCAATGCTGTAGTTTGGACCGTTAAAATGCCTTTGTTTCGAATACCTTCTATCATTTTCTTCTATCTCTCAATTGTGCCAATGAATCATATATTGGATTAATGTTTCAAGTTATCAGACTCACTTAGACTTTTTGTGTTCGTGTGTTCCATAGTTGGCCCGAATCAGCACTTAGTTGAATTCTCGGTGGAAAAAGTCAGACCATTATCATAATTCACAAAGTCTAATAATAATAATAATAGAGACTGTATATGAAGTCCCAACTAGTTCTGTTAACAGATTGACTGCCATGGGCATCATATGTGGTGCTCACTTGTTTTTTCCCTGGGGCCATGAGCATTATAGATGATGCTCGTGTTTGACACTTTTATCGTCATGTAGCACGACATTGGTGCTCATTTATAATTTTCTGATATGTTACTTAAATTATAAATAAAATTAGCTTTAAATCGGTAGTTTAAGCGTTCAAATATCTTAAAAAGTACGGAAGTTATGGGTCTTGAAATATTGGCTCACTTTCTTGGTATATATTTTTTGCTTTTTATAATCTACAACGCATTTCTGCGAATAAAAATCACATATAAGAAGCTTTTACTTGGAAAAGTGTTTTTGAATATTGGACTGGCAACAGTGAGTAATTCTTTCTTCCGAGAAGAAGGAAGTGCTAAACTTGCAACTATTCGAATATCATTGCGAAAACGTGTCTGGAGGTGTTTTGGTTTACATTTCGAGGTGTTTACGCTGTCTGTAGTTGTTTGTTTTACTTTCTACCATGGATGATGAGCGTATTAGATAAATGCTGGAAGAATCTGCAGATTCTGATACAAGTTTAGAGGATAGTGATGCCGTTATTATTTCGTGCAGTGATATTGATGATCCAACTTTCTCACCAAGTGACAATGAAAGCTATGTCCAATCAAGTACTAGTTCTGGGGAATTTGACGCAGTTGCAAATGTAGCATCGAATTCATTTTTGCCTTCAGATAGTGAAGATAATGCCCGTGTTGTAGAAACAGATAACTAACAAAATGTTCTTACCTGGTTGTCACTCGATAATTTTGAACCCGTAAGCTTTTCTTTCAATGAACGAGGAGAACCGATTGGTGTAAATCCTCATATTATTAGTACACTGTCCAATGGTTCACCAATTGATTTTTTCTTATTTGTGACTAACGATTTACTAGACATGATAGTGGAGGAAACAAATAGATATGCACACCAAACTTTGTCAAATACTCCTACTGGAACAACACATTCCCGAATGCGAAGTTGGACCGATACAAATAGAGGCGAAATTAGAAACTTTCTGCATGTGGATGGGACTGGTGCAAATGCCTACATTGGCTGCTTACTTGAGTATAACTTTTCTGTTTGAGAACAACATACCTAAAGTAATGTCACGAAATCGTTTCGAGATTCTACTTAGTATGATTCACTATGTAAACAATGAAGAGAATCACGAACCGAATGTTCGACTGTACAAAGTGCAAGATCTAGTGGATCGGGTAGTTCAAACATTTAGAGAATGTTACGCTCATGAGGAATATCTCTGCGTAGATGAGTCAATGGTGCTTTTCTTTTTAGGTCGGTTACGATTCAAACAGTACACAAAAAATAAGAAACAAAAATATAGAATAAATGTGTTCAAAGTGTGTGCCAAGGATTGTTATACACTATCGTATAAAATATATGCTGGCAAAGAAGCTGCACCAGGTATCTGTTCCTTCTAAAATTGTCATGGAATGATGTGAACCTTATCTAAATTTCAGTAGAACACTATATGCAGATAATTGGTACACCTGTGTTCCGTTGGCTGAAAAATTGTTGGAGTGTAACACTCACTTAGTTAGTACCATTCGTGCTAATAGAAAAATGCTACCAAAGCTACTAACAACCGTGAAACTTCAAACCGTGAGGTTACTCGACCAATGTGACCGTGATGAAATCTAAGGACCAGCAGGATGTAGTATTGATTACAACAAAGCATGGTGTTGAAATGGAGGAAGTGAAGCGAAACAGAAGCGAGATGATGAAGCCAATTGCTATACTTCAGTATAACAAAGGAAAGGCACTCATTGATCTCGCTGATGAAATGACTGCATTTTCACGTGCTCTTCGTCGCAGCATCAATTGTTATTGGAAGGTAGCTTTCGACCTCATGATGGGTATGTGTGTAATAAATGCACTTTCCTTATACAAAACTGTCACTGGTAAGAAAATCAAAGTAACGGAGTTCAAAATATGCATTATTACAGAATTGATAAAGAAAGAGTATGTTGCCGTTACCGTAACACAGTCTGTAAAGGGTGAACACAAACTCGTTTCCCAGAAACCGAAACAAAATAGGTGCACGCACTGCTACAAGGAAATACTAGCATCTTCAGGTAATTAAACTGCTCAGAAGAAATGCAAGAAGGTGTTTTCAAAGTGTTTGGTATGCAACGTGTTTCTGTATTCATCTTGTTTCTTTGAGACTCATACTAGCAAGGTATGACTTACTTCGGAAGAATATGTACTTTCATGATCCGAAATATTTCCTGTGAGACCGTGGAAAAACAAGACAAATACATGTTAATACTTTTCTATTTTTGTAGTATCAAGAGAAATAGTACAACCAAAGATACTCCATTTACCTATGTATTAGTGTCAACCTTTGTCAATATTCTGTATTTTTAGGGTCTAATATACTTTACGAAACATTGTCCTAATATTTTGTTTCCAATTATATGAAAGCACTCATCTAACCTAACCTAACTCTGGTTCAGTGTTGACTTTTACGTCGGCTTAAAGAATATCTTTCTAATGAAGGTCTTCAGTAAGATTAAAGAAAAAAAGAAAAGAAAAAAAAGAAAAGAAAAAAGTTGTTACACACGAAACTATTCCCGGCGTTACCATGCAGTCGTTCGTTTTTTCTCTTTCTATTTCTTCTTATTTTCTTTTCTATTCCCTTCTGATACATGTGTATGAACGTATACATTATACACAATCACTTAAGTAGGTGCATCATTTTATCTATAGATAGTGAATCATAGGAATGTATTTTATGTTATATATAATCAAGATAGATGTCTTTGTTTCTCCTTGTATAGTTTAACATGTCTTTAGCATTGTCTCTTGTTTGTTTTAGTGTTTATTTTATATGTAATAAGTTTCATTTTCATTTGTCATGTTTTATTTTCTGTATTGTTCTGTATGTCGGTAACTCTTTAACGTGCCTAACTGTATATCATTTTTATTCTCGTCATAAAAAAAGATCCGACTGTAAAAGAAAAGTGTAAATGGTTGAGTGGAAGAAAAGGTTATACCTTAACTCCGCCATTTTAAATAATAAATAAATAAATAAATCAAATCTAACCTAAGCAGTTTCTTGAGTATCATATATGGTACTCATTGACACAAAATACCGTCAGAGGCCATAAGCACCATATATAACACTCGTGTTTCACGGGTGCATTTTCGAAAAAAAAAATTCGCGGCAACAGTATGCCATAACTACCCACACTCGAGTAAAAAGTAAACAGAAACTGTATTGGCCCCGTGGGACCTGTACCCTCAAATCCCCTTGGCAGTCAACCTGTTAATGGATGTGAAGGAGACATTGAAAACAAAATAACATAAAATTTCATTCTATCCCACCCAGACGCTTCCCCATAGAAAACACTAACGTTATAAATTGATTTTTCTACATTTTAATATGTAAAAAATTATGTATGACATAATGAAAGTTAATATTTTGTGGTTTGTTCGATGTTCATTAAATTTAGGTGGCTTAGTTATGACTGTATCATGGTATTTTCGTAGTTTATTTATACTATTTTCACTTTAGAAAATGAACGTAAACTGCAGACATTAGCAACCATCCCTGAAAAGAAAATCACACGCACCACAAAACTACGTTAATGTATATTACATAAAAGTTATTAATGCATAACTTAGCAATGAAGTAAAACAAAGTTGGTATCAATTTTTGTCTAACCATATCTTTTATACGTGGAATTTCAAAATTGACAAAACTATTTTAAGCTTTTTAACAATTATAAGTCCTTTTCTCATAATAAGTTTTAAGAGAAATACTTTACTAGAGTAATTATTATGAATATGCACTATTTTAACCGGTCTACATCAAGTACTGAAATTTTGTTTGATACCTGCATTAAATAAAAACAATAAAAAACGGGACCTCTTAAAGAATTGGCCCTCAGTGGCCGCCAGGCCCTCGTTTCCATAAAATGGTTCTAATTCAAGTGTCATTGGGATCAATATATAGACTATAAAGCATGCAGTTGAACATTGAACATCTGCACAGGGTAGAGTCTTTCAGATGCTGAAGAGATGTAACTTTATGGCATATGTATTATTAATCGAATTGCATTATTTGTCTTTTCATTGCAGGTGGTTACATCCGAGTGTAAAAGATGCCATGCAGCACAGAAACTGAATATCGACTTTCCTTTGGTGAAGATTTATTGGACGAAGCGGTAAACCATCAACCTCAATATGTTTACTACACTCCTCCGGACGTTACAAATTGCTTACCAAATTACTATGCTGAGGAGAAGGAGAAGAAGACCAAATCCAGCAAATACAAATGCAAGCAACCATAACATGAAAAAAGTTATTAAATTGACAATGTGTATTTTCTTTTTTCATTGAGCTATACTATAGACTTAGTCAAACGTTAATAAAATGCATTGTTTTGACATTATATATATTTTTAATATAAAGTACATTTATCAACACTTGGATTTACATGCAGTAATCAAGTTTACAAGCTATTTTTATACAGGTTCATTTTAACACATTTTATGACTAATGAGATTTAGAATATTTCAATTCTGTTATTTAACTCAAAGTTAGATAATTCTAAAGATGTATAGCCATATATACATTATAGCTTCTCGTTTAAATATTTTAAGGTATTTTATTTTAAAGTAAGAATGTAAAGTATATGTATTTTAAAGTAAGAAAATTTCCTCCAGTGCTTTACCGGGAGGTATGGTTCCTAGTATTGAGGCTACATTACCTCTCTGCACCGCCATGCTTACTCTTTGGATTAAGAAGCTGGTTGCCCTTTCATCACTGGATAAGTGTGTGTGACGCTTTTTCCTAATTCCTTTATGAAGTTTAGGACTTCCCTTCCCCACGAGCCACCGGATTCAACTGCAACTGGTACGAATTGATAATTTTCCATAAGGTTGTTGTATTTTCTTATTTTCTCTATCTCTTTCCGAACTGCTGCATTGCCCGCCTGGATTGAAGAGAAAGGAAGGTTGGAAGGTGCAAAAGTGTCTGTGCATGTGAAGTCCCAAATTAAGGCTTCGCCTTTCTTCCAAGGAATTAAAGACATCCCATCTGGTCTTTTTCCATCTGTTCTACTACACCCATTTGACTTCCTTATTGCCGATACACCTGCGGAGATGAGTGCTCTCATAATGATGTCATTGCAGCTTGAGTGTCGAGGATGCCTACCTGTGCTTTTTATGCAGGAGAGACCATGTAGTCCTTTTTTGTCAACAGGATTTTTGCACTCTTGGCACTTATGGGGTTCGCAAATATCTGCTTGCAATTTTAACGCAATTGCTATCCTAAAAGATCCATCATTCAGTTATATACGCGCCCTCCAACATCAGCATTCTACTTTGGAAACTCTCTTTTTTTAATTTGCTGAAGACTCATCTTTACGCATCAGGATTGTTTGACGCAGCAACTGGATTCCTACGTGAGATTGTCCCGACAACTTTTCCCCCAGTGCTAATCCCCCAAGTGCGTCAATGGTGTGAGAGAAGCATTTGCAGTCAAATCTGAATTATAATCTTATATATATATATATATATATATATATATATATATATATATATATATATATATATATATATATATAAAGGGCTACAGTGCATTAGAACGGCAAAGTGTGATTTTAGTGATGTAAATCATTATACATATTCTGGGTTTAGTGTTGTGTTCCTTCCTCTTCGTCATTTTTTATAATAGCAATCTAATAAATAAGCATAGTGTTATTTAATCCAGTGTGTTTTCGTTGTCTGTGTGAGTTATGTTTGTGTGCGTTATGGTCTGGATGACCGTCTGATCGTCCGTGAGGTTTTCGGGACGAGACGTTAGAACCTCTCGGCGCTTAATGCTCATATCATCATTGAGACCGACGATTGATTTGGAAACAATTTGTAACCCTTTCTTGGAGAGGTTTTTCATTGTCCTATCCAGGTAAGTTCTGGTCTCAGGAGAATACTTATTGGCAGGACCACGGAGAACAGAACCACGAACAAAAACTGGACCTCAAATTGGTTACAAATAAATGGAAGCCCGAACCGTGACTCGACACCCGGGTGGTTACAAATAAATGACGCCCGAACTACCGACCCGAATCGAAACCGTTGGTGCTCGAATATACACATAAGTTCAATATTTTAATATACCATTTCTCTTTCAGCTCAGTGCCAGGATTTAAAAAAATATTTCATGTGATTTTAATCATATTGTTTTTTGATAGTATATTTTATTCTAATCATAAGTTTTAAGCTTTATTCTTGTTCAAGATGGCACACCAGAGAATTAATCCGATTGCTAGGGAGATTTCACTTCTCGAAGAATTATTGGAGCAAAGTAAAGAGAGCCGTGCTGACTTTGAAGAGAATGTTGACATATATATAAAGCATAATAGAGAGTTCCGTGCTGAAAATAAAGAGACTTTTGTTGAGGTAAAGAGCGAATTAAGTCAGAAGATGGACGATTTACGGGACGTGTTTCGTGAAAATGACCAAGAAACAGAGAGCGCTGAACACCGGAATGTGAACCCCAGTTACAGTCAGATGTTCCTACTGGATACGAAACAACGGAATTTGAGAATCAGTTAGTGACTGATATTCCTAGTGTAAACAAAACATCGGAATCGGAACCTGAACCAGAGGCAGGCCTCCTAAACCAACCTCGTAACAAATCTGACAATGATTTTATTCATTCAGAATCTAGTGACACCGCTTGTAGTAGTGGTAGTAGTGAAAATCACGAACTTACCGTTGTAGACAACAGAGGTCGCAAACGCACTAAAACAGCTGTCACAAACCAAAGAGAGGAAAAGCGTAAACAAGATTATAATTATAGCAATAGGCAAAGATACGCCGACCAGAACGTACACAATATAAAATTTAAGGGGATCAGAACCAAGGCCGCACTCGAAAAGACAGTAACAAAAAACAGAAGGAGTCTTAAATCATGGCCTCGTAACCTGAGTTACCACAAACCAGACAAGAACCGCAACTTATGTGACAACATTAAGAATATTTATGTACGTATTAGTAATCATAGTACGAATAAACGAACGGACTCCAGTTACCAAGACAGAAACAGTAATCACAGAAAAAGAAAAAAAGGAGGTGAGCAAAACTTTGTATATTGATATAAATTTTCTTTCAGGAAAGCCACGCATTTCTTTTAATCTTCCTTTCAACTTTTAGGTGATAAACATGTATTTATTTCTCTTCCTTTTCGCTTTTAGTTTCGATGACTCACGGAAAAAATGAAAAGAGAACTACGCATTGTTTTTAAACTTCTTTTTGCTTCTAGCCTTTAACTGTTCAGCGAAGAGCAACTATTATATTTTTCTTTCCTTTTCGTTTTGATAAGATAGCCGCTGAATTTTCGACCACCTGTTTACGTCACGTCCGAGAAGTCTCCCCCCCCCATTGAAGCACTAATGATCTCTTCTAGTGCAATCGTTAGTGCTTCTTAGAACATCAACTCCCAACATTACTGCTTCAATAGTTTGGACGCTAGAAGCAAAACACTTTGGGGGGGGGGTCCAACTTCACGTTAGCCCCCTCAGAAAGCACTAACGATTAAACCTACTGCAATCGTTAGTGCTTCCAGAAAACACTAATAGTTTCGTTAGTGCTTCAAAATTAGTGTGGCTATGGCCAGTTATATGTCACGAAATTCCCATAAGGAATACATGGGAAATTTTTAATTGGCTCAAATTCCCGCCAAATTCAAAAGCGCTAATGACCTCTTCTAGTGCAATCGTTAGTGCTTCGTTAGTGCTTCTGAGAACACCAACCCCAACATTAGTGCTTCAATAGTTTGGACGCTAGAAGCAAAAAAACTTTGGGGGGGCCAACTTCACGTAAGCCCCCCCCAGAAAGCACTCCAGTCTGACCTCACGCTCAAATAACCAGCCTGACCACACGCTCACTCAACCTCATGTTCGCATCACCAGCCTGACCTCCCGCTCACTCAACCTCACGCTCACATCACCAGTCTGACCTCACGCTCAAATAACCAGTCTCACCTACAGTTCACTCAACCTCACGCTCACACCACCAGCCTTATCTCACGCTCACTTCGTGAGGTTGAGGTCGAGTGAGCGTAAATTTCGAACTCGTGACCGCCGATCTCGTGACTTGGAACATCTTTGTGACATATAAGAGCGCAGATCTACAATAATAGTAAAGCAAAACAAAACCATTAGTGTTTCCTGGAAGCACTAACGATGCACTAACGATTGCAATAGGTTTAATCGTTAGTGCTTTCTGGGGGTGCGAACGTAAAGTTGGCCCCCCCAAAGTTTTTTGCTTCTAGCGCCCAAATTATTGAAGCACTAATGTTGGGGTTGGTGTTCTAAGAAGCACTAACGAAGCACTAACGATTGCACTAGAAAAGATCATTAGCGCTTTTGAATTTGGCGGGAATTTATGCCAATTAAAAATTCCCCATGAATTCCTTATGGGAATTTCGTGACATATAACTGGCCATAGCCACACTAAATTTGAAGCAGTAACGAAAGTATTAGTGTTTTCTGGAAGCACTAACGATGCACTAACGATTGCACTAGGTTTAATCGTTAGTGTTTTCTGGGGGGTCTAACGTGAAGTTGGCCCCCCCCCAAAGTTTTTAGCTTCTAGCGTCCAAACTATTGAAGCACTAATGTTGGGGTTGATGTTCTCAGAAGCACTAACGATTGCACTAGAAGAGGTCATTAGCGCTTTTGAATTTGGCGGGAATTTGAGCCAATTAAAAATTCCCCATGTATTCCTTATGGGAATTTCGTGACTTATAACTGGCCATAGCCACACTAATTTAGAAGCACTAACGAAACTATTAGTGTTTTCTGGAAGCACTAACGATGCACTAACGATTGCTACAGGTTTAATCGTTAGTGCTTTCTGGGGGGGCTAACGTGAAGTTGGCCCCCCCAAAGTTTTTTGCTTCTAGCGTCCAAACTATTGAAGCACTAATGTTGGGAGTTGATGTTCTAAGAAGCACTAACGAAGCACTAACGTTTGCACTAGAAGAGATCATTAGTGCTTCAATGGGGTGGGGCCAACTTGTCGGACGTGTTTACGTCGACGAATAACGGGCGACACACAGCTGATTGATTCTTTTTCTTTTTTTTGTCTTTGCTCAGCGTCGCATTCTATACATCAGTGTTGCAAACCTTATTAATAATTTACTTTTAGTTTAATGTCATTATTTTTGTAGATGTTTGAATTTAAGATTTTTTGTAAAAACGCATTCTACATACGTAAGGGAATTGCATTTTAAAAGCAATTTTGAGCTAGTAGCGCAGTTTCGAACCCCAGCCAGTGGGAAGATATTTTGGCCTTATATTTTTATTGAATGTTTTAAATTTTAAATTCCTTTCTAGGATCCCTTCCCACTTTCGAAATTCTTAAATCTGTTATCATACGTATGATTCACAATTAATGTTTGATTTTCTTTCTAGAATTAAAAAAGGAGAATGTATCGAGATGCTCAAGATGAGAAAATTTTTAGTTGTTAATTGTATATACATCCGTATATTTACAATTGAAATTTAGTATGTAATTTTACAATTATCAATGTTAATTTTTTAGTGTTAATCTTAGATTTTCGTTTTAATCTTGAATTGTTTATTGTAATTTTCTTGAGCCTCATTTACGTCATTTACCCGATTTTGACTGATTTGAATTTCCAGGATGTGATTTCCATTTCCATTTCGTTCGAAGACAAAAGTTTAGAAAGTAAAATAGGCTAAGCCTTAAAGGAGAGAAAACAGGCATTTCCTTGTTGTTTAATAGTATGTGCAGGAATGTCGTGTGAATAGCATATTCTCTGAACTAAAGCAGTAATCTTTTTATTTTAGAAGAAACTATATGAACGGATACTATGATGGTGAATGGTTGTCTTTCTCCCATATCGATATATATGTGGAAATATGTTTAATTACTATGTTTTCTTGTAATTTCTGATTAATGTTCTTTTAGTCTCCTATAGACATCTGGCGACCGTAGGGAAACTTCTTCGGGTAGGATATTTCATGGGGATAAATGTATTTTTTTAGGGAGGCAATATTTCCTGGAATTGCAGATCTCTTGGAAAATGGATGTGGTTAATCCATTGGATATTCCGTAGCTAACTGTATTTTCGCCACCAATAGCAAAATATAGTTTTTTTCATTTATTTTCTTCCTTTAGAGTAACCCGTAATTAAGCATGTGTATCGTTAGGTTAGATTTTTTCAGTATATGTTATTGTCTAGTAACATTTCAGCGAATATTTTAATGTTTATGAATCGTAATTTTATTATATGCATTTGTATGCTAATGTGTTATAATGTTTAGTGTATACATTAATTTTCAGAAAGTTATATTTTAGTCACCGTATGTCCTAGAAAATATTTAAATTCGATATAGATCCCGAAAATAAACTTATTTTTTCTTTCCAACGGCATGAAGCCATAACGTTTTACGAAAATTACTTTCTCTCAATTATTTTATACGCTCGATGACTGAATTTTAATGCGTTAATAATAAAGGTTTGAATATTTTTTTAGCGAAGATGCCCAAGAAAGTTTAACTGTCGTGAAATTACATAACCGTCTTGTAGGGAATTTAATTTGGATGTTTCATACCGACTAGAAAGTTGTAATGTCGTTGACTATGTTCTTGTTTGTATCCCATGTCTTTTTAAATAGGTCTCATCTTTTTTGTCTTGCAGAGACATTTTACGATGCTACGGGAGCATTTGTATTTTGTGTGTTTACACATCTTTTTCCAGGTGGATGATGTACGTTATGTTCCAGGGAACATACGTGTATTTTACTGAATATTAGTGTTTATATTTCAGTTACGTATAGAAATATTTTATAAGTGGCTATGGTTGCAGGCCTTTTCTCGTTTCTAGTTTTGCCTTGCAGGTGTCGATGGCATATTTTGTGTGCAAATACGAGTAGTTTTACACATTTTTCCCACCTATGGTTTTGGTCAATTCATGACGTAATGACCATTTATTTTCAGGAATGCTTGGACTAGTGAGTCAACTTCCTTGATTCGGACATTCGAAAAACTTAGATCAACACCGTATAGTTTTCAACGCTTTATTAATATATTCTTTTGAACATAGTAGCCACCTATTCTGGTAACCCTACAATATTCACGTACTTTGGAAGTGAATAACAATTATTATTCTATGCCTAAGCTAATAATAACTTTGTTTCAGAATGAATCATTTGTTACCTTGGGCATTATTGAATTGAATTCTCGATTTTCACATGGCGAACGGATGTCATTTTAATCTTATGAGGTTTCGAATTTTCTTCATACATGTCTGCGAAATCACAATATTTTTTTTGATATGCAGAATTATGCTTATTTCTTGGAATCACTATATACTTCAGTTTTGACACTTTATTTTTTTATTTTTTAAAAACGATTTTTCGTTCTTTTCTGCCAACAACACGAGGCACTGTTAAAAAAAGGGACATACAGGTGAAAATCTTACTTTGTATATTGTTAATTTATTATGTGTTTACATTTTCTTTCACTACCTTTTTCAATGATTTTCATATTTTGGAAATATATTATAGTAATATTGAACCGTTCACAATAATTTAAATATTTCAATACGTTTAACATGTTTGTTATTTGTATATTTATTCATATTATTATATTTTAATTACAGATATTAGTATATTTTAAAAAGAAGACATTTACTAATTTTCATTGCAATGTTTGATAATTTTTTAAGCCGATATTTTCATGAATAGTTCTTGAGTGTATATATTTATTTCATATTATACCAAATAAAGTGATCGAAACGGAACACTTAAAACATGTTTCGAAAAGATTTTTTTTAAAGTATGAATTTAAATAGCCCTATAACGCTTTCTGAAAACTTTGAAAAAAAAGTTACCCAACACAGGTGTTTAAACCATATTTCGTTTCTCACACCAGTGTTTAAAAAAAACTCCCTTTCTCCCCTCATCAATTCATCGTTGGAGAACCATGGAGGATACTCAACACAGGAAGACAGCATAGTTTCAACATCTGAAGAAACGGAAGATAGGGAAACCCAACTGCGTCAATCGTTCAAGAGTATCTTATTACTTTATGGAACACTTGGATTGGATACTGCTCACGCAGGAACCTCATCATGTTGTAGTGAGTGAACAAGTTATTTAATTATTTTAAATAGCCCTTTTAAAGGTGAAAAACCATTCAACGTTTATACATGTAAGTCTCACACCATATCACAGTGTTGTCAACTAACTAATTTTAAATTTTTGGTGAAAAACCTAATTTTATTAATATTTCATTATACGGCCAGGATTTCTCAACCTGTTTACGTGTGCACTTGACAGGTCGTTCCCTTCTCGGGCCTCAAATCTATAACCGCCACCAGGTTATAGAAGTATTTTGTGGATGCTCTGTATATTTCGTAAAGACAGTGATTATTTTGTTTGATTTATACTTTATTCTGCGACGCATTTACGTTCTTTCTTCTGTGGGAATTACTTCTTTCCCACACAACTGGACAAAGAAGTCTTTCATTGCTTTTTCATATATATATTTAAAACATTGCTTTCTGGTGAGAATATTTGTCAGTGACGAACCTTCTCAGTGTTTCTCCCTGACTTATTATATGCACAGTATATATTCTATAGTTATTGGGAACTGAATTAACACTAGAACGGCGGCTGGGTCATTTTTGACCCATTTCGAACTTTACGTTTTAACAACTTTTCTATTTTCTTACGAATCGGATCGAATTTTTGTGACTTTTACTCGTTTTCTTCAAGAAATATTTGTACTAAGTGTCACTCTTATCCACACTTTGCCTTTTGAAATAACAAACAATTATACTAGAACGGCGGGATGGGTCAATTTTGACCCGACTCTTTTGTTAGTGATATTTTGTTGCATTGTAGCAACACTGCTTGCTAGCGTCTTTATCTTGTGACCGTTCTTTCTCATAATACTCTCCCATTCCATCTCGTGTTCAAAACCAGCTTCTCAGCAATTTTGTCAGTTTAGTTGGAGTTAGTAATACTTTAGAAAGTCTGTTGATTAGGAGAATCTCATTATTTTCGGACTGATGTGCTATTTTAAACACTCATTATGAGCAAGAAACTAATGACACTGGATGAAATACTTGCAAATTTCAATGACATAAGTGAGTCTGACGCTGAATGCCTTGATATTTCTTCAGATGAATAGTATCTGCCGAATAACAACGAATATGATGATTCGGATGAAATATTGAAAGAGGAAGAGATAAGCACAGAAAATCATACTTCTGCAAATAAGCGTCGCGAAATAAATAAGACTATTATTATTATTATTATTATTATTATTATTATTATTATTATTATTATTATTAAGCACAAATTATATGTCTTACATCGTAACAAAATATTCATAATAATTTCAATCATTTTAACAAAAAATTTGCAAATATTTTGCATGCTATTGTGAAAATATATAGCTAGTGTGTTCTTTTTTTGTTGGTATCGCTATGTTGAAATGTTTCATGAGAAGACGTTTATAGCACAAATAAATAATAATAAATAAACCACAGCCATATTCGATCCACTATTTGATAAGGCCTCTCCACGGAGGAAGGACTTGGTCTACTGCTCCCACGCTGACCAGACGGGTTGGGACAAGGTTCCTATATACCAGACGGGTTGGGAGAAGAAAGCCGAAGTTCTCACTGCGATCGCCACTCTATGACCGCCCCGCTGGTCTAGTGGTGAACGTGGCTGAGTACGGATTGAGGGATCCCGAGTTCAGTTTCCGGCGCTGCCAAGAATTCTTAAACTACTACCCTGTGGCGTAACCAGAAATTTTTAAGCTACCGAAACCAAAAAGTTTAGAGGTCTAATGGGAGACAACTTACTTTCTCTTGTTTGGATAAATTATATTTCAACCAAAGAAGTAGAGTCTCTAAAGGAGTTGTTCGAAAGAACAGGTAGTTTACCATTCTTTTCATGTCAGAGCTTTCATGATTAGAACCTAGCATATCTTATTTAGAAAACGATCACTCTATAGTGCCTTTTTCTGGTTTCAACTACTGCAAGTTTACGACTGTGTATGCTATTTTAGGTTATGTCAGGTTATGTGTTTCCAGAAATTTTAAATAGGGAGAGGAAAGTTATAGAAATGCATATATGCGTATTACAACCATATTAGTAAAATATTTTTTTGTGCAATACGTCACGATTTTATTTGTGAGCAATGTTTTTGTATGACCCTTCTCCTTGTAGAGGAGTGACTGAACTGTATTCTGTGTAAGACTGCATGTTTAGATGTGTGTAGATTAGGTTAGTTTAGTTCAGTTAGGTTATGCGCTTGAACAAACTATCTAAGAATAATAACTATCTAGGAATTAGAATGATATATAAAATTACTATACAATAAACTGACATTGTATATAATACATTCAATAATATCATTCTAATAATATTATATTCATAAAAATAGCATGTTTCTTAAATTTGTATTATTGGCAAAAACACATTTATCAATAAATATTAAGCTAGAGTTCAAAGTAGTTTTTTTTGTTTTATTGAATGAAAGTCACGTTTTATTATGCAATAAATATTAGTGGTTTAGAATACAAATATTTAATAAAATTGGAATGGGTCATTTTTGACCCACTCCCGCCGTTCTAGAGAGTACCAAAAACACCGCCGTTCTAGTGTTAAGCGCTTTCTTTAATCGCTTATGGAAGCACTGATATAGATTAGAGCAGACTAGACCAGAACAGGTATTCAAGGGACAAGAGTGACGCCAGTCGCGTTGCTTTGCAGTTTCTTTTCTGCACTTTCTCACGTCCGAGTTATCGCTGTGTCTCGTGCATTGTGGGTAGTTGACTAAAATTAACAAATTATTTTCCGTATTCTGTTTGCATGTGCATACAGGTGCTTTAACTGAGTGGTTTTTGGAATGAACTGCCAACACTCTTCAGTCGACCATCCCGCACCTTGAGCTTTGGTGCTCAGGGAGTTTGACTCCGGTATTGTGTGCAGCCACCACGCACGTTGCATTGGGAATTACCTATGATTTTGTGTTAAGGGGCACAAGCTATTAGCCGGCGAAGGACGTTTTCTTACGGCTAGCCCCCAACTAGTGAAGTCCCAGGTCCGCAGACCTTGTGCGTACATGTCAGTTATATACGCGCCCTCCAACATCAGCATTCTACTTTGGAAACTCTCTTTTTTTAATTTGCTGAAAACTCATCTTTACGCATCAGGATTGTTTGACTCAGCAACTGGATTCCTACGTGAGATTGTCCCGACAACTTTTCCCCATTGTGTGACTCATTTAGTTTGGATTTCATATTTTCTAGCGCGTGACATTTATGTTTTAGAAAAGAAAGTAACTCTGCTAATGGCTGGAAAGATTGATTATTTTGTTTTAATTCCATTCTCTACGTGTTTGAGAATCCAATCTTTCTACTAGCAATTGACTCAATAATACCTCTTCTAGTGATACTTATAAGTTAAATGCTTTCAGTGCATGAAAATTGCTGGAAAACTTGTTTATGAACTGACGTAAGTCCCTTGCATTTTCCTTGTGTATTGCCTGAATGTGTAAGATTTCCCTTATGTGAGTTCCTGCAATCATACGTTTATTTTCATACCTTTCCTGTAATAACTTCCATGCTACGTCATGGTTCTGTTGCGAAACTGGAAGATTTCTTATCGATTCAAATGCTTCTGCCTTGAGTGCCGATAATAAGTAGTTACGTTTTTGAACAGGTTGCCATATAGAATTATTATGAACCAACAATTTAAAGGTTTCTGAAAATGCTAACCAACCCTCGTATTTTTCGTCAAAGGTAGGTAATGAAATAGTTGGCAGTTTTAGATTATCTGCGCTATTCCCCTCCGAATGATTCTGACTATTGTGTGTACTATTTTCTTTGAATGTCCCTTTATTTGATCGTTCATTGACTAATTGTTGCATATTTGCCTGTAAACTATAATACCTAGCTTCAATTTCTTCGCGTTCAGTTTCTTGAATACTACATTAATCTTCTAACTCGAGTGTAGTCTGAATGTCGTCAAACCTTGTCCACAATTCTGTTAAATGTTCAAGCCTCGTTGTAATTTCACCTATATTTTGTGTTTCGTTAAATGTACTAACGTACTTTTTAATATGTGTAAGCTGTCCTTTGATGTTACTTTTCTGTTTGATAAGTTTCTGAATTTTCCTTTTTTCCATTGTGTAAGACAATTAATTTTATTAATTATGCAAAATATGTGCGTTTGGAAACACTGTAACAGAAGTAAAACGGTGACGAAGTACTCACTTTCCTCCTGTTACTGTCACAAATCACAACCTGTTTTTATTATCACTGAAACTTGTTCTTTTGTTAAATTTACATTACTTTATTGTTGTCATTGTCACACTATTCATACTTGTCACTGAATCTGAGCTGTAACTGTCACTGTTTCGTTCACTTTTTTAATAATGCATGCTTTATTGTTGATTTTATGTAAATGCCAAATCTGGAAAAGGAGGACCAACATTTTTATGTATGTGATTTAAGGTATTGCTACAACACCTTGTCGACTGTATTTATTGAAGCTGATTCTAAGATTTGGCCTTGTTATACTTATACTATGAATTTATTACAGATATAAACAAGGACACCCGTGTTGTGGTTTGCAAGGGGGGCAAGTATAAGCGACATTTCAAATATAGTTTCAAATTTTGCTGTAACTAATGTAAAAATTCTATTGGGTTTTCGATATTCCCAAGTATAATTTTCTCTTAGGGGGCAAGCTCCCCCTTTCCCCCCTTGATGTGCGCCCTTGGATAAAAAATATGATTCACACTACAATGACTACATGCATTATTACTTCGTTGTAAACAAGTCCTTATACAACATACATTGCTATGATACAAATAATTATAGTTTTGGTACTTACAGTAACTCCTGCATTTATATATATATAGAACTGTTTTGATTGCAATTATGGGAAATTCTCCTTGCGTGCGTGGTTCTACATTGCACATTTTTAACACTGCACTGTATAAAACTAGCAAGATAGAAATATGTCAATTAAATGAATACACACACACACACACACACAAACTCAAAACTTGGGAAAGGTGTATATCCGGTAAAGGGTGTAGCTGCCATATTAGAAAATGTCCGATAAACCGTTGTTTTAAAGATCATCTGGTTCTCACTTTAATAACTATCAGTGTTAATTCAGACTTCTGTACAAGAGGAGCAATAAAAATTCACGTAAAGGATCCACGTGCATCTGCTTTAAAACGCTTTACAAGCTTTTGTTTAACTTCGACTTTATACGAGAAAGCGGTTTGTTAATTAGAACAATTAGTTTGGGCAAAGGAAAAAACTAATTTTCTTTTTTTTTTAAAAAAAAAACTTTGCTCTTAAGACTTTTATTTCCAACAAAGTTAAACAGAAAAAAGCAAATATTTCAATGCATGTATAATTATAGATATTCTAGGGGGGCATATATATTCTAGGGAGGGCTAAGCCCCCTTGAACATGCCTGAATTCAACACTAATAACTATAACTCACATTGTACTTGCACTATTCATGTTATTTTCATTTCATTCGAATAACAAGGGACTACTATACATGGGAGAAGTAACGGAGTGATTTTTTTAAAATCCCCAAAATTTCTCTTCTCCCGATTAGATATACTTTCTCTCAATCACTTGACAATCTCGTCCTCTGAGAGTAGCAATTAAACTTACATTAAATACAACAGAATACGCAAAATATAAGCTTGCAAGTTACATTGGAATCATATTGATAGAAAAGAAATAAATATTTATACAACTTGTGTATAACCTGACCAGGATAGCTGTGCGGTTTTGGGAGGATGGCGCTGCTGTTGTGTTTACATCAGTTTCTTGGCAAGCGCGGTGGGACAGGGGAGCGGAGAGTTTCACTTTGCAGTGTATCCAACTGTTTTTTAAAGTTGCAATTTAGATGTTGTGCATAGTCTAATCTCTTTACGCTTAATAAAAAACGCCGTAACTTATGTATGTATTGTAGTGAACCATCCCTGAAGTGATGCAGATGTATTGTGAATAGTGATTTATGAATGGAAATTACCAATTTAAGAACAACATAGCACAGTTGACAATTCAGTGAGCTTCTACCGTGTGTTAAGCAGATTGTATAAAAATTGATTACGTTTTATTCGATTTCATTATAAAACAGTAGCAGCCTGTAAAACGCAGGAATGACAATGTCAGTGACTAAAAGATTAATTTTGGGTTGATAGCTTAGAGTTTTGCGCAATATCTTGTAACTGTAAGTTTAAATCAAGTTAAGGTTAAGGCTCATGATGCTGCTGTTTAAGTGTATGTTTATCGATTGACAAATAAATTATTTTTTCGAGTTTTAGCCAGGGAGGAATCTCGAAACGTTTCCTCTCGAGAACTTTGAAAGTCCTTTCCGCTGGTCTATTGGCCAGCGCATGTGCTTTTATTGTATGTGGTTCTGGGTTTGATTCCCATTGAGAGAACAAAATTTAATTTTACAATCCTTCACTCTCATTAATCATCTATCTCCTCTAGCATAAACAACATAATCATGGGACGTTAAAATAAAGAAATTTCATTTTTTTGTTCGAGAAATGTGAACCCTTTGGGGGAGAAGGAGGTGAAGAAATTTTTCCTTTATTTTTTAAAGATTTATGGGATTGGATAGCTTGCCTTTAGGGATTGATTTGTACAATTTGGTTCAGTGCACCCTTCTTTTAGGATCATTATAGAAATCCAGCTCTTTGGTAGAGTTCGAATAAAAGTATTTATAAAACATCAGTGTATGGGTAGTGTAAGAGTAAGTATCATTGCTTCAGCACACAATAAATTTTATTTATCAGGAAAGAAATTACCTCTGGACTAAATCTGAATTTCTCTCAGGTTTTAGCTATCAGGTCACAAAGAATTAAATCTACTAACTGTTTTCAGACACAATATAATTTTGAAACTTGGGAGTCTAGTGTTATATTTGTGTCTGTAATATATAATAATGCTGATACGTTATTCTGTTGAACATCTTAAAGGTATTTGTCGATTGACTTCAGAGGACTGAGTTTAGCCTGTAAACACAAGTTGCTTATAGTTCAAACATATCAGATGTACGGTCTTGTTTAATAAAACCTGCTCCTCCCTGTCCTCTATCTGAAAAGTCCTATATTGTTATTCACATATGAAATTCAAAGGCAAAGTTAATCGTCTTTATTCAGTTGTATTTTTATTTCAAGTGTAAGTATTAAAATGCGCTACGCAGGTTGCAAGATGTTGGGTGGCTTTTTAAAAAAATACTGAACTGACATATCTAACATTGGCACTCATCTTCTTTATAAATTGATTTAAGAAACGGCCGATTGATTTTCAGCCAATTACTTCATCACCGGTATCTTTGAGCAATGAGATAACAATGGAAGACAAACTTCGTTCTTTTCAAACTTGATACTTTGAAAAACTTATGAAAGTGGTTTTGTTATTCAAATACAAATTCGCTCTAATCAATTTCAGAAGTAACATTAATCTTAGAATAAAGTAATGGCTGTAAGAGTTACCCTGAAAATGTATTTTGTATGTTTTCTTTTTTACGTAATTCAGAGATTTTGTCTGAATTTTACTGGAGTTATAAGAAACCTTCAATTATCAGGCACCCCATTTTAATCGCTCCCCCTCCGCCGTCAATGCAACACTTCTAACCGTCTCCCCAGGGGTCCTGGGTCCATCCCTGATTGAGATGGTACATAAAAATAACTTTGTCTAATCTCTGTCATTATTTAGCATGGTTTAGTATTTTTTTTTAAAAAAAAAAAACGATATTTCTGCAACATTTTGAAAACTTTATTTGAAAGTTTTCAAAATGTGGCAGAAATATCTTTTTTTTTTTAATTACTAAACCATGCTAAATAATGACAGAGATTAGACAAAATTATCTTTATGTACCATCTCAATCAGGGGGTGGGCCCAGGACCCCTGGGGAGACGGTTAGGAGTGTGGTGGTGAAAGATTATCAGTTCTCTCTCTCACCAAATTTTTGAAGTACATCCGAATATAATGTCAATGCAAAAGAATTTTCTTACTCAAAACCCTGATCGCTCCGCCCCTGACTTGAGCATATGCGTGAAGTGGTTTATTACGAACAAGACAGAAAGAACTGTGATAGATTGATTACAGAACTGTGATAGATTGATTACAAGTAGTCCGGTTAGAAACACTGCTGCTTGCATTTTAGTTCCAAAACCGGCCGCCCGCACTCGTTCGCTGGTTGTGTTATAGCAGGGTTCTATCGGAGACAAGTTTACCGCTAATCTTATCCAAATAATCTACGAGTCACCAAATTCTCTCTAATTTATCAATAGTAACACTTATAAGAAATAAAAAAAAATATCTTATAACGTGCACAGTCTAAAATAATTCCAATTAAAGCAGGGGTGGATAACTTAACGTAAATGTAACGTAACGAAAATAGCTCTCTGTAACAAAATTATTGGTTATTTAATGTAGGTAGGTACAAGATATAACACCAATTTTCGTTACGACGCCGTAACGTTATTCGAGCATGTAGCGTTATTGTACCGTAACTAATTGAAGGAACAAATCTGTTTCGGATATTCCTTGTCACGCTTGGTGAGAGAAAATCGCCAACTGGTACAATCCGCGGCAAAAAAGCTGCAACATGAGCATATAAGTTTATTGAGAAATAACGAAGTCCTTTGCTCCAAAATAAGTGTGTATGGGAGGAGGCCGAGGTTCATCCTGGCGTGATTCGTTCCACTTAGACGTTATGTTCATCCCCTGTCCTGTTAGGCGTAGTTTCACAATAAACTTATATCCTCATGTTGCAGGTTTTTTGCCGCGTATTGTACCAGCAGAATGAGATTCTTTCCTCTGCGGGTATCTAATGGAACGAATATGAGCAAAGCAGAAGCTATTTTGTTACAAATACTACTTGCCACACGAATAACACAGATGAACAGACAGGTTTGGTAAAGGTATTGTGTTCATCAGTTACAGATCTGCTCAGATCTTTGGAGAGCTCCTCGGACATGGTATCAATTGTATTGTTCTTCAGAGGTGACACTGAATTTCGTTCTTCAGGTGGTGAAGCAGAACGAAATTTCACTTTCATATGTTGTTATTGCAAATCTAAAGTAGAGACAAGGAGAAAAAAACTTGATCGATTTCTGTGAATATCATCGGAGAAAATCAGTCACATACAAGGAAAAAGGCAGGTGGAAGGGTTAACAGGGTCAGGGGAAAGCACAGAGTGAGACAAAAATAACAAAGGGGAAGGAAAATATACAATGTATTTCATTCTTCATCTTGCTTTGTTTTCATAGCGCTCTTTGCTATCCACAACAAGAGTAGGATTAGTTGATGTAAGAACTGTTCCATGATTGCTGGGCGCAAGCCTGTGAAAATCATATTATTATTATTATTATTATTATTATTATTATTATTATTATTATTATTATTATTATTATTAAAACAAAGCCCACAAAAATGCTCGGAAATTGCGTGATGCATGACCACATCATTGGCTATCATTCTGCATTATTTAGGGGATATTTCACGGTTGTTTGATTCTTAATCCAGGCACATCCCCAATTTGTTCACTGTATTGAGTCAAACTATATTATTATTATTATTATTATTATTATTATTATTATTATTATTATTATTATTATTATTATTATTATTATTATTATTATTATTATTATTATTATTATATGTCTAGCGAGCGTAGCCTGGTGGTTGGCATTCTTCCTTTGTAAAAGGGACATCCTGGGTGCACAGCTTGAGGCCTGCTACTCTGACCACTTTCACCAATTTTTTCCAGTTCCACAAGGTGAATGTAGATATGTTGTCTTTAAGCATAGATCCTGCCTTATTTTCTTCTTTCCTTTTTCCATTATTAATGTTAAAATATTCTGTTGTAAATTGAACTTAGAGACTGCATTTGAAATATTATCACACAAATAAATGAATGTTTAGAATTGTTTTGTTTGGAGGGATCCGAAGATTTTTGCGGGTCTAATAGGTATATGTAGTATTGAACCTGTGTTATTCAACACCCGAAAAGACGATAAGTAATTCTTAAATAGTGCCTCCTATTAAAAATGATAGATTTAGAGATATTAAATAAAATTTTTAGGCTATATCAATCATTTCGATGTTAAACAAGTACACTTATGTTAAACAAGTTCACAAATGTTCGTTGAGTTACGAAGTTTTGTGGGGAGGAATCTGAATCCAGCAGATCCAAATGTAGGTCCTGGTTTCAATTCCCAGTCCGAGCGAAAGTATTTTTCGGTGTTGACTCAGCATCTGGAGAAAATGGAAAAGCTTACGGTAAACTAGCGGAGTCCGGTTACGTACTATGAACCTTCCTTTTACTTGCGGGAATAATGCTATTGTTTGGGGTTGCAATTCATCAAGTATAAAAGGGGAGGGGGAGTTGGTAAAATCAATCTCATGTTGAAAGTTTACACATGTACATGGAAAACAATATTTCAATATAAAATTTTTATGACAAAACTTGGTGTATATTTTCTTTGTGACATCGTGAATATCCCTCAATTTGAGGTTAAAATCTGTCAAGAATAAAACTGTAAGTTCACCTCCCCCTAAATTATATATATATATATATATATATATATATATATATATATATATATATATATATACTCAACGATAATTTTCATTTGAAACTATTCGATTTTGGCGTAATATGTCGTACTTTTCTTTAAGGCTTCCCGATTATTTCCTCTGCAGTGAGTTAACATCAGTAAGAAATAAGTTAGTGGGTTTACCCTCGTAGCCCCCTGCATTTCTTTTAAAGGTCAACGATAAATTTTCTCCAATTCATTCGGTTTCGATACAATATGATGTACATTTTCTTTGACTCTTCCGTCATCTCCATTGCTTGGGATTAAAATCACTCAAGAACGAGCGGTAAATTTAACCCTTTCATGTAGTATGGATTACTCTCTTCCAGAGATAGTCATCCTCCTTCATTTTACCCTCATGAGGGCCGCCCTCACCCTCACCTCACCCTCATTTTAGTAGTTGAGGGTGAGGACGTTAGAGGGTGAGGGCGATAAAGTAATTGAGGGTGAGTGAGAGGGAGGGTGAGTGTGAGGGAGGGTGAGTGTGAGGGCGTCAATGGAGGGTGAGTGTGAGAGAGGGTGAATGTGAGGGCGTCAATGGAGGGTAAGTGTGAGGGAGGGTGAGTGTGAGGGCGTCAATGGAGGGTGAGGGTAAGGGTTCATAAAATTAATTATCTTGCAATTCTTCATTTCTGGAAAGTTAGAAAATGTAATGTAGTTTGTTTCTTAGAATTAATCGTCGTTGACAGAAAATCGTTATATCAGTATTCCATCAGTTTCATACGCTTTTCATGCGCGAAGACAAGATGTTTCTCATAGCTTTATTACTTTTCTATATTTATATATTTTCACTTTATAGAAATAATAATTACGAAGTATATAAAAATATCTACTGCAAGTTTTTGGCTACCGAAAATTTCAACATTTAACGAAAGTAACCCATTAAAAATACTAGAAATTCTCACGAAATATTGTTTTCTTTTTTCGTATATTCGTTCAGAAGAGAAACTAATAAATATTCATATATTATTCATTCTGAAATTGTAACAAAGAAAAGGCTTTATTTCTTCTTCTAAGTAAGAGAAAAATATATTAGAAAAGTACAAAGCTGCAAGCCGCAATAAATAACTTTATATTTAATTATCAAATGAAAAGATATTTCCTTCTTCTGGCTATATACGTACTTTTAGACTTCCAAACTACGCTATGCATATAACTACACGCTAAAAAAGAAAGATTTAATTAAGATATAATGACTAGCACCTGGTGTTACAACACAAAGCCAGTTAGCTCTGTTATTCACTTTAAAATAAATCAATCGAATTCAATGAGGCTTTTTCCTCGCCTATTATTTTCTTTCTTTTTATTTGAATTAGCATCCCGTTCAGCGTAACGTGGGGTCCGAGCCACATGATGTTCCGTCGGAAATCGAACCCCCTGTTTCCCGCGCCAAAGGCTCGTACGCTATTCGTATAGGTACGAGAGGTCTCTCCTGTTAACCGCCAATCACCTTTAAAATAAATAATCTTATCAGATTTATCCTAGGGCCCACTGATTCCCATCGTTTTACCTGGCGCTCCCCCTTCGTAATTCCTACATACTTTCCGCCCTCCTTCATCCCCGCTTGTTTGTCATACGTACTTTTTGTCTGGCCTTTTCTGGGATTTCAGATGCAGCACTTTATTTTCAAATCCTCAGTAATACTAACAATACTATGCTATTATATAGAACAGTAGAAGTGAGTGACTCATTATCAGCCAGACCATATTTCTATAGGGAGTAATGTGCAATTTACATAAAATGCTCCTTTTGTCATGAAAACAAGGGATAAGGAAGGATTTTCGGAAAAGTGTATCCTAAAAGAGTAAATGGTAGTTTTTTTCAAGGAACTGTATCTCCCAGATTTCTGAAGTTAGGAAGATAAAACTTGGAACACCAATTTACCATAAAAAGTAATTCTTTTTAGCTCTTTTGAAAATCCCAACCTTAGAGGGGAATTATACGTACGTACTATTTTACACGTACTATATTGGGCACATTTAAGTTTGTCGTGTCAGGATTAATTTAGTTGCTTGAGGGTAAGTGTGACGTCGTCATTTGAGTGTGGGTGTGAGTAAGGGAGAGGCTGAGGGTGTTGATTGAGGGTGAGGGCGTTAATGGAGGATGAGTGTGAGGGAGGGTGAGGGCGTCAATGGAGGGTGATGTGGTCGTTAATAGAGGGTAAGTTTGAGGGAGGGTGAAGTTGAGGGCGTCAATGTATTGTGAGTGTGAGGGAGGGTGAGCGGAGTTGTGAGTGGAGGGTGTAATAGAGGGAGAGGAAGATGTGGAAACAGGTTGATACAGAAGAGGGCAGAAAGATGTACAGAAAGTTAAATAATGAATTGCGAAGAGAAACAGACAGAGCGAGGGAAAAGTTTTACAAAAGAGTGTCAAATATAAAAGTAGGAGGGGAGAAAATAGAACAAGTGAATAGTTTTCGATATCTGGGTAGTATTCTTAGTAATAGCATGAAGTGCGAACGTGAAATAAAAGCAAGGATAGGAATGGCGAAAGAAGGCTTTAGGAGGAAAAAAAGTCTGTTTTGTGGGACGTTGAATAAAGAGTTGAGAAAAAGAAAAGACTCATAAAATGCTTCGTGTGGAGTGTTGTACTGTATGGGGCGGAAACGTAGACATTACGTAAAGATGATGAAAATCGACTGGAAGCCTTCGAAATGTGGGTGTGGAGAAGATTGGAAAGAATTAGCTGGGTCGAGCGGAAAACGAATGAGAGAGTGTTAGAAATGGTGGGTGAGAAAAGAGCACGTTTAGATATTATTAGGAAGAGGAAGAGAAACTGGTTGGGACATTACCTAAGAAGATATTGTATCATGAGGGACGTCCTAGAGGGTATGATGGCGGGAAAGAGAGGAAGGGGGCGAAGAAGACTACAATTAATGGATGATATAAAAACAGAAAGATCATACGCGAAGACGAAGTAGTTAGGGGAGAACCGTGGAGCATGGAAGCTTCTCAGCTGCGGCAAGTGACCTGCCAATAAAGGCAGAATACCTGATGATGATGATATATATATATATGTCTGTGTGTGTGTGTGTGTGTGTGTGTGTGTGTAGGAAAAAAGCTCTATGATGTTGCTGGATTCAGACTTCACGTTTCGTCACTAGAAATCATTACATATACCGGCCTGAAAAGGTCAGATATAGAACATTCGAAGCGAATAACTGACCATGTACAGGGCCAAATGAACACATTCTCACACCCAAGACTATAATTCAGCTCCTCCCCCTTCCGTCAACCAAAATATATTCGTAGTTCTTGTGTTGTAAATTGCAATGATCACATTGTTGTCACAATGAGTGCTGCATTTAGTGGCGATTACAAAAAATTTCACTTTGAATGCTCGTTTAGGCAAGATCACTAAAAGACAATAGTGTATTATAATATGTAATACAGAAACGCCCACGCAGAAAATTTTTAGTACAATGGATCTATTTATTTTATAATATACAAGGCGGGGGAGAGGGAGCAAAATATGTGGCCCTAGGTTGCACGGTATAGAGAAAACGATTAAATTTACTTAGAAGTAAAGGGAAGTTCTATTAAATTTCCTTTCGCCACAGCCCATAAAGATCTCTGGCCGGCCAGATGGTGCTCTATCTACTCGTGATGCGTGGCTACCCAATCACAGCCCAAACGGCATTATTTTTGGATTCCCGGACTGGAGTTTGATAGCTCTGGATTCAGATAGCATCCCAATTGCCTCATGATACTAAATTAACACTGAATTCTTTTAGTGTTACCACAGGGATTAATGAACCCCGCACATCAAAGTAGCGCACACAAACAATTCTTCTAAGTTGGAGCTCAGTAATGTAAAAGCACCACCGGTATATATTTAATTTTAACAAACATTTTTTGTTTAATGCGCTCCATTTGCTATCGAAGTTTGTAAATTCATAATGCCACAGAAAAAGAGATTGAAAAGATGAAGGATACTTTATATAATAATTTGTTGAAATCTTATGTAAGGTAAAATCCAGAGCTCCCAGGATTTTTTAACACATGACTAATCGTTGTTTTTCTTTGTGATAAATTATGACTAGGAGAATACAGCCAGTGGTCGGAAGCTCGAACTCGGAAGCTCCTAGTTTGCGTAGCTGTGGAACACAGCCTCTGTTGCCGATCCCAGCCGAGCCGAGTCTGTATATGGCCAGGCTTGGCCACCAAATAAAGTGATATTTATTCTTAGATGATGAGCTACTTGTCTAGCAAATTTCCTTCAGATCTGGATAGTATTTACTTAGGAATAAAGTACCATATATAAGCAAAGCCGAGCCAAGCCGAGCCTGCCCTTGGCCGAGTCGGACACCAAGTTTACCTATTCTTATTCTTTGAATGATGGGCTACCTGTCGACCAAATTTCGATGATATTCGACCACTAGTTACCGAAAAACAAGATAGAACGTACAAGGCAAGTTGAACTGAGACTGTCGGCGACCGAGCCCAGATATAATATATAATGTTCTTTATTCCTTAAGCGATACTTGGCCACCAAATTTGATTTAAATCTGACCAATAGTTACTGAGAAATAAAGTACCACATATAAAGAAAGCCGAACCGAGCCTGTCCTTTGCCGAGTCGGCCACCAAGTATAAAGATATTTATTCTTTGGACAATGGGCTATCTGCGCACCAAATTTCCATGATATTCGGCCAGTAGTTACGGAGAAATAAAATAGAACATACAAGGCAAGCCGAGCCGACCCTGTCGCCGACCAAGCTCGACCATCACATGTAGTGATCTTTATTCCTTAGATGATTGGGTACTTGTGCATCAAATTTGGTTTAAATTTAGCTGGTAGTTACCGAGGAATAAAGTACTACATACACACATCAATGGCAGGGGACATAATGGCAGGAGGACAAAATGGCAGTGGACGAAATGGCAGGAGGACGAGATGGCTGGGAACAAATGGCAGAAGGACGGAATGGCAGGAAGTTAATTTGGCAAAAACTATAACTCCTAGGGCTCGTATTTTTAGGTTTCACCTATTGTGTTTGTTAGTAGGTAACGGTTCTCGATTTAGTCATTTCTGCCTCGAATGTCCAAAGCATATAAATGCAGCTAAATTGAACCAAGAGTGTAAAAGAGGGTAAATATCAGTTATCCAAACTTAACAAATCTTAACTTTATTTCTTTGTAACCATCTTCCAATTGATATCTTGGTCTTATACCAATTCTAACTACAAGAAAATATAGATTGAAAGCAAACAAGGTAAGTATAAAATAGAAAGAAAGGTTACTACTTGTTCTTCAATACTAATACATATCATAGTACAGATCTATAAAATTCCTTTACAGTTACACAAATGACAAAGTTTTTTTTTCTAATTTCCTATAACATATCCTTTAAATTATAAAAACAGCTTGTAGTTGTAAGAATGACTAATTATGTACATCTTTCTTAATTCTCAATAATAACGGATATCGTAGAACAGACTACAAGGAACACTCTGCAGTCGTCAGAATGACCAATTACTTACATCATCATTTATTTTATATAACAAAACCAGCCTTTGGCTAGCTGGGGGCTCTGCCCCCAGACCCCCAGGTCTGCTCGGCCTACGGCTTTGCATTTCTTATCTATCGGCCTTTGAATCAACAATGAATTTCGTGAACTTACTAGTAGTAATGGCCTGACCTGACCGAACTTTTGATTATTCAATTTGGGGCCACTATGGACCATAGTGAATGAATCAGGGATGCTTTGGCCCGGGATTCCGTCACCTATTGAAATTTTGCTTATGCTTATTCAGGGGCCGCAGGCTGGTGCAAATGAATCAGAGGTACCTTGGCCACGCTATAACGTCATTGAATTGGGAGTACTGAATCAGAGGTCATGATTATTTTTTAAAATTACTAAAAATATAGTCTTGATGATTCATTACGTTATGAAATAGTACAGGTTTACGAATGCTTTTTATTTTTCGTTCCCTTTTATGGCATAAAATTTGGAGATTGTTATATCTTTGATGAGATGGACTAACACTGGTGCAAATGAAATCTTTAGTTTTACGTCCCACGATTATGCCGGTTAGGCTAAAGGAGACGGTTACGATGAGAAAGGAATGAAAGTGTGGGAGAAAATTGGAGTATCCCGAGCATAATGTTGCCCACCACAAAACTATTTTCGCGGGGTTTGAACCAGGGACCCCATACAGCAGAGGTGAACGCTCTACCACTGAGTCACCGCACCTCTACTGGTATGAATGAATTAGATGTAGTTGGTTCGAGCTAATATGTTCGTTTGACGTCACTGAGCTGGGATTTTTAGCTTGGAGCTTATGATGGCTTGTTTTGTTCCCTTTTATGGGTATAAAATTACCAAAACAAGGTTTGATCTCTTTCTTGATGACCTATTATATTATGAATTAGTAGACCCCAGTAATAGTATAAATTAGTATTAGTATTAATATGAAACTCGAAAACTTTGGAGTTCCTCCGTGGCTAACCGGTTAGCGTATGCGTCTTTAACGTGGGAGACCAGGGTTCGATTGCCGGAAGAAGCTCATGCGGTTCGGATTTCACGTTAATTAGTAGGTTCTATTTTCGCTACTGAACGGGACGTTAAATTCTACTCGAAAACTTTGGGAAGAATACTTGATTTTTGGTTTTTATCCCTTCGGTGGGATGGACTAACACTATTGCAAATGAAATGTTTAGTTTTACGTTCCACGATTATGCCAGTTAGGCTAAAGGAGACGGTGACGATGAGAAAGGAATGAAAGTGTGGGAGGAAACTGGAGCATAATGTTACCCACCACAAAACTACTTTTTGCGGTGTTTGAACCAGGGACCCCATACAGCAGAGGTGAACGCTCTACCATTGAGCCACCACCTCCCTTACTGGTGCGAATGAAGTAGAGGTATTTGGTTTGAGGTAATGTGATTGTTTGACGTCGGGGTGACCCTATTTCACTTTTGGGACCCCCACATGGATCATAGCGAATGAGTTAGAGATGTTTTGGCCCGGGATTGCATTACCTATTGAAATTTTTGCTTATGTTTATTCAGGGGCCGCGGATCACTCAGGACACATATGATCCACGTGACGAGAGGGACCTCGTCCCCTTTGATGAGTATAAAAATATTAAAATTTGGACGTTTTTTAGCTTATCCTATTATCTTTCACGAGACATTTTTGTTATATAATAGAATACAATGGTTTACTTTTTAAATTTGGAAGTCATCGTTTCCTTTGGAGCCTTATTACGTTATATGGAGGCGTATTTAAAATTATTTCCTTAAATTTGATAAGTACTTTGTGATTCACTCTGTTCCGTTTCAGGGGTGAACATGGATACCTTGCAATCGTCCCGAGTTCGATTCTTGGTGTTAGTTTAGGAAATGTTGAATTTAACGTCCCCAGCGAAAACGATGGTGATGAGAAATGATAGGACGGAACAGGGGAACACATGTTCCCTTTTAGGGGTACAAACTTGCCAAAATATAAACGTAAGCAATGCGTTGTACCACGTGTTTGGTCTTTTTGCCCAATTTATGCACTTGGATGAGGTCCTATTACCTTATATAGTTATATGGGTGTATACAGAGGTTCGTTACCTTTTCATAAGATATGGGTATATTTGTGCACCCCTTTAAAATTTGGGTGGAGTATTTTGGCCCACCCCCTTCAATTTTGGAAATTGCCCAATTTAAACATTTGGTATAATAGTATAGGACCCTAATATATATTATTATAAATTTGGGTGGTCCGCCTCGTTCCCTTTTAGGGGCACAAAATTACCAAATTTTACTACAACCACGTGTTTGGTATTTTGGCTCATTTTATCACCTTGGATGAGGTCCTATTACCTTATATAGTTATATGGACTATACAGATGTCCATTTCCTATTATAAGACATAGGTACATTTGTGCACCCCTTTAAAAATTTGGGAGGAGTACCATGGACAATCTTTTAAATTTTGGAAATTTTCCAGATTAAGCATTCGGTATTATACTACGGACTCTAATATGTATCATGATATATTTGGGTGGTTCACTTCGTTCTCTTTTAGGGTACAAAATTGCCAAAATATAAACATAAGCAATATGTTCTACCACATGTTCGGTTTTTTGATCCAATTTATCCTCTTGGATGAGGACGTATTACCTTATATGGTTATATGGTCACGTATAGGGGTCTATTCCCTATCATAGGACATAGGTACATTTGTGCACCCCTTGAATTTTTTGGGAATGGTACGTTGGCCCACCCCTTAACGTCTAGAAATTGCCCAATTTAAACATTTGGTATAATAGTACTGGACCCTAATATATATTACTATAAATTTGGGTGGTCCACCTCGTTCCCTTTTAGGGGCCATTTTGTTCCGCTTTAGTTGTGAACATGGATACCGTACATGTGTTGCAATCGTCCCGAGTTCGATTCTTGGCGCTAGTTTCAGGAAATGTTGAATTTAACGTCTCCGCGAAAACGATGATGATGAGAAATGATAGGACGAAACATGAGAAAAACATGAACTTACTTGACGGAGGATTGAAGCAGGGACCTCACACATTAGTGACAAACGCGGATGGGATGATGTGATTTTGGACCTAATTAGTAACTCTCGTTTCCGTTCATGGATTAAATAAAAAGATGACTCTTTGCTTAAATCTGATTAGTTCATTGTTCGAGCGATTTTTTAAACGCTCAGCGTTTGTTGATCAGTAAGCGCTTCATTGATGGAAACAATGTTGCCAGATTTTGAAAATCTAAACTGCTCCGATTCTTTTTCGAAACGGTTCCGCTGAGTGCAAGAATTTTCAAAACTAAAAATTTTGAAAAACTAAAAATTTTCAAACTAAAAAATTTAAACTTTTCAAAACAAAAAAAATTTCGAACTAAAAATTTCAAATCAAAAAATTTAAACAAAAATTGTCAAACAAAAATTTCAAACTAAAAGATTTCAAATAAAATTTTGAAACAAATTTTGAAAATCTAAGAAATTTAAAACTAAAATAAGATCAAACTTTCTGGAACGAAATTTTTTTAAACTTAAAATTTTCGAACTTAAGATTTCAAACCGAATTTGAAAACTAAAATCTTTTCGAACCAAATTTTCAAACAAATTTTTTCGAACTCAGAAAGTTAGAAACTTAAAACTTGCAAATCTAAAATTTTGAACTAGAAAAAATTCGAACTCAAAGTTCTCACTAAAAATTTTCGAACTCAGAAAGTTTTAAAATCAAAATTTGAAACTCAAGTTTCGAATTAAAAATATCGAAACTACAATTATCAAACTCAAACTTTTCGAAAATGTTAACAGATATTGAAAGTGATCACCTAAACAGATTACATCGTAGATTGATTGTTGCTAAAGTTGAAAGTGCAGTCAGTTTAATGACTTTTAGTTTATTGATTTGAATTTAAATTATCTTGGAGAAGTATTCAGGATTAAATTTGATATATGATGATGAACCGTTTGGCTCGTCATTTATTTTGTAACGGAACATTGAAATGAAGTCTCAAGCTCATTTCATATGACAAACTATCTAGTCAGCCCTAACTCACAAATCGTTTCATGAGCCAAAGACCGTTGGTAAGCCGTAACTTTTAGTAATGTAACATAGTTTACGGTTTAAGATTTATATTGTCTTGAGAACGATTGAGTTCGTTTATGTAATGAACCCGTTGGCCAGCCATAGCCTGATTTCACATCGTAGCTCATGAAAGCAATCTTGTTGTAGTTGTGTAGCCGTGACCATTTTTTCTGGACATAGCCTGTACGATCACCAGGAATGAAATACTACTTAGTTTAGCGACCATTAAGACGTGATTTAATAAATATTAGCCACATTAACACTTGAACTTGTATGAAATACAGCTTACTGATCAAAGCACAGAACGAACAAACTGCTAAGATGGACAGAATTTCATTCATGTGACGTCAAGCACGGAAGTATTTCCTTACCTCTCACTCCTCTCACTTGAAGGACAAGGTGCTAATCAGCATTTTCCAGGTTGAATGCATTACAATAAAAAAATCTTTCCTTAAGCCCATTTGAGATTTCAGTGGCTAAGTCCAGGTTCGATTTTTGGCGTTATTATTACGGGTTTAAGTACACAACGACAGAAGTACGGTCAAGTCTTATACAGCCTAAGGTCATAAACGCTTTTCATCTTATACGTAAAATAGAAACAAATATTTGGTGTTTATAGCTACATTTATGATTATTCGAATTTCACTTTGAACTGTAGGTCCACGTTCTATACAGCCTCGCTATTGTTAAGACAACATAAAACATTTATGGTGGTTCAGATTTTATCGTTCACGTCTTATGCAGTCTAGGAACACAAGATTTACGTCCTCGGTACTGTCAAGAGAACAAAAAACACTCGTGGTGGTTCAGAGAAATGAAATTAAATCTTTGAGTTTTACGTCTTACAATTATGCTAACTAGGCTAAAGAAGAGGATGATGATGAGAAATAAATGTAATGATGGATTAAATATAGTGGGGAGAACCCTGAGAAAACTCACGCACACGGCTTTTTGTTCACTACAAAGTAACTTGGCGTTAGCTAAGACCGAACCAGCGACCTTACACACCTCTGTCATTGAGTCATCACGACGTAAAACAGATAATGATATACTTAACATGAAACAAGCAAGGTCACTGAGTTGAGGAAGATCATTTTGCAGGCCTCAGCTTTTCTCGAGGAGCAGATACCACAACAATATTTAAAAGCCATACATGAAAAAGACTGTTGTTTAGACTAACATTACGCACACACACACACACACGACACACACACAAACACACAATGTTGTTTATTACAGTACATACTGATTACATTTTTTGAATACAAATATATTACTTATGTTGATTTCAATGAAAATGTAATTAAGTTTTAGCAGTAGGCACAGACTGTTCGTGCAGTACTTTTATCGTATAGAAACTTCACTTAAAATAGTGAACGTCCCCAGGATCAAACTACAATCCTTTTCGCATTAGATGCACTTGTTCACTTTTATGAAATTGTTTTCCAGCCGGAATCGATCTTCTTGTGAATGTTATTTAATACAAATCACTCGTATTACAGCACCACGGTACAAAACAATATGAGATCAAAACGATAAATCTTTCATTTCTTTTACACAAGGAAAGCCGAACCATGGTATCGTAAGAGTTTTTTTTTTCTTTCTTCATTTACAATCTTATGAGGGAAGCTCTTCCACCATAGTAAATTGAATTCAATGTAGCATCATTCACTACTGGCACGATCTTTCATGAAATAAGTAACATGATTTCACTGATAATCCTGTGAGAACGACGGGAAGCACTCTAAAGGAATCGAACTGAAAACCTCTTGCACCAGAAAAATTGGATTCAATGCAACATTATAGCATCACTAGATAACACGGTAATCACTATTGCAGTAAATGACAAGTTCAATGTTACTAACACAGGACTGATATCTTAGTAACTAAGCACCAGTAACACAATTTAAAGAGAGAGAATGCAATATGACAAAGCTGAATGATGTCATAAAGAAAAACTGCAAATTCTGCATTCTTCATCTATGACAAAGAAACTATGATACTGAAGTAATGAAATTCATTTCGTTACGAAACTTGTGCAAGAAGACGCTCCTCTCTTTCGTCATCTTCGCCTTTGCATGTGATTTTTTTAATGCAATTTCAATATGACAGAAGCTGACTTAATATTTTAAAGTGTTTGGCAATGTAAATGGAAAATTGGTTCATTGCTTTTAACAACTAAGCAGGCGTCGATTTTAAGGTCCGAGTTCCCAGCTCATAAGATATGAATCGCTGTGCTAAACGAAATATGTCCTTTTCTTAAAGTTATTCAAAAATCAACACCTTTGCGAAATCGATCCGGGGTTCGACTCCAGGAAACACACATTTTTCTTTGTTCTATCGCAGGATGTCTTAACATTTGATGGTTCAGATTTCATCTTATTTCACGTCTTAATGGTCGCTAAACTAAGTAGTATTTCATTCCTGGTGATCGTACAGGCTATGTCCAGAAAAAATGGTCACGGCTACACAACTACAACAAGATTGCTTTCATGAGCTACGATGTGAAATCAGGCTATGGCTGGCCAACGGGTTCATTACATAAACGAACTCAATCGTTCTCAAGACAATATAAATCTTAAACCGTAAACTATGTTACATTACTAAAAGTTACGGCTTACCAACGGTCTTTGGCTCATGAAACGATTTGTGAGTTAGGGCTGACTAGATAGTTTGTCATATGAAATGAGCTTGAGACTTCATTTCAATGTTCCGTTACAAAATAAATGACGAGCCAAACGGTTCATCATCATATATCAAATTTAATCCTGAATACTTCTCCAAGATAATTTAAATTCAAATCAATAAACTAAAAGTCATTAAACTGACTGCACTTTCAACTTTAGCAACAATTCACAATCTACGATGTAATCTGTTTAGGTGATCACTTTCAATCTCTGTTAACATTTTCGAAAAGTTTGAGTTTGATAATTGTAGTTTCGATATTTTTAATTCGAAACTTGTTTCAAATTTTGATTTTAAAAATTTCTGAGTTCGAAAATTTTTAGTGAGAACTTTGAGTTCAAATTTTTTTAGTTCAAAATTTTAGATCGAAAACTTTTAGTTTGAAATTTTGATTTGCAAGTTTTAAGTTTGTAACTTCCTGAGTTCGAAAAAATTTTTTTGAAAATTTTGTTCGAAAAGATTTTAGTTTTCAAATTCGGTTTGAAATCTTAAGTTTGAAAATTTTAAGTTAAAAAAAATTCGTTCCAGAAAGTTTGATCTTATTTTAGTTTTAAATTTTTTAGATTTTCAAAATTTGTTTCAAAATTTTATTTGAAATCTTTTATTTTGAAATTTTTGTTTGACAATTTTTGTTTAATTTTTTTGATTTGAAATTTTTAGTTCGAAAATTTTTTGTTTTGAAAAGTTTAAATTTTTTTTAGTTTGAAAATTTTTAGTTTTTCAATATTTTTAGTTTTGAAAATTCTTGCACTCAGCTGAACCGTTTCGAAAGAGAATCGGAGCAGTTTAGATTTTCAAAATCTGGCAACATTGTTTCCATCAATGAAGCGCTTACTGATCAACAAACGCTGAGCGTTTAAAAAATCGCTCGAACAATGAACTAATCAGATTTAAGCAAAGAGTCATCTTTTTATTTAATCCATGAACGGAAACGAGAGTTACTAATTAGGTCTAAAATCACATCATCCCATCCGCGTTTGTCACTAATATGTGAGGTCCCTGCTTCAATCCTCCGTCAAGTAAGTTCATGTTTTTCTCATGTTTCGTCCTATCATTTCTCATCATCATCGTTTTCGCGGAGACGTTGAATTCAACATTTCCCGCAATTAGCGCCAAGAATCGAACTCGGGACGATTGCAACACATGTACGGTATCCATGTTCACCCCTAAAGCGGAACAAAATGGCCACTAAAAAGGAACGAGGTGGCACCGAAATTTATAGTAATATATATTAGGGTCCAATACCATTATACCAAATGTTTAAATTGGGCAATTTCCAAAATTGAACGGGGGGGGGCAAAGTACTCCACCCAAATTTTAAAGGGGTGCACAAATATACCCATATCTTATGAAAAGGTAATGAACCCCTGTATACGCCCATATAACTATATAAGGTAATAGGACCTCATCCAAGTGCATAAATTGGGCAAAAAGACCAAACACGTGGTACAACGTATTGCTTACGTTTATATTTTGGCAAGTTTGTACCCCTAAAAGGGAACATGTTTTCCCCTGTTTCGTCCTATCATTTCTCATCATCATCGTTTTCGCTGGGGACGTTAAATTCAACATTTCCTAAACTAACACCAAGAATCGAACTCGGGACGATTGCAAGGTATCTATGTTCGCCCCTGAAACGGAATAAAGTGAATCACAAAGTACTTATCAAATTTAAGGAAATAATTTTAAATACGCCTCCATATAACGTAATAAGGCTCCAAAGGAAACGATGACTTCCAAATTTAAAAAGTAAACCATTGTATTCTATTATATAACAAAAATGTCTCGTGAAAGATAATAGGATAAGCTAAAAAACGTCCAAATTTTAATATTTTTATACTCATCAAAGGGGACGAGGTCCCTCTCGTCACGTGGATCATATGTGTCCTGAGTGATCCGCGGCCCCTGAATAAACATAAGCAAAAATTTCAATAGGTAATGCAATCCCGGGCCAAAACATCTCTAACTCATTCGCTATGGTCCATGTGGGGGTCCCAAAAGTGAAATAGGGTCACCCCGACGTCAAACAATCACATTACCTCAAACCAAATACCTCTACTTCATTCGCACCAGTAAGGGAGGTGGTGGCTCAATGGTAGAGCGTTCACCTCTGCTGTATGGGGTCCCTGGTTCAAACACCGCAAAAAGTAGTTTTGTGGTGGGTAACATTATGCTCCAGTTTCCTCCCACACTTTCATTCCTTTCTCATCGTCACCGTCTCCTTTAGCCTAACTGGCATAATCGTGGAACGTAAAACTAAACATTTCATTTGCAATAGTGTTAGTCCATCCCATCAAAGGGATAACAACCAAAAATCAAGTATTCCTCCCAAAGTTCTCGAGTTGAATTTAACGTCCCGTTCAGTAGCGAAAATAGAACCTACTAATTAACGTGAAATCTGAACCGCATGAGCTTCTTTCGGGAATCGAACCCTGGTCTCCCACGTTAAAGACGCATACGCTAACCGGTTAGCCACGGAGGAACTCCAAAGTTTTCGAGTTTCATATTAATACTAATACTAATTTATACTATTACTGGAGTCTACTAATTCATAATGTAATAGGTCATCAAGTAAGAGATCAAACCTTGTTTTGGTAATTTTATACCCATAAAAGGGAACAAAACAAGCCATCATAAGCTCCAAGCTAAAAATCCCAGCTCAGTGACGTCAAACGAACATATTAGCTCGAACCAACTACCTCTAATTCATTCATACCAGTAGAGGTGCGGTGACTCAGTGGTAGAGCGTTCACCTCTGCTGTATGGGGTCCCTGGTTCAAACCCCGCGAAAATAGTTTTGTGGTGGGCAACATTATGCTCGGGATACTCCAATTTTCTCCCACACTTTCATTCCTTTCTCATCGTAACCGTCTCCTTTAGCCTAACCGGCATAATCGTGGGACGTAAAACTAAAGATTTCATTTGCACCAGTGTTAGTCCATCTCATCAAAGATATAACAATCTCCAAATTTTATGCCATAAAAGGGAACGAAAAATAAAAAGCATTCGTAAACCTGTACTATTTCATAACGTAATGAATCATCAAGACCATATTTTTAGTAATTTTAAAAAATAATCATGACCTCTGATCCAATACTCCCAATTCAATGACGTCATAGCGTGGCCAAGGTACCTCTGATTCATTTGCACCAGCCTGCGGCCCCTGAATAAGCATAAGCAAAATTTCAATAGGTGACGCAATCCTGGGCCAAAGCATCCCTGATTCATTCACTATGGTCCATAGTGGCCCCAAATTGAATAATCAAAAGTTCGGTCAGGTCAGGCCATTACTACTTTACTCTTCGTATTTTCTGAATCTGCGCATCCGGGGCCTTCGCCCCCCACACACTGTCTTTGCTCGGCCTACGGTTCGCATCTCTTAAACCCATAATTCTATAGGTTCTTTTCCTATTACAGTAGTTGCTCAAGATTTTGTATCCCAAGAAAACGTCCCATTTTGTATCCCATTTTGTAAATAACATGGGAATCTCTTCATCCCCCTTTAGACCCCTAAAAAATTAAAAATATTCAGTTTTGGCAATTTTCCTGTGGGTTTGTCCCGGGAAGCTACAACCATGCCAAATTTAATCATTGTAGCCCTACAGGAAGTGCTCAATAATTTGGGGGTGTAAAAGGTGTTCCATATAAATAACATGGGAAAGATTTTTCAGTTCCCTATGAAACCACTCTAAGATTGGAATTTTTTATATTTACTGATTTGTTTAGGTAGCGCCAACGAAAACGTACAAACATTCCGAATTTCAAGTTGATATTCCAAAATATTCACTTTTGGCAATTTTACTGTGGGTTAGTTCCGGAAACCTACAATCATGCCAAATTTAATCATTGTAGTCCTACAGGAAGTGCTCAATATTTTATGTCAGCTCATGTAGTCTTATATATAGTTAGGATAGGATATATCGTAATATAGACTATAAACACACTTTGCAGTCGTAAGAATGACTAATTATATACCAGGCAGGCCTGTATCCAGGGGGTCTAGGGGCGGGCCCCATAAATTTTTGCAGCCCCCTAAAATTTTCACGGTAGGCTTGCAAAATGAACTATAATATGGTGATGTACTATAATATGGTTGGACCCCCCTAACTTCAGCCGCCCTCCTCCTTCATTTTTGGGCTGGCTACGGCCTGATACCAGGTCGTTAACTCTTATAACACATATACTAGAACACAATATAAAAATATTCTGCAGTTGTACGAATGACTAATAATTACATAGGTGTTAATTTTATACCACAAAATATAACATAAAATAGACTACAAAAACAATTTGCAGTCATAAGTATGATTAGCTACTTACATTGTCGTTAATTTCAAGTTGTGATCAATTCCCGGAAGAATTCCTCAAGAGATTTTTTGTTTGTGTCATAATCCACACATAGGTTCCTTAATCTATGCTGCAAATCAACATAAACCTTTATAGTTTTCTTGACGGGGTATTGTCCTCTTTCACACTAGGAAATGATAGAATTACCAGTTGAATTTTCTTTCTGGAGGCTTTGTATGAGTTTCCATACCGTTTTGTGGTTGTGTCCAACCAAATGGAAAATCTTATGATTCCACCCCTCACATAAGTTATTTGTGCGAGGATTGTTAGGCAGAGTTGCCTCATGAGCATTCCAAACTTCCAGCGGAAATCTTGGTGGCACTCTCTTAATACATCAGAATTCTCAGAATTGAAATATTATTAGCAGTTTGAATTTTGGAACGTAATGATTTAATCGAAAATTTATGTTGAAATCTTCATTTACCAAGTAAGAAACAAAATAGTTTAAAACCCGAGAATTAAAATTATACTTTCTGCCTTTATGTCCTCCTGCCATTTCGTCCTCTGCCATTTCGTCCGCCTGCCATTTTGTACCTTGCCATTTCGTCCTCTGCCAGTTTGTCCTCCTGCCATTATGTCCCCTTCCATTTTGTCCTCCTACCATTCTGTCCGTTCCCCACACACATACATAATTACATCTGGAGTAAAACTACAAGCTCCCTTATGCTTACTAAGGAAACTAAAAAGAAAAGTTCTAACATTACAAATGGAACATACTTCATGTAAGCAGAATCATCCTTCAACATTACAACACTAATGGGAAAGCTTGAGCCTGGTGAGCCCCCTCGACTACGCCACTGTACTTTTTAGACACTTGAGAGCTATTCGATTGGAGAAAACTGCTTTCATCTATCTTTTACCGCTCTTGCTCTATGTAAATCAATATTTTTTGAAACGAGAAATTATAGTTGAATGAACCACTTCCGGTTTTAGTAGAGAGTTTGTAATAGATATTAAATATGTTCTTACGAAACAGAAACCCGGATCTCAATACGTATTACTGTTTTCGATCTATGATGATCAATGATCAAGCCGGAAATGGTTAATTTAAACCACTTTCGGTTTGAGAAGACTATTTTAATAACAAACTCAATTCCTAATTTTTGACTCTTAGTATTTTTAGTTACCCAATTTGGTGATGATCCATGAAATACTTTATTTATTTATTTATTTATTTTTGTCACACACGGACACACGCGAATATGGTAAATATATAATGGAGTTTTGGTAAACCAAACTCTAATTATTCAAAAAAAACTTAATACGAATACTTGATTTTTGCCATCCCTGCACATAATTAATCCGTTCTAACCACAGAAACATCATACTATGTGTTTTTGTGATAAATATTATAAAATGAAAAGAAATCTGTCCTTCTAGAAAACAAAAGAAATAGGCAAATATATAAGAAACATTTAGACATTTTTTGGTTGTACATTAGTGAGTGGAAGAGATTAAAGCTACTGCTTCGAAGGAGAATCCATCCGTTTCAAGCAACAAAAGATGTAGAAAAGCAATTGGAAAGACATTCCATACTGAGGTTTCAAAGATCATTATCTTTGTTCTACGAAGTATTTTGTTGACACGTGAATCACACCAACTTCCGCCGAAAAAGCAAATTCACATAGTTGCCGTCGTAAAGTTGTGGGAACTCAGTAGGGAAGTTGGGGTGGGAGTGGAAAGGGAGACTGCTCAAGGCGTAAATGATTAAGAAACTGGAGGAGTAGACACGGGCTTCACTTTTCAAATTGTCATAATACACCCATCCTCAGCATTTGTTCTTCAAAGAATGTCATCCGTAGGAATTCATGAGGTTTGCAAGTGGTCTTTTGACTCTTTACCTGCAGTAACGAAATACTTAAGAATGCGTTACAATTAATCCAAGTAATTAGGTGCAACATAGTGATAGTCATCTGAATTGTATTACTCTTTGGAAACAAAGTTCCCAAATGCAGTATTTTCTAAGATATTTATGAATTAAATTTTACATGTTATCTTACGAAGATTCTGAAGCCTCTGATGATGGGAAGACATCCCCTTAAGGTGTAGGTAATGTCTGACAGTGGCGTAGCCAGGGAGGATCACCCGGCTCAGGCCCCACATTAGTGTTGCGATGTTGAAAGTGGATTCCGCTTACATACAGTATGTTCTATATGTGATCCAGATGTTAGGACTCTTCTTTTTAGTTCCCGGAGTAAGCCGACTGGATGTTGTAGTTTTACTCCAGATGTACCAAATTTCACAATAGTAAATCCCCACGTTAAGCGAGTTTGCATATCCAGGTTCCTAACTATGAAAACATTTACGATCACTCCAACCCCAATCATTTCACAGATTCAATCTGTTGCATATAAGTTATTAGGACGTATAATTGAATGTAGTTTATACGAAAAAGACCTTTATGCATTGCAAGACCTGACGCCCAAATATTCACCACAAACTTATAGTGGTATCGAAAAAACAAAAAAAGTGTGGAGCAGGAAACTACTTTACACAAAAGTCTAAAGAAGCTCAGTAAAGACGTAGGAACTGATCGAGCGGTTTGTGTCAATAGTCTATAAACCATAAGTTTATGTGTTCAAACCCTGTAAGAAGTATTGATTTCGTTTTTTTTCCTTAAAAGTGTGTTCCTATTTTCATAAGAAGACTGAGAACATTTCTTTGAATAAATCTTTGGCAACTACTTTTCTCTCAAATTCGATTAGAAGGGAACATTATATGAATTCCAAATCTAAAATCCAAAGCTGAAAACAAAATATTAAGTATGTTCAATATTCCATTATTATCCTACGATTTGTAATGAAAAACTAATTATAAGCATTGATGATTTCAGAAGATTCTCCCCGGGTAATGGACAATATATGAATGAGAGGAAATTGATAGAACATTATCAGTCCACTTTGAGCATGATCGAAGATATGGCCACGAAGGGGGAAATCTATGTCGACAGAATCTCAAATTCTCACACAGGTTATGCCCTGAAATCATCACTGTTTGAAAGGTTTCCTTAACAAATACCTAGGTAGAATATTACATTTATTTCTCGTTCTACGTTTTGAAATGACAAAATCATAATTTTAAAGAGAATTATAATACGATAAGCATAAAGATTTATATGACTAATGAAATAAATAGTATTGTGTAAGTTATCGTTTTGTAATTGGATTAAAACTAGAATATTCGTTTGCATCGCACTTTAAAGTAAATCCTCTCTCTATATAATTCTTACTGGAAAGCATGTTGTTTAACTCCAATTACTTAATCAATAGTTTTAATAATATATTTTTATTGTAATATTTTTACTATTCAATGTCGTATACACTTCATTTCCCAAAGCAAAACCTCGCAAATGTACAGTGAGCTAGTGAATATTATCAAATAAATTATAATTTAGTTTATGTAAATACTGCATCGCCTGATTTGAAACTTCGTACTTTAACTAATAATAATAATAATAATAATAATAATAATAATAATAATAATAATAATAATAATAATAATAATAATAATAATAAGAATAATAAATCAGAGCCATATCTTATAACAATTTCAGTGTTACTCAATAAATGTATTCAACGTGGTCTCTATTCGAAGTTTTATTTATTCGAATCCGATAGAAATACAAAGAGAAACTCCGAGAACAGGTAAAAGAAAAATGTTACTTTGGTGTGATTGGAACTAATCTTTAAGAGTCCTTTACAATTTACAGACAAATTCTTTAGACACTTTATTTCTTTTCTTTAAGTTAACTGATTCACTGAACGTATCTGAAAAAATGGAAATGAAATGAAATGTTTAAGTTTTACGTCCCACGCTTATGTCGGTTAGGCTAAAGGAGACGGTGATGATGAGAGATGAATGAAATGGTGGAATGAAGAAAGTGGGAGGAAACGGGAGAACCCCGAGAAAACCAACGCACACGGGTTGTTTGTCCACCACAAAGTTCACTTGGCGGGAGCATGGTTTGTACCCGAGACCCCAAGCACCAGAGATGAACTCTCTACCACTGAGCGACGTGGCCCTGAACGTATCTGAGTAAGTTGTCTCTATTTTCTACTCCGTTATACACGTTTTACAATCATTTTCTTTAAGCTTCAACGACAGGAACACGAAAACATCTACATCTAGAAACAATTAAAATTCCAAAATTCCGCCACCAGGAATCGAACCCAGGACCCCATACACCAAAGGCAGACGTGCTAGCCGCTAGACCAGCGGTAAGAGCCAATGAAAGGTATTTTGTAGTGTCTGAAGTTTATACCTATTTCTCCCTGATGTAATATGTCTATTGATTTTCTAATGTTCACCGTATTCGTTACTTTGAGTAATGGTGTATGTTATTGATATAGGTTCTATTACTTATTCGTCCATAAATATTGCATAAATTATCAGAATTATTCATGATCTTCCATGGAAATGCACTGGTGCATGTGCAGTAGAAACATATGAATACAGTTTACTGATATTAGTCCGAATGCAAATTTCTAACAGGCTGTCAGAATTCCTTAATGGAAGCAGTGGTTCCCAACCTGAGGACGCGCAGCTTCCTCCTGGTTAAGCATGAATAAGGAGTAAGGGGGCGAAAGCTACTGGCAGAAATGAATTGTGAAATAAATAAATAAAGCATCACTTATAATGAGTCTTTAAAATTTAGCTTGACAATTTTATAGTGACCGTTTAAAAAATAATACTGCACTAGGAGGGTATGCTAAAGACATCCTGGAAATAAATATAAATACGAGAATATTATTATTATTATTATTATTATTATTATTATTATTATTATTATTATTATTATTATTATTATTATTATTATTATTATTATTATTGGTGGCTCACTTCTTGGCCGAGATGTGAAATATTCACCACCTTCTTCATACCACTAAATCAATTTCTTCACTGTTTTCTTGTTACAGCCAGTACCCATAGCTATCTGAATGGCAGTTTGTCCCATAGTTACTCGATCTATGATTTCCCCTCGCATCGTAACAGATAGTTCTCTACACCCTTTAGAGCAAGGCATTTTGACAGCCTGTAGAAATTTGCATTGTTGATCGTATTAGTAATGACAGTAAAGTGGATTTTTCTGTTTCTACTGTGCATCATCAGCATCATTATATCAGAAGTATTCCGCCATTACCAGCGGGTCACTTACCGTGGCTGAGAAACTCCCATGCTCCACGATCTTCTGTTAACCTTTCCATCTTCACATACGATTTTTCTGTTTTGATATAGCCAATAGCCTAATTCCGTTTATATATAGTCTAATTCGCCCCCTCCCTCTCTTTCCTGCCACCATACCCTCTAGCACATCCCTCATGATACAGTTCCTTCTTAACAAATATTCCAAAAAGTTTCTCTTCCAGTTCTTAATAATATTTTTCTCCTTCCATTTCTAACACCCTTTCATTCCTTTTCCTCTCGACCCAGCTATTTCTCTCCATTCTTCTCCACGCACATATTTTGAAAGCCTTCAATTGTTCCTAATCATTTTTGCACAATGTCCATGATTCTGCCTTATAAATACAATAAAATACAGTACACGAAGAATTTTATGAGTCTTTTTTCAACTCTATTCAAGGTCCCACAAAATAGTATTTTCTTCATCCTAAAGGCTTCTTTCGCCATTTCTATCCGTGCTTTTATTTCACGTTCGCATATCATATCATCACTAATAATACTACTCAGATATCGAAAACTAGTCATTTGTTCTTTTCTCCCGCTCCTACTTCTATATTTGACACCGATCGCTTCGTTTCAATCACCATGGATTTTGTATTCTAACATTTATTTTCATCCCATATTCTTCAGAAGTCTTTCTCAAGTTTTCTACATATTATTAATTTTCTTTTTAGATTCTGCAGCAACAACCATATCAACCCCAAACCGTATACACCTCATCATTTTATCTTCTATCGAAATTCCATCTTCCTTATGTATACTCGTTTTCGTTATCTCTTCTACATAGCTATTAAATAATGTCGGCGAAATACATAATCTCTGTTGAACTCACCTTCCAATTACACTGTCTGTCTACTGTGCATGCAAAAGTGAATTTCCATGAAAGATCATGAATAATTCTGATAATTTATATATTATTTATGGACGAATACATAATAGAACCTATATGAATAACATCTATCATTCCTCAAAGTAACGTATACGGTAAACATATAAACATCAATAGACATATTACATCAGGGTGAAATAGGCATAAACTTCAGACACTTCAAAATACATTTCATTCGCTCTTACCACTGGTCTAGTTGCTTGCACGTCTGCCTTTGGTATACGGGGTCCCAGGTTGAATTCTCGGTAGGGAATTTTAGACTTTTAACTGTTTCTAGACGTTTTTGTATTCGTTTTCCTGTCGTTCAAGATTAAAGGAAATGACGTAAAACGTGTATAACCGAGTAGAAAATAGAGACAACTTACTCAGATACGTTCAGTAAATCAGTTAACTTAAAGAAAAGAAACAAAGTGTCTAAGGCATTTGTCTGTAAATTGAAAGGAACTCTTAAGTGTTAGTTCCAGTCCTACCAAAGTAAGATTTTTCTTTTACCTGTTCTCGAAGTTTCTCTTAGTATTTCTATTGCATTCGAATAAATAGAACTTTAAATAGAGATCACGTTGAATTCATTTATTGAGTAAGACTGAAATTCTTATAATATATGGCTATGATTTTATAATAATAATAATAATAATAATAATAATAATAATAATAATAATAATAATAATAATAATAATAATAATAATAATAATAATTATTATTATTATTATTATTATTATTATTATTATTATTATTATTATTATTATTATTATTATTATTATTATTTAAAATACGAAGTTTCAAATCAGACGATGCAGTATTTACATAAACTAAACGATAATTTATTTGATAATATTCACTAGCCCACTATACATTTGCGAGGTTTCGCTTTGGGAAATGAAGTGTATACGACATTGAATAGTAAAAATATTACAATAAAGATATATTATTAAAACTATTGATTAAGTAATTGGAGTTAAACAACATGCTTTCCAGTAAGAATTATATAGAGAGAGGATTTACTTTAAAGTGCGATGCAAACGAATATTCTAGTTTTAATCCAATTACAAAACGATAACTTACACAATAATATTTACTTCATTAGTCATATAAATCTTTATGCTTATCGTATTATAATTCTCTTTAAAATTATGATTTTGTCATTTCAAAACGTAAAACGAGAAATAAATGTAATATTCTACCTAGGTATTTGTTAAGGAAACCTTTGAAACAGTGATGATTTCAGGGCGTAACCTGTGTGAGAATTTGAGATCCTGTCGACATAAATTTCCCCCTTCATGGCCATATCTTCGATCATGCTCAAAGTGGACTAATAATGTTCTGTCAGTTTTCTCTCATTATTATTTTTTTGTTTATGCCGATACGACTATAAGTTTGTGGTGAATATTTGGGCGTTACAGGTCTTGCAATGCATAAAAGTCTTTTTCGTATAAACTACATTCATTTTTACGTCCTAATAACTTATATACAACAGACTGAATCTGAGAAAGGGTTGGGGTTGGAGTGATCGTAAATGTTTTCATAGTTAGGAGCCTGGATATGCAAATCCGCTTAACGTGAGGATTTACTATTGTGAAATTTGGTACTGCAATTATGTATGTGTGTATGTAGTACTTTATTCCTCGGTAACTACCAGCTAAATTTAAACCAAATTTGATGCACAAGTACCCAATCATCTAAGGAATAAAGATCACTACATGTGATGGTCGAGCTTGGTCGGCGACAGGGTCGGCTCGGCTTGCCTTGTATGTTCTATTTTATTTCTCCGTAACTACTGGCCGAATATCATGGAAATTTGGCGCGCAGATAGCCCATTGTCCAAAGAATAAAGATCGCTATACTTTACAAAGCGACAGGGCAAAAGTCAGGTTCGCTTTTACAACAACACAAGAACTACGAATATATTTTGTTTGACGGAAGGGGAAGGGGCTGAAGTACAATCTTGAGTGTTTGAATGTGTTCATTTGGCTCTGTACATTGTCAGTTATTAGCTTCAAACGCCATATTTCTGACCTTTTCATGCCGGCATGTGTAATGACTTCTATATATTTATTTGCTATATATTACAGGCACGCCACGAAACCTCAATTCTGAGTCCAGCAACAAGATCATGGAGTTTTTTTTTTTTTTTTTTTTTTTTTTTGCAAGATATAATTTATGCAAATGTCTATCGCTAAACGGAAATATTCAGTAACCAATGGCGACCTGGCGATTGAAAATTCCAACCTGGCGACCAATTTGGTACATGGTTTTGTTTTATACTAGTTAGATACCACATCAGGGTTGGAAAAAATACAGTTTTATTTAAAAAAAACAACAAAACATGTGTTTAAAACACAAAAAAGATGTTCAAAATCATGTAATAACTTATTGCTTAGGACTTTTTGCTCCTTACTTGCAAGCGACCGTTTCATTTATTTTATCCTGGTTAATAACACTGTGCTGGGTACAGAATATTTCAATATAGATTAGTAATTCTCAACTTCTTTCATATCGCGACCCCTTTTTATTACACCCTCTTGCCAGTGATTCTCATAAGTACTTTCTTGGTTGTAATTAGCTTTTTAGGTAGATTTTAAAATCTACCTACTGTGGAGATTTCACACAATCTATCAATATGCATGGTGAAACAAAAGTCCTCACCACCCTTGTGCGTTGAGAACGGGTTGAGGGAAAATGATGAAACTTTTAAGTGGTCTGACACATCAGATAGTGCTATCAAGCATCATGGCTGCCATCTTTGATTGGAATTCAAAATTTCAAATACAAATGTAGTCTTGTGACGTGTTTTAAGGCTAGAACTTTACCAGAAATACGCTTGTGGGGTTACTTTAGCCTTAAAACAAGTCATTTCGGGGTTACTGCTTCTGAAAATTTCCTAATTATGCTCTTAGGGACTACAATCGCGTTTCGTGGAGGCGGGTGTGATTTTTAGTTGCAAAAATTTGATTACTACTTCAGAACACTCATGCTAATAAAATTATCTGAAAATAATACATTTTCCAAAAGTAATGATAGTTTGAAGCACACTTCATGTTGTGCTAACTTTAGAATATTTTCTGCAAGCCTATGTAATTGGTTGTTTTTTAAGTCACTAATTCGTTGAAGAACAGTAATATTTGAGGCGTTCAGAGCACTATGGATCCAAGTTCATTTTCAATAACGTTCAGGTTTGCTCAACAACTGAATTCAATTTCCAAACGTAATATCTTCGCAGTAAAGAGTCCGCAATAAATATAACTAAAACCACGTGAAAGGCCGTGGGATAGTTTCATATGACAGCCGCTAGATAGGGGCGTCAATGGGGCAGGAGGGCATCCGCTCCCACCCCACCCTGAATTTCATATTTTGCGGAGTAAGGCAGGTTTAGAAACGTTTCGATAAGCAAGGTCCAACAAAACAAGTTTGAGGTCCTTACACCCAATAAATAAGGAGGAAATTCAGATGATCGAAACTGGAAAGTTGTTCAAAATGATGTCTTTTCTTCCCGTAAAACTAATGTTAACCGATTACAAGTTGTACGGAGACTGACAAGGTACATTCGCGAAGTGTCCCCTCGGGATTCATGTAACATTGATTCAAATGCAAAGTTCTCCGTGGCCCAATCTGTATTGTACTAATTTAAGCGGCCCATACCGGTAATTTCCATATTTATGGGTCTTCATATATACGGAATTCAATCATACACTACTATAACACTCGGACACAAAGTTGTCTTTAGTTGCTTTAGATGTCACTGGACATGAATATGGGAATATGCAGAACAAATTGAATCAAGTACTCCTTCTCTGACATATGTTACCCACCTTGGCCGCCATCTTGGATTAAACTTTCTGTTTTTCAGATGGCAATAAGTGCAAATGATACATCAAATTAATGTAAACTTTTCTCGGAATTTCATTCGTGTACTGAGTTTTATCGTAGCTTGTATATACCATTAAAAGTCAAGCACTTCATATTGAACCAAATAGAAAGTTGTGCAGAGCCCCGTGTGTATACGCAATCTTTTATGTGAGCTATCGTTGATGAAATATTCTTTGAACTTATATACATGCAGACACACAGATGTCAATACGGGAATGGTAGGTCTTCACCCAAATCTGGCCGTATCTGGATCTACATTAGTAATTTTGACCGTAATACAATACTTCCTTATTATAGTATAACATGGAAATAATAACAACCACTCACGGAAATGTAATAAGATTATGGCACCGATGTTGTAAGGAGTTTTCCAGTTAGAAATTGTTTTGATTTGTCAACATCAAAAACGTAAGCGTAACTGATATTAATCTGCAATGTCTATTCGCGAAGTGCCTGGAAGGAATGAACATGTAGGCCTAATACCTTCCAAACGGTACAAGCTACGGTAAAATACCTTACGCCAGTGAATGTAAATGTAAATGCCCGATGTAATATTTGCACCTATTTCCATTTGAAAAACCGTAAGTAAAATCTAATGTGGCGGATCTAAGATGGCGGCCGGGGTAAGTAACATGTGTCAGTAGCAGTACTTGATCCAATTTGTTTTGCGTATGCCCATATTTATGTCCAGTGAGTAACATCTAAAAAACTAAAAGCAATTTTGTGTCCGAGCGTTACGGTAGTGTATGATAGAATTCCGGATATATGAAGGCCCATAAATATGCCAATTACCGGCATGGGCAGCTAAATTTAGTACAATACACATTAGACAGCAGAGAACTTTGTATTTGAATCAATTTTACACCAATCTCGAGGGGACACTTCGCGAGAACCAACCGGGTACCGGGTGAGAACCAACATGTAGGCTACTATATCAACGAATGCCTGCGATATATTAATTTCAGAAAAGCAATTTAGAATCGCAAGAACCCTTTGTTTGTTTTCTGAATACAACACAAAAATTTGTTTCCATCATAATTTTTTTATTTTCTTTTTAATGTCAGTTCTACAAGTAGTACAACCTTCGACTATGACACTTTATTGCAAGTTAACTTATGAGCATTTAAACAATACAATGAACGTTAAAAATCAAAGGGCGAAAATGAGACAAAATAAACTGTAGATTACCACATTGCCACGAGAAGTCAAAACATTCACATGAAAAGAAAATAGTCTTCTGAATGGGTAGCAATTTTTGACAATTTCCTTTTTCTGGCAGATTTTTTTACAAAAATAAGATAAAATAGAAATATATTTAAACAAGTCTTAAAAATGCGTGTTTAAAACAAAATATTTAAAACGTATATAAAATTTGATTGAAACAAAACTAATTGTTTAAAACAAGTTTTAATCACTTGTTTTAAACATTTTGTTCTAAACAAAACAACCCTGCATCCGATTCATATTTCTAGTTGCCGTGGTGACCTGGCACTCCGGGTTTTTCAACCCAACCCATACACACACACACACACACACACATTTTATATATATATATATATATATATATATATATATAGATAGATAGATAGATAGATAGATAGATAGATATATAGATAGATAGATAGATAGATAGATAGATAGATAGATAGATATGGCACGTGCACCCCCCTTCAAATATACATTACCTAAAGTGAGAAGCTAAGAGTGAAAATAGCAACACTTTCCGAAATTTTCTTCTGTTATGTTTCGATTTCGGCTTAAATCAAAGGGAAGTTTTGCAAAATCGATAGTTTAAGTCAAGTTTCTAAAAGTTCAACAAAAGGATTCACCGGGTACAGATACTTAGGATTTCCAGGGCATTTCCTCATTCACACTACAGGTGCCTAAAGGCGTTTAAAAAATTCCAATTCAATTCAAATGTACTGGTAGTTATTGGTGCACCCCCTCAGAAAATCCTTTCTCCGACCCTGTATATATATATATATATATATATATATATATATATATATATATATATATATATATATAATGCTTGTGTGTTGGCCACCCTTGATGAGTTTCTCGCTACGCCACTGATGTCTGATATGTATTTGATTTATTAACTAAATTGCTTGCAAACAAATGAAATATCCTTGCTGCTTCCCTGGGGACCAGTGTATGTGTAACTTTGGTGTATGTAGCTCCGGGTTCGATCCTTGGTGGGAAGTGAGCTCGAGCTTCAACCACATTGGTCAGTGCAAGTCTGTTGTAAAATAAACATAAATGGTGACTACCGGCAGTGAGCTCTTTCATTGCTAAATGCTTAGCGTACGCGCCTTTGGCCTGGGAGACCCGGCTTCGATTCCCGGTATAAGCTCATGTGGTTCCGATTCCTCGTAAATCAGTAGGTCCCGTCTCATAAAGCCTCGTTGCCGAAAAGGACGTTAAACTACAAAGTAACTCAACTATCGGCAGTGTCATCACAAGAAGTAAAAGTCTTATCAATAAGCTTATATTAACTTCACTCTTTGATCATTTCTCTTTTTCCTCTTTTTAAATACAGAACAATCAAAGTAATGCTATTCTCAAAGGACATGTGCCTCGGGGCCTAAGGTGTTTACTGAATCTTAAGTATGAGGAAAAAGAAAACAAACTGAAAAACGTGGAATTTATTTTCTAGTATAATGGAGATTCTTTTAAAAAGCCAACCTTAGACCCCCGGTAGCCAAGGATGTTTAAACGTTATACAAGCGTAACTCCAAGACCATCAGAATTGAAGAAGATGAAATACAGGTACAAAAGGTAAAGAAAAGAGAAACATAGAAATGGTACTCATCATAACAAAAATATGTCTACTTACACAAAAATGTTCTGTAGAATTTCAATACGTTTCATATTGCTAAAATCAAGGAACAAAACACTTTGGATTCGAGAGGGAACTGGTATTCATTGGAACCAGTTTTATCTTAACAATCTCAAGCAGGTACGACATAGGTGGGTATTTCGAGTAACGCTAATCCCTTGGTGACTGTAACTACATTACCAAAATGCAGAATGTTCCAGTGAGTAAAGTTATTCAGAGTAGCGTAATCAGAGCGTACCATTTTAAAAGTTACACAGACTAACAACGTTATTAACTAGGTGCAGAAATAGGTTACAAAATAGTAACCGTAACAGATAACGAATTGTAAATATTGCACATTTCGTTAAGTTATCCACCCTTGAATTAAAGAGGCTTTTACGATGTTTTTATGTATCCGAAATGAAAGGCATTAATAATTGTAGAATTCGTTAATAACAGAGTCAGTTTTACAGTACACGGTGTTTCTAAATGCAGTCTGGATTTTCAATAACCATTTTAATAGTATTCACATTCGTATTTTCATCGGGATTAATTTTCTCATAATAGGAATTGGTGCAACCACTGCCATTACAATCTACACACAACGAGGTACTTATCAGTCCTGTTTTCCTACACTTGAACACGTTCACTACCTTCACTACCTAAACATGTTCACCACTAAACACACTTAAACTCCTACACGTTCACATACCATGTTGCAACTACAATATTTAAGTTAAAATAGAGAGTCTGAAGCTTGAGCTTTCACTGTCATGATTGGTTACAAACACGTTTCAATCCTCTGCCTCTCCGTGACGGGATATTTCGCAATAGCTTTCATGAATGCTCGATAACGCAGCTAATTTAAGGTAAGCACTGACGTCTCAGCACCGTACCAAGTAAGAAAAAAACAATTTACCTGGAGTAACTAGTGACGGATTCAAGAATCAAATTCTCATCGTTGAAAATTCCGATTTATTCTTGTAGACCTTAGCGTTGCTTCAGCAAATGCCTTTGCTTTTCCTTGGCGGTAAAGAGGATGACGTTGTATCGCAACTGTGACAGCATATAAAAATGGTAAATGTGTCTTCATGTTTCCAAGATTTTCTTGTAATTTTCTTGAACTGAAGACTTTAAAAGGGACTTTTCCCCGGACTAATGAATGTAACATCTATAAAGGTAACCAATAAGGTTATGTCGCTTTCTCGCCCAACACCTTTGACTGATATGTCACCTAAGACGTTCCTGGAAGATCAAAAATAGTCCCCATGAACATTAACGATCTTCTGCCAACGTTCGGGAAGACTATGGATTCCATCGTGGTAGAAATTTGGTGGGCCGTGAAGAGAAGAAGGTATCAAGTGCATTTTGCACCTCTACTACTGACTTGAACTGGTATCCTCTAAGGAGATTGCCCAAGGAATTGAACAGGTGATAATCGGACAGTGCAATGTTCGTGGGGTATGTCGAATGCAATAGTGTTTCCCATCCAAGGCGTGGAACAGTGTCCGGGTCATCCCAGCCACGTGGGGCTTAGCGTTGTTCTGTAACAGGAGGATCCCTTTGCAATTCAGAAGTGCTGGGTCCAGAGTTTTGAGTTTTTCTTGAACACGGATAAACTGCTAACAGTAGACAGCTGCGCTGATGCTCTGACCAGCTGGTAGTAGTTCCTAATGCACGATGCCGCGAGAAATCCAGCAAATACATAGGATGACCTTCTTCTGATTCAGGCTGGTTTCTGCTGTTTTGGAACCGATTCATGGGATGCTAACCAACGATGACGGCGCTGTGGAGCTCCGTACAGGACTCACTTCTCATCACGTCAACACCCTGTGCGGAAATCTCTCCTACCTCAGACGAGACAGCAAAGAAACACAGGTATCTGCTCGTGTTGCTTCTGGCCCGGAGTGAAATCATGTGGGACCCATAGACTCAACTTGTAGTGAATCCCATGTTTGTAGGGGTGGTGCCGAATGGTTTCTCCACTCACACTAAATTGTAGTCCCAGTTTCACACATATCTGCCCACTGTTCCCTCAACTGCTGCCTGAAGATAATTTTGTACATGTGTTGGTATTCCGGCATGTGGTGCATCTTCGAATGTTTCGCTGCCGTCCTTAAACTTGTTAAACCACCGCTGCACTGTTCGTGTAGTCACGACACAGTCACCAAAGGTCTAGCATATCTTCCGCCTCGCTGCAGTGGCATTTGACCCCAGTTTCAACTCGTACAGCATACACGCCCTTATGACGCTCTGTGGAAGTCTCATGTTCACTATATCCTTACGCAAGTTCACGGTTTAACTGAACTGCCACAACCAGGTAGTATGTTGGATATACCCACATCAAGAACTAACCTTCGCCTTATCTCCATTCACATTCAACTTACGACGTGAGAGCTAATTGAATACAGACCTCCGAAAAAAGCGACAGAACTTTCTTAGTTACTTTTATATTTCCTCACTTGCTAATGAGGCCGAAAGTACTAGCAGATCAATATCTTCCACCAATAATTGATCTGGATGTGGTTGTTTGAAAGAGATTTCTATTGCTGTACTCACAATCTGGACACGTGCATCTCTATTCTTAAAGAACACTGGTGCCAGCAGCGGTGAGATGTTTAGAAAGTATTCCAATAAATCTAGATTTCCTCTTCAGATTCGCAAAAAACTTCTCTTGAGATGTGACGTTCAAGAAGTAAACATAACATTTGGGGAATGTAGCTTGACAGAATGCCTTATTCGCTCTATGCGTAGTCAAAGAGTAGTACTTAATGAAGTTTTATTTGTTATTCCGATTCTATCACTATGATTTGAATGAAACTTGGATATTATATTGTGTGTATTATGGCGTATTTAATGTAAGTTTAACTTCTACTCTCAGAGGACGAGATTGTTTACTGATTAATAAAAACGAATCGGAAGAAGAAAGTTTAGGGATTCTTAAAAAATCCCCCCGTAACTTCCCTCATGTGTGAAGTAGACTGGTAAGTGTATGTAAGCGTAGTCCTTTGTTAGTCGAGTTAACTAAAAGAAACATCAATACAATGTGAATTATAGCTATTAAAGTGAGAACCTGTTATTAATTTTAAAACCGCTGTTTGGTGGTCATTTACCAATATGGCGTCCAAACCCTTTACCGGATATTTCAAGACTTTCAGTATGTTGTTATATACACCTTCTTAAAAGTATGTGCAAATTTTCACTTTATTATGATTTTTTCTGGGTTAATGTATAAGAAAACTGTTGGAATATATTGCAGTAATTGGTGTCAGCTCATGACAATGTAAAATTATTGTTAAAAGAAGAAAAAGAATGATATATACTATTCTTTAATATATTTATTCAAACAATTATTCAATACTTCTTCTTTCTTGTTATATTTGTTTGTTATTTGGGATTTATATTTATTATTTAGATGTCATCACAACCTGATATTTTTAAATTTTTAAAATAACAATGATTATTAAAAAACTGTTATAATGAAAATTTAAAATGAAACAGTAAATATCTATTCTTCGGTACTTTGTTCCCATAATGTTCGGCAGGTATTACTAAATTTTCTGCTTTCAAAGGCTCCAACCTGTCATGTTATGTCACTGTCTTGATGTAGCCTACGGTACAGCATTCATGCCGTAATTTTTCATATAAACTTATGGACTGTGAGCTATATCTCCATACTCCTTGCTCGGTTGCTACATAAATTGATGGACCAATGATGTCTGTTTTTACTCCTAGCCTCCCTTCTTCGCAATTACAGAAGAAAAATTCTTCTAGCTCTTTACTAGTGGGCAATGTTCCCATTATAGCCGACACGTTCCCACGTTGAACGGCTATGCTTGTGCGTTGAATCAGGAAACTTTTTGCTCGATTATCTCCTGATTTAATCGATAGACGGTGGCCGATTTCTTTTATAAATTTGAGGCCTCCTTCTTCCCAAGAACCGCTAGACTCAATTGCTATTGCGACAAAGTAATAGTTATCGAGTAGTTTGCTATATTTATTCCTTTTTTCTTTCGCTCTTCGAGCAGCTACGAGTCCAGCTGGTACTGAGGCATATTGTAGGTGGGAGGAGGCATAGGTGTCTGAACATGTGAAGTCTCAAATCAATGCCTTTCCTTTCTTCCAAGGTACTAATTTCATACCATCGGGTCTTTTTCCTTCAGATCGGCTGCATCCAATCGGTTCCCTCACTGCTGGGACTCCTGCTGATATTAATGCTCTTAATATTATATCATTTACACTTGAATGACGTGGGTGTCTGCCTGCGCTGCAGTAGTAGAAAATGGATCTATCTGGCTCAACATCACTCAGCATTGGCCAACTCAGGAGCCCCTGGGAAATTAAGCACCTTACACCGTGAACCCACGGTCTTTTACGACCTCCATTTTAGGGGTGTGTTTGTTCCCCTTTATGAGCACTTTTTAGGGGGTGTATTCGTTCTCTTTTATGACCATATTTTAAGGGGTGAACTCGTTCCCTTTTATGAGCATATTTTCCAACCCCTACGAACATCAGACTACGTAACTTAACAGAAGATCAGGTAACAGATAAGAATATGAAACATAGAAGGGGTGTATTCAATCTCTTTTATGAGCATATTTTCCAACCCCTACGAACACATAACATAACATAACAAGGGTATACTCGTTTTCAACCCCTATTTTAACATAGTAGAACTAGTAAAAGAGTATGACATATTTTTCAACCTTAATTGAAGATAGCAGAGAATAAATAATACTCAACCCCTATTGGAACTCGTTCCCTTTTATGAGCATATTTTCCAACCCCTATTTGAACTTAGCAGAGAATACATAAGACTACGTGGGTGTATTCCACCCCTATTTGAACATAATGAACATAGCAGAGAATAGGGGTGTATTCGGTTTGAACTTCGTTACCTTTTACGAGCATATTTTAGGGGTGTACTCGTTTTAATGTAACATAGCAGTGGGCCTATTTTTCCACACCTATTTGAACTCGTTCCCTTTTATGAGCATATTTTTCAACCCCTATTTTCACATAGCAGAACTAGTAAAAGAGTATGATAACATAGCGCATCAGACAGAGACTACGAAACATAGCAGGGGTGAACTCGTTTCAACACTTTTGAACATAGCAGAGATTATTTTCTTTCACGGGGGTAGCAACACCCCAACTCTCCTCCTTTCTCATCCAGGGCTTGGGACCGGCAGTGGCGGAGTTTAAAAAAATAACATCATCATACTCTCATAATTGAATAAAGCATAATATCATTAGCATCAATAGTAGTGAGTGAGAATTTGTTTAAAAAATCGAGCAATGAATAACCAGATGCACGACATGCTAGATATAGAAAACAGTAATGTCCACAAAATTGAGATAAATCACCTTGAATACGTCTATGATTCCATGTATAATACAGACAATTTCGTCTTAAAAACCTTATATGATGTTGTATATAGGGAGGTATACCATAGCTATCGAAATACTCTCCCACACACATATTAGATATATAAACAGCAACCCAATGTTCACCAGGCTTATCACTAGAATCAGTATTTATAATTATGGCGGCTGGAAATGTATGAATAAACAAAGGTAACTCATCAGCAGTATATACACCAATAAAATGATCTTTAGGCAAATTTTGTTGTAATGCTTCATAAAGTTCAATTGTATTTAACATTTTTTAAAATTAATATATATTTTTCTCTGGAAATCAATTTCTAATTCTGAAGAGAATTCACCATAAAAAATTGCTGTTACAGGAGATGGCAGTGCTTCTTTAAAATGAACCTCTAAACGTACACTTCCTTGCCGTTGTGGACTAGTATGAAATGCAGCACTTGCGCTTGAATCAGAAGTTAAATCAAACACCACTAGAGTAATAACCATTAGGATATTCAGCAAGTGAAATATCATTACCTTGATTAGAATAATAAATACCTGAACCTGTAAATAATGTATAATATGCTTGTATATATAGTTTATTATCAAAATCCAGTTGTAATGGTTTGGATGGGACTGCCGTTCCATCAACATACAATGTAAAAAATGACATACTAAAATGTTGAAAATTGAATGGATTTGTTTGATAAGTACCATTGAAAGCAGTATTAGTAACAAAACCAATAATAATACGTTTAGGCACCATGCCTGAAAACAGATCTGGAAGTGTACTATACATAATTCCTTGTGGCAGAGTTTCTGTCTTCACCTGCACTTTTGTTATAGGATATTTTATTCTAAATTTAGGATTTTGTAATACTTTGTTTTGTGCTATTTTAACGGCTGGTGATACATCAACCTTTTTCACAAGCAATGTTGCATCTGTAATTACAACTTTTCCATCAGCATCTGCGTCACCCATTAGACAAAATGTAGGTTTAGCTGGAATTAGTTTAATACGCAATTGTACACCACTCAGTAAAAATTTCTCCTGATTGAAAATATCATTATGAATATAACCCAATAATTCAAATGACTGACTTAAAGTAGGGAGAAGAAAACGTTGTTTAAATCCTACATTACTATGAGCCACACTGTCCATATGCCCTGCAGTATATTTAAACCACATTGATGTTTGAAGATGCGTTGATTTAGCTTCAGCATTATAATTTAGTAGTTTTTCAATATACGATCGATATGCATATGCATGTGAAGAGTAGGAAATAAGTTGATTATTTAAATATAATTCCACTTCACTGATCATTGCATTGAGAAAATTATTTACAGGCCCAATTTTCTTATCGGCAGAAGTTAAATTAGAACCATCTGATTTAGTAATTTTACCTTTAACATAAAACATTGTGTGCGGTAAGTCTATATAGTCATCCCCATGACCGGGGACAACAACTTCTATTGGTGCATTATCAGATATCGAAGCCACAGGCTTATATGGAACTATTTTATTACCTATAATACTGGTTTGCGGGGGTAAACCAGCAGATAAATCTAATTCTGATTTCATACACTCACACTGCATTTTTGTCTTTTCTTACTATTAATATTCACACATGGTAAAATTTACAATACTGTATTACGTCTACGAAAATGTAATTTTACACATACACTGCCATATTGGAAAGGAAGTGGATTACCTGTACTATCTCTTAAATCAAAAATAATTTGATCAAATTGTTTACGTTACACGGGCACATAATGAGGATTGTCAAAAATATGTACATTATTAATACCATGCTGTGTAATATTTGTATTTATAATACGTAACAATGGAGCTATGGTGTCAGCTACCATTTGTGGTTCTACAATATCACTGTAAATATACATAAGTCTAGGTAGCGCTTTTTGTAAATCAGGTGGATAACGAGCATGATGAACAACTGCAATATCTTCCTGCTGTATATGATCAAACCCTAGTATTCTGGCTAGTTCAGGAGATAGGCGTACTTCTATATGCTTCTCTTGATCTTTTATTACTCTATTAACCTCAATTCGTTTTACAGATGCTTTGACTTTTAATTGTAAATTTAATATATCACTTTTATGATTAATTTGAGATAGAATATCATCAACATGATAATAGTGGCCTGGTAAGATTTGAGTTATGTTCCAGTTTTTTGTATTCATGATACGGTAATAAATATTATTTGTATATTTGGAAACATTCTAAAATGAACTTGTATAATGTACTTCAACAACAGCTGTTTCCCACACTCCCTTCTCCAGTACAATAGAATGATATAATTTAGAAGGAATTTTCCATTCCATCTCTATTACAGATATATCACATTTATTTTAAATAGCGTTTTTAAATATTTTGCTTTCTTTTCTCCTTTACATAAAAACACAGCGTTTGTTGAAGAACAAATTTGATTTAATATACTTTTTACTTGTGATACTGATAGACCTCGTGATGATGACGATGACAATTTAACTAAGCAACGAAAATTTACAGTGTTGCTAGAATTTAAAATATAAAATTCACCTTTTGAAATTATAAAATCTACAAGAAATACTTGTGACGACATGCTTCACCTATGAATTCTTGACTTTTCTTTTTTTTCTATATAGTATGCTTTAAATCAATCCAAGAATTTTCACTTTTTGGCAGACCCAACAATTTCACATAGGTCTTATTACTTTTCTTTCGCAAAACTTTTTCAATTAAATATGTTTTTGGAAATTTCGTTAATTGTAATTCGTGTCCGTAAAATCTTCCCTCAATAGGTTTATTATTTGAGTCTACTAAGTGATATGTTGGAGGATTAGTGAAGAAAACTTTAGCAATTCGAAAAATTTCTGTACTCCAATTGCGTGTAAAACCTCTATCAAAACCAGGACGCTTAAGTTTACTAATTCTTACATATTCACCTACCTTACATTTACTTTTTCTTTTTATCACAGAAAACTTTTTGCAATAGATGTATGTCAATAGATGTTTTTCATTTTCTTTTTAATATCGTCGATAGGTTTCATTTTAATAGTGGAATGAATAGTATTATTATATTTATGTAGTAATTCCGGCAGAATGCCAATCCACTTATAATTTCCCTGCAGTGTAAATTGTCTCCACATTAAATTACGTAATGATCTATTAAATCTTTCAATAATACTTGCTTTCACATCACTGTATGTGGAATAATGTTTAATATTATTTTGCTTCATCGCCTTCTGAAACTCTGAATTATAAAATTCTCGACCCCTGTCAGTTTGTAAAAATTTGGGGCTTTTGTTTGCTTTTCTCAGTACTGTTATAAATGCTTGTGTAATTTCTTTCCCAGTTTTATTTTTCACAGGAATAGCCCAAGCATATTTAGAGAATGTATCTATCACAGTTAATAAATATTTGAAATTTCGATTAATTTTTGCTAGACCTTTCAATTTTCCACTATTCATTTCAACTAAATCAGCTTGCCATAAATCATGAATACCTTTCGTTATAACGGGTATTCGAGGATAGTTTCGTCTTGCACCCTTATGTAATTCTGCAACTATTTGTTCTCGAACTGATTGTGACATATTTTTCTGTTTATCAATACTAATATATCCAAAAAAATTATCATATTTACAATATACAAATCTTACATGTTAAATCTTTATTATGATATCCCCAAGGAACAGTATGTATATTACAATTTAAAATTTTTCTCTTGTCATCATACGGATCTAGCGCTAATTTTGTTACCTGATTTGTTGTTAAATTGTGATATTTGCTTTTAATTTCAAATTGTGTTTTATGAATCGTTTCGTTTTGAAATAGACATGATTTATAATCGTTAAACGTAATTTGTTCTTTAACTACATTTTTCTTGATCCCTTTACATTTTTTCAATTCCTTATTTTCATCAGTTTTTATTGCATAATTTTTTGCTCGTAAACCAACATATTCAATGATAGGAACTCCACTTAACTCATCTTTCATTTTACCCAAAACGTGTTTATTTTTGTGTTATATAAAGAATGATTTTCTGCATAATTAGAAGTATCAAAATAATCGTTCATGTCTTTTATATCTTTATAAATTTCGTCGGTTTTAATGTAGTAAATGAAAGAGTCAGTATCCATATAAGTAATGCTAATCTTATCTCCATATCGAGGTTTCATTATATTGTAATGGAATTCATACATTGCTAATTTTGATAGTTCCAAAACTGTAGCTCCTACATAGATCGGTTTATTTAAAGTTACAGATCTTTTTAACATATGGAATAATGCAAGATTATCTCCTAATTTTACCCAATTTTGAAACTGATCTTGCGCTACTAATTTTTTTACACTTTTTTCATTTTTAATTAATTTTATATCAATTCGTTTTCGTACATTCTCCATTGCCTTTCCGTATACAGAATTATTTAATAACTTATAGAAATCCTTTTCAAATTCAATTGTGGCATTTGCACGACGCTGAGTATTTTCTTGTATATAAGATGCAAGCCATTTAGATTGACGAAACCATAATATTTTATGTACTTTTACCAATATTAAAACTTGTTTTAGATAAAATTGTAATACTCTATAATGCAAGATATAATTCGATTTCGATTTAAGTGTCAATAGTAATTTTGAGTATTTACCATTTGGTGGAACTTCATTAGTGGGAGCACACGGAAAATCAGAATGGTATTCGTGTAAATAATTTGGATACTCTAAGTCCACTTCTAGAAAAAAAAAACATTCACTATCAGTGGGCCAATTGATAATTTTATTCTTGTCTTGCCCATTGTCAATTTTGTCCTCCCACCGAAAACCACCATATGGTAAATAGTCAATCATTGATAGTCCGTACAGATTATTCATGTCAATATACAGTAAATAAGATTTTTCTTTTTCCGCATCAAAATCATGTACGTAAGGATTATTAGCTTTGGCATACCTTAATACAGCTTGTGTAATACCTCCGCGAATTGATTTTTCTACAAACATATACATATTGATATCTGATAAAAGTTCAAGTTCAATTTTTGTTTTATATAACATGGCTTGCCATGCCAAACCAGGTGCAGTAAAACAATTAATTGGATCAATACAAAAAGCATTTAAACACGTCTTTCGAAAATTCTCCAACACATCTGCTGTGAGAAGTACATCACATTTTAAATATAGATCATGGTAGTCCCCTAAATTTTGACATTTAAACACACACCAAATCAGTTTTGCATATTGATAATCAGTCTCGGAAATTTGTGTTCCATTCAATTTGCTATTAAATGTCTCTCTTTCAGAAAATTCAGTTTCTTTAAATGTATCTAAATTTGTTATGTAATCATAATAATAAATTCCCTTACGGAGAATTAAAGGGAACTTATCATCAGAAAAATATTGCTTTGTATAGACGAATTGCTCAGGTTTTAATTTTGACACCAAATTTTCGAGACTGTACGGAAGAAATTTAAATAAGTCTACAAAACGTAACTCGATAGGTCTACCATTAAAATTAAAGTGCTTAGAGAATGTGATGTATTTCTCGGTGCTTTCAGCAATTACAGAAATATTGCCAGGTGTGCAACCTAGTTCTTTCACAAATAAATGTGCATCATAGGCAGACAAATTATGGAAGAATACAGGGATAAAATTACTTTGACGTTTAATTTGCAAATTGCAATTATTTCACACCGTGGCAATATATTCACCAGTCAAATGGTTATGATGTTTAACTTTTCTATTGTTACTCATATATTTACTATCGCAAACAGAGCATTCAGTGGATAGATTATACTCCTGTAACTGAGAACTATTTAATGGTATTAATGGTTTTTGTTGATCTAATATGTTTATGATTTTTCTTAATTCATTCTCCATAGCAGACATAAACTTCATCGATACATTTTCTCCCCGATAAATAACTAAATCATTTGTTACTCCAACACACAATATAACCAAAACTGCATGGTATATGTTGCTGAATTTGTATTGTACTAGATCCAATTTGTTTATTTATATGTTTTAATAAACTTTCGAAATCTGCAACTATTATCTCATCATTCTGTAATAACAATTTCAAATTTCGAAATTTTAAAACCTCTCCTTGTTTCGGCATGTTAATTTTGGTTGGAATGTGTTCTTTACATAATTTCTCATGTTCATCTAATTTTGATTTGTTATAAAAAGATACTAACCATCGTCTACAAATAAATGTTTGATGAGTACCTAACTGATGTCTAACTAAACCATTTAAATTTGTAATTAAACAATAATGAGAGTTTAAATATAATAAATCTATATGTTTAAATACACCTGTATTTTCGCTTATACGTAACGGAAAATTGTTTCATTATCATAATTAATGCCATATATATTAATAGAAATTTGTTCCTTAGTAAATACGGAATTATACATATGTTCAAATTTGCTTATGTGTGCTACTTCAACCGGGAATTTTATATTCGTTTTTTTCAAATAACGGTAATAAAGTATTAATATATTGTATGTAATTATTCACACGCAGTGGATTATCTTTTGCGGGATATAATGCAGCTAGAATACTATACATAAAACATCTATTATCGTTATTTTGAATATTTAAAACACATTTTGTGGATAAAATCCATTGTGGCAATTTTACATAAGTTTTCTCTTTATGACTTTTCAATAATGCATTGAGATTTTTTATAAGACAATAATGACTATTGCAATTTTCTGCACAATACAGTAAATCTATATGTTTAAATACAGATGTGTTTTCGCTTATACGTAACGGAAAAATTGTTTCATTATCATAATCAATGCCATATATATTAATAGAAATTTGTTCCTTAGAAAATACAGAATTATACATATGTTCAAATTTGCTTATGTGTTCTACTTCAACAGGGAAATTTATATTCGTTTTCTCAAATAACGGTAATAAAGTATTAATATATTGTATGTAATTATTCACACGCAGTGGATTATCTTTTGCGGGATATAATGCAGCTAGAATACTATACATAAAACATCTATTATCGTTATTTTGAATATTTAAAACACATTTTGTGGATAAAATCCATTGAGGCAATATTACATAAGTTTTCTCTTTATGACTTTTCAATAACGCATTGAGATTTTTTATAAGACAATAATGACTATTGCAATTTTCTGCACAATACAGTAAATCTATATGTTTAAATACAGATGTGTTTTCGCTTATACGTAACGGAAAAATTGTTTCATTATCATAATCAATGCCATATATATTAATAGAAATTTGTTCCTTAGTAAATACAGAATTATACATATGTTCAAATTTGCTTATGTGTTCTACTTCAACAGGAAATTTTATATTCGTTTTTTCAAATGACGGTAATAAAGTATTAATATATTGTATGTAATTATTCACACGATCTGGATTATCTTTTGCGGGATATAATGCAGCTAGAATACTATACATAAAACATCTATTATCGTTATTTTGAATATTTAAAACACATTTTGTGGATAAAATCCATTGAGGCAATTTTATAAAAGATGAAGCTGACAGGGGATCATATTTACTGATTTTAATTTCTAAGTGATGGTTTGGTTCAGAACATAAAGACCACCCTGATTTCTTAATTGCTCTGTTTTCTTGTTCAACTAAAATTTTATTAAATAGTTTTTCAATTATAGAATTCATATCTGTACTCGGTAAAATAATTTCGTTACCACTATTTACAAAGAATCTACATGTTTCTAAATCTACTGGTTTTACAAAAGTTGTAGCCAAAGAAAAATTTACTTTAAAAGATGTATTAGTTTGTTCCTGTTTTAATATATCTAAACAGTCTTTTCTTTTATTACTTAAAAAACATCCACTATCCTCATTTAAAACAGTATCACATTTTAAAATGATTTTTTTTCAAATTATTATTAAATAGAGTAGCAGTTGGTGAATTGATAGTATTTGGTTTAAACTTTTTTGTTGCCATTTTTTTAAAAAAAATAACTCAATGTTACTATAATAATTCTGAAGTGAGTTTTTATAATATGATATTATTGTTATAAGATTTCTTACCTAAAAACAAAACCACACTAACAAAACCACACAAAAAATCAGAACTTTACACCTGACACACCAACAAGGAACTGATTACAAAAAAAACATCTTGATCAGTCTTTTATATCTGTGTGAATGCATTGCGCAATATTATGCAATAGAGATGAGTCACGGTCGGGGATTCCCCCTTTTTTTAATCCTATCGTTGAATGACAAGTTATACCGAGAGCGATCAACATATACCTTTGTGATTGATTGCATTACGTAATATTACGCATCATCAAGTCACATTCGGCGATTCCTTTCTTTTCAATCCTATCGTTGAATGACAAGTTAAACTATTAAATCCGTATTGTCTGTTGAAGAGAAAACTAGCTCAATGTTTTTTTAAAATCCGGATGAATGACGTAATGAGAATTATCCACATATGGCGGAAGTTATTATGTAACTGATAACAAAACACGGAAGTTCGCATTCCTTTGCAATCTTTAAATAATCTCTGTTATGTTCAAATAGAGATTAGAACAAGTTCACTCCTTAAATGATTATATTTGCTATAGAGGGTTAGAACGAGTACACCCCTAAAAATGAACTATGCTCAAATAGGGGTGGAAAAATAAGCCAACTGCTATGTTACATTAGAACAAGTACACCCTTAAAAGGGAACGTACTCTGTGCTATGTTTAAAATATGCTCATAAAAGAGAACGAGTTCACCCCTGTTATGTTTCATATTCTCTGCTATGTTCGTTATGTTAAAATAGGGGATGAAAACGAGTTCACTATGTTTCGTAGTCTCTGTCTGATGCGCTATGTTCAATTAAGGATTGGGAAACGAAATCAGTGCTATGTTAAAATAGGGGTGGAACGAATACAACCTCATTATTGTCTTAGTTAAAATAGGGGTTGGAGTAGTTTTATGTATTCTCTGCTAAGTTCAAATAGGGGTTGAAAAAGGGAACGAGTTCAAATAGGGGTGGAAAAATAGGCCAACTGCTATGTTACATTAAAATAGGGGTTGGAAAAAGTGATCATAAAAGAGAATGAGTACACCCTTTAAAATGGAATATGTTTAATCTTCGCTATCTGCTGTGTGTTCGTAATGTACTCATCAAAGAGAACGAGTCCACCCCTTGCTATGTTACGTACTCTTATGTGTTATCTGCTTTTCTATGTGTTTGTAATTTCTGCTAAGGGTTGAAAAAATATGCTCATAAAAGGGAACGAGTTCACCCCTAAAAATGTGCTCATAAAAGAGAATGAATACACTTTTGTTATGTTACGTACTCTTATGTGTTATCTGCTCTTCTATGTGTTCGTAAGGGTTAGAAAATATGCTCATAAAAGAGAATGAATACACCCCTAAAAAGTGCTCATAAAAGAGAATGAATACACCCCTTCTATGTTTCATAGCCTGATGTTCGTAGGGGTTGGAAAATATGCTCATAAAAGGGAACGAGTTCACCGCTTAATATGTGCTCATAAAAGTGAACGAGTACACCCCCTAAAAAGTGCTCATAAAAGGGAACAAATACACCCTTAAAATGGAGGTCGTAAAAGACCGTGGGTTCACGGTGTAAGGTGCTCAATTTCTCAGGGGCTCCTGAGTTGTTCTATGTTGAGTGATGTTGAGCCAGATCGATCCATTTTCTACTACTCGCTGCTTTTGCACGACAAACCGTGTAATCCTTTTTTATCTACAAAGGTGTTACAAATGGGGCAGTGGTGTGGTTCACATATATCTGCTCCAAACCGTAGTGCATCTGATACTCGGAAGCTCTCATTGGATAGGTGTAGGCCCAGAGATGGTGATCGTAGAGCTTGAAGCCATGCTCCGTTTTCTGGGGACGTGATTTCGTCGTTATTCCATTGAAGAAGAGAACTAACTATTTGACTTGCACCGTAGAACGACGCTAAAAAAGCCTTATCTGTGGCGCGACGGATTCCAAGGTCTCCATTTTTGACTGGTAAAGAAGCTTGTATCCAAGAGTTGTTATTAAGAGAACAATTGAGGATTCTTCTTTAATATATTGTGTTTTTGATATATATTTTCAGCGCTATAAAATGTATTGGTTTTACATCTAAATTTTATATATGCGTTGTATCAGTTTATGTGGGAATACAAAATTGTATTAAAGTGCACGTTTCGTACTTGCTAATTGGTGTTAAATTATTTAGTACACATTATTTATATAGGATAATATTTAGGTGTTGTTAGGCCTAAAAAAATAAGCCTAACGTTAAAAGTAGATGATACTGTAAAACTAACATTTAGGAACAGTTACCCATAAAATTTTCTACATATTAAGATTGGCGCAGTCCTGCTTTAGACGGACCTGTTTGTTCTTATAACTTTTAGGAATCGGCTCACGAGAATTGCTATGAAGTTTCATAAAGCAAGTAAGTTTAACTGCAGAAGTAAAGTTCAGATCGACCAGATGCATAAGGAGAAAGATGATATCCGAAGCATGTGTAGATGTCGAAGCTTTATACTTAGAAAAAATGAGATCTAGGTGTTCAAAAAGAAGCTATGTGCTCAGATGATTAAAAGAGCTGTGTGCTCAGACGTTCAAGGGGAGCTTAGTGCTAAAAAAGGAGCTTAGTGCTCAGTTGCTTTAATGAAGCTTAGTGATCAAAAGGAGCTAGAAGCTCAGTGCTTCAAAGGAGCTTAGTGCTCAGTTGTTTTAAGGGAGCTTAGTGCTCAGTGTTTAAGGGAGCTTAGTGCTCAATAGGAGCTGGAAGCTGCAAAATATATATAAAAAACGCAATATATTAAAGAATAGTATATATCTTTCTTTTCTTCTTTTAACAATAATTTTACATTGTCATGAGCCACCAATTACTGCAATATATTCCAACATCTTCCCCGGTCTTCTCAAAATAACATAAGCCACCTGAATTCTTCCTTGGACGGAATCGAAAGTCAACCTTTTCACTACTCTCCTTCTTATTCAGCAATCACCGTACCATGCTAATAATTCTGAGTACGAAGCCTTTTCAGAGAACTAAGCTCTCTCAAACTTTTGTGCACACAGCTTCTCTTGAACGCTAAGTTCCTTCTAAACTTCTGAACATCTGACTCCTATTGAGCACTAAACTCCCTTAAAACACTGAGCACTAAGCTCCTTTTGAGCACTAAGCTCCCTTAAAACAAATGAGCACTAAGATCCTTTGAAGCACTGAGCTTCTAGCTCCTTTTGAGCAACACGCTCCCTTAAAATAACTGAACACTAGGCTCCTTTGAAGCATTGAGCTTCTAGCTCCTTTTGATCACTAAGCTTCATTAAAGCAACTGAGCACTAAGCTCCTTTTTTAGCACTAAGCTCCCCTTGAACGTCTGAGCACACAGCTCTTTTAATCATCTGAGCACATAGCTTCTTTTTGAACACCTAGATCTCATTTTTTCTAAGGAGCCTAGTGTTCAGTTATTTTAAGGGAGCGTGTTGCTCAAAAGGAGCTAGAAGCTCAGTGCTTCAAAGGATCTTAGTGCTCATTTGTTTTAAGGGAGCTTAGTGCTCAAAAGGAGCTTAGTGCTCAGTGTTTTAAGGGAGTTTAGTGCTCAATAGGAGTCAGATGTTCAGAAGTTTAGAAGGAACTTAGCGTTCAAGAGAAGCTGTGTGCACAAAAGTTTGAGAGAGCTTAGTTCTCTGAAAAGGCTTCGTACTCAGAATTATTAGCATGGTACGGTGATTGCTGAATAAGAAGGAGAGTAGTGAAAAGGTTGACTTTCGATTCCGTCCAAGGAAGAATTCAGGTGGCTTATGTTATTTTGAGAAGACCGGGGAAGATGTTGGAATATATTGCAGTAATTGGTGCCAGCTCATGACAATGTAAAATTATTGTTAAAAGAAGAAAAGAAAGATATATACTATTCTTTAATATATTGCGTTTTTTATATATATTTTGCAGCGCTATAAAATGTGTTGGTTCTTACATCTAAATTTTTTATATGCGTTATATCAGTTTATGTGGGAATACAAAATTGTATTAAAGTGCACGTTTGGTACTTGCTAATTGGTGTTAAATTATTTAGTACACATTATTTATATAGGATAATATTTAGGTGTTGTTAGGCCTAAAAAAATAAGCCTAACTTTAAAAGTAGATGATACTTTATAAATAACATTTAGGAACAGTTACCCATAAAATTGTCTACAAGTTAACAAAAACTAATGTTCAGAAGGGAAATTTTGGTTGTTTTTAAAAAGAAAGCCCTACGTTACTTCCCGCTTGTCCAGTAAACTGGTAAGTGTAATACGTGGTCTGTAAGCGTAGTCTTTTGTTATTCGAATTAAGTGAAAATAACTTCACTAATGCAAATAGTACGCGAGTTATAGTTATCAAAGCCAAAAACAGTTATTACCTTTAAAATCCACTATTCGGCGACCATTTTGCAATATGGTGTCCAAACTCATCATCGGATGCTTCAGAACTTTTAGTATGTAGTTATATACAGGGTGTTTCAGATAAAACGCCCAGTGCTTATAAATCCGAAACGGCTGAGAATAAAAAGATGAAACAAAAACTGAGATAGGAAAATGTTATAGGGCGCATCACATGGTGTGGTTGTGGTGACACCCAGGGCCCTCCTTCAAGGGGGCCCAGGGGCCAACTTCAAATTTTCAAATGGGAACATGTATTGAATCATACCTCATTCAATAGTCCTTGAAATACGAAACAACTTTTGTAGAAAACAATTTTCGATTTGGGGCACCGTTTTCAAAATGGCCGCAAAAAGTCCTGTATCAGTTTAAAGTTGGCACCTAGGCCCCCTTCACTGAGTTTCCTGAGGGTCACCACAACAATACCACTTGATATGCTTTATCATCGTTTCTATCTCAGTTTTTGTTTCATCTCTCTATTATCAGCCGTTTCTGATTTAGGCCTATAAACACTGGACGTTTTATCTGATACAGAACTCTCTTTTTGCGGCCATTTTGAAAACGGTGGCCCAAATCGAAAATGGTTTCCTACAAAATTTGTTTCGTTTTTCAAGTACTATTGAATGAAGTATGATTCAATACGTGTTCCCATTTGAACATTTGAAGTTGGCCCTTGGGCCCTCTTGAAGGAGGGCCCTGGGGGTCTCCACAACAACACCACGTGATGTGCCCTATGACTTTTCCTATCTCCGTTTTTGTTTCATCTTTTTATTGTCAGCCATTTCGGATTTATAAGCACTGGACGTTTTATCTGATATAGGACCCACTTTTTGCGGCCATTTAAAAACGGTGGCCCAAATCGAAAATTGTTTCCTACAAAAGTTGTTTCGTTTTTCAAGTACTATTGAATGAGGTATGATTCAATACGTGTTCCTATTTGAAAATTAGAAGTTGGCCCCTGGGCCCCCTTGAAGGAGGGCCCTGGAAGTCACCACAACAACACCATGTGATGCGCCCTATGACATTTTCCTATATCAGTGTTTGTTTCATCTTTTTATTCTCAGCCGTTTCGGATTTATAAGCACTGGACGTTTTATCTGAAACACCCTGTATATACGTTTCCTAAGGTATGTGCAAAATTTCAGCTTGTTATGATTTTTTTCTGGGCTAATATATAAGAAAACTAATTGGAAGAACGGAAATTTTGGGGATTTTTAAAAGAAAATCCCTTGGTTACTTCCCGCATGTAAACTAAACTAGTAGTTGTAATACATGGTCTGTAAGCGTAGTCCTTTGTTATTCGATTGAAGAAAAATAAAATCAATAGTGCAAATACAACATGAGTTATAGCTATTAGAGTGAGAACCAGTAATTACCTTGAAAAACACACCTTGTCAGCCATTTTCCAATATGGCGGCCAAACGGCTCACCAGATATTCCAAGACTTTTAGTATGTTGTCATATACACCTTTCCAAAGGTATGTGCAAAATTTCATCTTGTTATGGTTTTTTTCGGGGTTAATGTATAAGAAAAGTAATCGGAAGAAGGGAAATTTTGGGATTTTTAAAAAGAAATCTCTCTGTTACTTCCCTCATGTGCATTATCTGGTAAGTGTAATACGTGGTCTGTAAGCGTAGTCCTTTCTTATTCGAATAGTGCAAACACAACGTAAGTTATAGTTGTTAAAGTGAGAACCAGTCATTACGTTGAAAAACCACAGTTTATCGGCCATTTTCCAATATGGCGACCAAGGACGTCACCGGAAGTTCAAGGACTTTTAGTATGTTGTTCTATACACCTTCCAAAAAGTATGTGTAAAATTTCAGCTTGTTATGATTTTTTTCTGTGTTTAGCTCTTTTTTTTGTCTAATTTGGCTGGACTATAAACAATGAATATATTACTATAAGGTAGAAGACTATGGGCAATAAGAATACGACCCTATGTTGAAGCAACACAAATAATATAAAGAAGTAATAAAACCAAACAAAAACACAAAATAAAATAATTATAGAAAATAAAAGTTCTAAATACGGTCAGGTCCTTATTCTCCATAGCACCTATTCAGGCACGTAACCAGGATTTCGTGAAGGGGGAGGGGTCCGTGACATGAAATACTGTGGTCATCACACCAGGGGCTCGATCATTCTAAACTATTTTATTGAAACATATATTGATTCGTTTAGCCAGGACTTCATAACGAAGGGGGGGGGGGGGGCGTGACATGAAATTCTGAAGGCCCAGGAGCTTGATCGATCTAAACTAGTTTACTATCAACATATATTGGTTTGTTAAGAGAATGGAGAATGAATGAGGATATGTTGGCAAGTATTTCAATAGCAAACTATGAAGAAATCTCAAAGGCGGGACGTGTTATATGTTTTAAGGTAAGTTTTAATATTTGATTGACTTATTTTAAGTTGAAATCTTATGAACACTGTCATAAAGGGCTATGCTGTGATAAAGTACTATAAATATAAGTTAGGGCTGCCCTAGCTCAGTCGGTAACACGGCTGTCTTAAACGCAATAGAAACGGGTTCAAACTAAAAATCTAGTTGGTGCGCCGCACCCACAAGATTATATGTGTGGGTGCTGGAGTCCCGGAGCACCCACGTAATCAGTGCGTATGATGATACCTCTATATTGTAATGACTTTGGTACAGTCAATAATGGACAGCGATTTATCCCCATCACCAATTTATTTAAAATTTGTTAAATACAAAACTTCTTTGATTACTAAGAGTAAAATAATGTCTATCTCGTTATATCCAGATGAGAGGAAAATAGGCGTTTGCACGGTGCCCCTTCTCTCAAGGCAGTCTCCAAGGCACCTGCCGGTTCCGGTGAGTCTTGAAGGATAGCCCCCTCAGCTCAAGGCAGTTTCGCGAGACTTGGTTGTAGAAAGGACCCCTAGTCCAGTGCGACCTCGGGAAGGATAGGTGTACCCCTAGTCCAGTGCGACGGGATACGGACAAAATCTCGCGGCCGAAACATCACCTCCCAAAATCTCGCCGGCCAAAACCTCGCGGGACAAAATCTCGCCGGGCCAAAACCTCGCGTGGCCAAAATCTCGCCTCCCAAAACCTCGCGTAACCAAAACCTCGCCGCCCAAAACCTCGCGTGGCCAAAACCTTGTCGCGAATGAAACTTTTCTTTAAAATTTACCCAATGAGTTTCTTTATGCAATTCCACATTACAAATAATAATAATAATAATAATAATAATAATAATAATAATAATAATAATAATAATAATAATAACAATAATGAGAAGAAGATACAAAACATTGTGTGAGTGGGCTTTCTCGGGTTATTCCCGTTTCCTTCCACTTTCTTTATTCAATCATTTCCTTCATCCTGGTCATCTACATCTCCTTTAACCTAGAGGACATAATCAAGGGACGGCGTAAAAACTCATATATTATTTCATACTTTCATAAATATTATTAGATTTTTGTTAAAAGTTTAAGTTCTTGGAAGTTGTCATTACTTTCCTTATGCAGACTTTCTTTCCCTATAACCAGTTTAAAAACATCCTGTCGCCCTACCTTCACATTGAAATTCTCTAATACAGAAATAGAATTTTCATATGGTATCGCGGGACTTTCTTCTGAAACCCGTGACACTTCTTCTGAAACAGCGTCTTTTATACCGTCATCCTTATCATCTGATGGAACATTTACATTTTGGGTATGGCGATATTTTGGGGCGCGAGATTTTGGCCCGCGAGGTTTTGGCCAGGCGGGGTTTTGGCCAGGCGAGATTTTGTCCCGCGAGGTTTTGGGCGGCGAGGTTTTGGCCAAGAGAGGTTTCGGCCCGGCGAGATTTTGGCCAGGCGAGGTTTTGTTCCGCGAGGTTGTCGCCACGAGGTTCTGGCCGCGAGGTTTTGTACCCAAACCCAGTGCGACCTCAGGGCGGTGTAGGTGCTTTGTTCAGTTGGACGACTGATGCTGGATCCCTCTGTGGCACGCCTTTTATCCATTCTCTTCGGGTCCTTCCGTGAGGTCCGTCTTCTTTCGGCGTCCCTCGGAGTTTTCCGTGTCGGCTTCTCGTCTGCTATGCTGTTTTCAAACAATAGCATGGGTTGTGTTGTCACGTGCTCTTCTCATGGTGTGGGGATCCTTGCAATATTGTTATTGGTTTATTGAATGATCTATCAAACAAAAGTACCACTATACCATGTTCTTTACCTTTCAATTACATTCATATCTCGAAACTTTTTTTTTGTTCCTGAGTAAGAAAAAAGTTGCCTCTCACACATTAAAGTTTAATTCCTTTTCGTTTAAATCAGTCAACTCTTCGTAACACATACAGAATGTTTCTAAAGGAGGATATTGTTGTATTACTTAATGACGTAATAGGATTCATATTAATGATAATAGAAGTAGAAATTTTTGTACTAACTGAAGCATCCAAATATTAAGACAGCGCACCGACGCTACATTTCAATGACTTCCTTCACCTTCATCTTGAGCGACTCTGTAGCAGCTGCATACCGATCTTCAAAATAAATCAGTCAATAGGAAGAGAGTGGACGATGACAAGAAAAGAAAGGAGGGAATCTAAAGCCCACGATTGATATAAAAATCAAAGATTAGCCCTTACTTCGGAAAAATTAGTTGACATTGCAATAGACAACAACATTCTGAATAAATGTAATTCCCCAATAGTAATGGGAAAAAATTGGAGGCAGAGATGTCTAAAACAGGAAACGACGTCACAGGAAATAATGTTTAGCGTATCTGAAAAAAAATAAATTCAGGAACATGAATTAAATGAAAAATTACGTAACAAAAAATATGAAAACCTCCTTAGACACTAGTAGAAGAGCCAGCGCTTCCATTACTCAGATGTACACTTGTCAAATACACAAGTGGAAACACTATCCAAGTCCAGAGCAGTGGCCACGCGTAGCGTAGTCGCTAACGTTCTCACCTTCGATGCGAGCGGTCCCGGGTTAGATCCCGGTGAGGGCACTCGGTCGAAAAAATGTAAAACGCTTTTCAGGCCAGCCACCCTGAATGAGGTTTTCCTCATTCACACCAGGCAAATGCCGGGGTGGTACCTACCTTATAGGTCTTAAGCCGCTTCCTTCCTACCCCAATCTTTTCTTCCTTTCTTTCCCGGATAGTGTGCTCACCAAGGGACGTCATCCCTCAAACGTGACGGGATAAATGGCCTTAAGATGATGAAAGCTCAGAAATCTAAATACCCCAAGTCCCGAACACAGAACCAATCAGTGAGACCGAAGTAAACTCATACTTTGTTTGTTGCAAGACAGGGTAGTAACTACGGGCGTGTAAATAAATATTTTATAAAATGCATTCAGTAAATATATCCTTTTTAAGTTATTCTGTGCTTGTTCATAATAAACTAACATGTGGAGTGGCGAAGGGTGATAGCTTCAAGAGGGTAGGCCCAATGTTCTAGACACGGCGCACAACAACTCTGCACTTGAGTGACGTAATGCTGTTCGCGATTTGGCTCCCATCTGACCGTGATTTAGGAGGCAGAAAAGTGAACTTATCAGCGTTGCCAACTGAAATAAATATTCGCCATGAATTTAGAAATGTGAGATATTATTCATAACTCGTACGTTGTACTTTTTCATCTATGTATATCTAGATCATTACTATAAATAATAGACGTTGCATTCCACAAATAAAAATGAAATGTCAAATTTTTTCATCTATGTGTATGCGTATAAAAAGGAAACACTCACCTACATTTCTTCTATTCCGGATAAGTCACCGTCAGTATCCTCTTCTGAATCACTATCGACACCACCGAGACTGATAACGACCCTCTCAGTAATTTCATCCATAATTCCTTCTGCTTTCCAATACTGAGTTTCAGTTTGCTTCACGTGATTACAAACTGATATCCATTCGTTCCTCCCGATTTGCCCGAACCTAATTTCACAGAGTTTTTGAACATCATTAATTTTGAAAGTTGTGTTTCGTGACGCAACCCAACCTTTCACCAAAGACCAAATTTTTTCAATTGGATTCAGTTCCGGGTGGTAGGGGGGTAAACGAAGCACAGAGTGTCCATGGCGTTTGAAAATTTCGTCAATTGCAAACTTTTTAAATCTTGATTTATGTGATTGAATTAAACTATACAGTTCCGGCTTCATTATATTACAATCGAAAGAAATGTTTTTCTCTGTCAGCCACTGCATCATTTGTTGTTTAGTCGAACCAGAGGTAGGTGCTTTTTCCAAAATAACGTTGTGATAGGATGCATTATCACAAACCACGACAGAATTGTGAGGGAGATTTGGTATTAATTTATCTGTAACCCACTTTCCATAATTTTCTTTGTTCATTTGGTTGTGGTAGTCACCTGTAGACTGACTTGCATTCCACATTAATAATGCATTGGGTACAAACCCATTTTCCCCTCCTGCATGAATCATAATTAACCTCTGACCCCGAGAGACTGGTGCTAATAGACCGTGAGAGCTGTCGTCGGTCGAAGATTTGTTGGAAACGTGAGATGATAATATGTATGATTCGTCTACATAAACTATATTTCGCGCTTGGTTTCGATAGTCCTTTATACGTCTCAAGTAGGAAATTCTTTTTTCTCGAATTTCTTGAGACTCGACAAGCACGGCTCTGTTAGTTTTAGTCTTTTTCCACTGAAACCCAAGATCTTTTAGAATTTTTCTAAGGCTTGTACACCCACCCTGAAAACCTATTGATTCTGAAAGCTTTTCCCTCAGTGTCGAAACAGTAGGAACTCTGTGTTCCGTTTTATAAAAGTCGTAAATTGTTCTCCGAATAACATCACTGTACAACTCATCTACCCCAACCACAGGTTTCTGACAACGCCGGATTTTATTCGGAGTTTGAAAACAAGTTTTCTTAGCTTCAACTGTCTGTCCTTCTTTTTTTATATTTTTGATCGTTCGTAACGATACCCCTACAGCCTTCGCTGTTCTTTCTAAAGCTTTTCCAACAGGAATTGTGAAGGTACCTTCTCGAGCTTCCATCTCCATAAATTTAATAACATTCCAAATCACCTCTCTAGCCTGTGAATGGATCTTTTTGTGCTTCACTTTGGAGTTTATAACATTCATAGTCACGTTAATTCACTACAACACACACACACCGATACACCTACAAACTATTACACTAGCCTCTCCATACTACACTGGACCGGAATACAATAGTAACAACAAATACTTTATTTTCAATCTACCAGCACACTACACGAAACCCAGCGAAAGAACAAAACCTCCACAAGCATCGGAAATATCTTATTTCGAGGGGTGAGTGACCAATGTCTCTTGTTTTAGACCCTAAGCGAATGGAATGCTACGATTGCCAAAATGTACCATGTGTTCTGTTGACCAACAGATGTGTGGGAGGTTTCCTTTTTCTTTTCTTTCGTTTTCTTTACTTTTTTTTTTTTTTTTGGTAACCCAAAGGTCAAAATAAGAAGGGTGAAAGAATGTTTTCCACTCAGTATTACTTAGCATTGTATTATAGTGGTGTATATAAATCTGAATTTTTGTGATTTGTAGAACTAAAATACTATGTGTATCTATTCTTTTGTGTGTTAATGTCTGGGATTGCGTGGATGTATTTGTATGAGTTCTTTACCCTATTTTTATGCCGGCACGTTCAGATGTTTGATACATTCAGTTATTCTTAATTTTAATAATTGATTTCAAATTCTCTTATACTTTGGTTAATTAACGCTATGATATGGAAGATGAAGAATCTTTTTTTTTTAAAAAAAAAAAAAAAACTCGGGAGCAGTACTACAATCAGAAGTCTAAGTAGGGAATTGATATATAATGTCAGAGCTTACTTTGAGAAAGAAAGAGCAAACGATGGTCTATTGTTGTCAATTGTACCAGTTGCAAAAGTAGTGGAGAGGATGTGTGATGCTTTGCAAAGAGGCAAACATTCAGTAATAAACAAACTATTAAAAAAAAAAAAAACGATTTAGGATATACTACTGAGAAGTTTGGATAATCGCGGTTGGCAACATATCTTGCGCATGCGTAGGATCAACCATTTCCTCTCATTTTCTTCTCACTCGCTCGGGAAGTAACGGTTTCAAAGTGCAAAGTTACCTTGCGCCGTGTCTACTACTACTGCTACTACTACTACCACCACTACTACTACTACTACTACTACTACTACTACTACTACTACTACTACTAATAATAATAATAATAATAATAATAATAATAATAGTAATAGTAATAATAATAAAGCAAATTAGACATAAATATTTTACGACAGAAACACAAGAAGACAAACTCACATAAATTTAACGTAATTGTAGTCCATCGACAGCACTTATTCGATCTGAATCTCAATTTTCATATTGAAATTCACATATGTGACTCATAGCTTATCTTAATTCGCCGTAATGCAGTTTGTTTTAATTGGGCGTGATCGGGTGGGGAAAGTGGATTTGCACATTATTTGCGCTTTACAAGAAACATATGGGTCCTTATTCAGAGTCGTTCTGAAGTGCGATTAGTGCCATACTAAAGAGCTCCGCTAACATATTTTTCCTGCAGTAGTCAGGCTTTTAGTATGACGCAAATCATACCTGAAAACTACTCTGCATAAGGCCCATGTTGTTTAGTCTATGACTGAAACAAACCCTGCTTGTAAAATTTCGTCGTTAATTATATTCTTCAAAACACATGACAAGCATTCAATCAAGTCATTTTGTGTGTCAATTCCCCTTCAAAAGCAGACTCATACTTACATATTTTTCATACGTTGCTCTTTATATGTCAACAACCCCAAATATGTTTTGTACCAATGCATACAGAACTTCCTTGCCCTCTGTTTGTTCTATTCTCAACACAGACGTTACTCTTCGTTCCTTAATAACACATGAATTTTCATAAGACCACTGATATAGAAAATTCTTTAATAGGAATTATACTATGTTCATATTCTCCACTTACTGACATTTTCTCTCATTCACTTTTGCGAATGTAAGGAAAAAATGTCACAATATCTCAAAAACGCACACTCTCTACACAATTCTAATGAACTCAACGAGTCTGATTTCGTACAGGCTTTCGTCAACGTAACGGAATAAAGAGGCATTAGTTTGCGATAATAGGCGCAGCACCTTTAAAAATGTTGTTCCACCTTAGGCCGCGCCTCCATTGCATCCGAATGCGACTGCGAACGCGAATGCGAATGCGAACTGCGAATTCATGTGCCTCTAATACATCCGAAGTTTTGTGAATGCGAATCAAGTTGCAATATCTGTTTCAAACCTTCAATGTGAAATATTTTTGGTTGAAAATTCATATCTTAAAGTTTTCAGAGCAATAATAATAATAATAATAATAATAATAATAATAATAATAATAATAATAATAATAATAATAATAATAATAATAATAATAGTATCTATTAATTTCCTTTGTGTGCAAAATAAAGTGAATGTCGCTGCTGTTATTATTATGCTTCTGTGGTAACCGCTATTTTCACTTTAAAATAAATTAACTAAATAAAATTAGAGACTGCAAAATCAACCAACTTTCTAAGAAAATTTTCTCCATGAGTAAAAAAACCCGATTTTGCTATTTCAAACATATTAGTCAATAATTACATGTATTCGTAAAATCATTATTTGAGGAACAAAGAGGAAATATAAATTGAATAAAAAGTTGCGGTTCGTGTATTAATTAAATCTTCATATTTTAAAGAGAAAACAAAGAAAATTATACATACTTTCCGCTCCAAGTTCTTTACTTACATCTGCCCATAATTTGTTCACGACGTGTCGTTTGTGGTAATCTGGATGAGCTTGGATCCACAATGGAACTTTATCAAAAACACAATTTATTAAAACGTCAACAATGGAACTTTATCAAAAACACAATTTATTAAAACCTAAACATCTAACTTATTTCCATTTTTATTTCCGCACCTCGCAACGTCGTCTACTTTCACGCAAAACGAACGTTCTTCTCTCACGTTGCGCTCAATTTCTCTGCAGACGACTCTCCATTCGCACGAATTCGGACGAACAATCCCAGCATGTTGGGATCGTTCGCATTCGCATCTTTTCGTCGGTTTTCGTAATTCGCAGGTCGGAACTAGTCGAGGCACTCCAATTTATTTACACGTGCTGGGAAATTCGCATTCGCATTTGCAATCGCATTCGGATGCAATGGAGGCGCGGCCTTAGAGTTCTCAAAATTAAGCATAGTGGGTACGGAATGGGGCCCTACAGTCTCTTGCTCTTTATTTGTTTGACATATCGACTCGAAATCGAAGGTCTCGAGTGAAACGCTTTATGGAAAAACGAAAGTCGATAAGCGCTGAGGCCGGTCTCTTTCGCAGGTTATTACCAACACGTTCTCTCGCGGGATTTTCTGAGTAGCTTGGCGGTAGTTCTACTGCTGCCTGAGACACGGCTCACCGCAGCAGTGGAGCTAACCACGATTTCTTTATCAAACAATATTGTTTTTTTTCAACTTTGAAAACTATCACACATTCTGTACAAAGGAATTGGATTAATTATAAATGATAACTTCTGAAAGTAAATGGGTAGGCCTCTTACGACCCTTCGCCACTGAACATGTGCGTCATGAGATCGATTGCTAAATATTCTATTTGCAGAAATACTTGATTAAGAAGAAACATGATTCGAAATAAATAACATTTATGAAACTGGTACCACAACATTTCATACTGACAATTACCACTAACTTGTTAAATACTGGACGTAAAAGAACTTAGTCTAAATGAAATAATAGGAACACATTTACTTACTGGAACGTATAAATTAACTCAATAATTACTACCTCACAAAATCGAGCACAGCGGAAATAAATTAAATGAAACGAAAAAAAGTAATAAAATAAACAAACTCACATCTGAAAGTTTTCGGTTACGTTAGCTGTTCTGTTGACTGTTTACTATTTGGCAAAATTTAAAACGGAGTTTAGCAAACTTTAAAAAAAGAATTATCATAATTTTAGAAAGTACTTTATTCACGCAAAATCTAATAGGAATGTATGTAATACATAATTCACACAAACATACTGTTTAATCTTTCTCATAACAGGAACATTAGTTATTCGTCACACATGGATTTTAACATAAGCATTTATGTCATGCTTGATGTTTATAAAAAGTGTAATCATTCTTAAATAAAAATCACGCTACACACTGTAATTTGTAAATCTATACTCTATTCTTCAACTTTCAATATATTTGTATTTCTAAACTAGCAGCGTTCACCCCGGAACGCAATAAACTTTGTTACTTAGATAATTTTTACTTTTTCGCTTTCAAATTGCAGTAAATGTTAACATTATAGCGCCTGTCATTTATGTTAACCCGCCGAGTGACCCGCTTCGCTGCGGTCACCCCGGAACGCAATAAACTTTGTTACTTAGATAATTTTTACTTTTTCGCTTTCAAATTGCAGTAAATGTTAACATTATAGCGCCTGTCATTTATGTTAACCCGCCGAGTGACACGGTCATGCGGGTTGCATATAAATACGTTTATTTTTATGCCTATGATGAACTAACAAAGGATTTGTACGTTATGGACACTTGAATAGTCAATTATCTCAAGACACTGGTAATTAAAAATTAAAGTGATATGATAAAAACCATCTAGGGTCCAAATCCTAATAACCCCCCAAAAATAAAAGAAATTGGTTCAGCCGTATTAGCGTGATGAGGGAACAAAGGATTTGTACGTTCTCTTTTATAATATAGATTATATTTCTGTTCATGAATAAATAAATAAATAATAATAATAAATCTGCCTCAGACATGTTTCATTAAACAAAAACGAAATTCGTTCAAATTTGAATGCTGTCACACAATTAGGTTAGGTTATTTTCGTTTAAAAAGGCCAACCCTAAGTATCATATACAGGATGTTTCTAAACAACACTTGGGAGGTGATTCTTGACAGAAAGAAAAACGGTATAGACCAACCTGTGATTAAAAGTGCATAGTTCGGGAGGTATAGGCTGCCGAAAACGTAAAAAGAGAAAACTTTATAGATAATTATCGTAGTCGGGTCAAAACACCACTTAGGAACTAGTGTTCTATCCAAAAATGCATCATTCAGAATTATTCAGTACTTGCGCTACAATTTCTAGAGATACAGTTCGCGAATATTTCAAATGTTCTAAATACTTTTTAACTGGCTCTCTCAGCATAGTTGCGCAAGTACCGGAGGATTCTGAAACATTGATATTTGGATAGGGCACAATGATGTCTTGACCCGACTACGATGAGACACATAATGGTGGAGCTGAGGATATTTAAAGTTCATTTTTCCATATTTTCGGCAGCCTGTACATTTGACCACAGATTGCTCTATTAGTTTTCTCTTATTTTGGTGTCAAGATTCACCTCCCGAACGTTGTCGCTATTGTTTTGAAATGCCCTGCATATGAAAACAAGAATATTCCAATGTCTCTGCCAATATCACGAAAACAGGAATTCAAGGCAGATAATCAATCATATAACCGTGACAAACAGTTTTTATTTCTCATTTTCATTTGTTACAGGGAACAGTTACAGTAAGTCCACATTTTCCACATTGACAGTTTGAAATGATACTGATGCTTTTTGTGCCAGTTCTTCCGTAAATTCTGAAGGGGAGGACCCAGCTCCCTTTCTAGTTTCAACGCCTGTAACTTCTTATGGTAAATTTCAACACGCAACAATATGAGTTTCAACTTCTCTTTCTCGGATGCATTTTCTTCGACCTGTCTGGCATACTTTCTCTTCTTTAAAGGAATATTGTTAGATGTTGTAGGCACTGGGTCGCTCAGTTCAATTTCGGGCATCACATCATCAGGAATGTGGAAATCTTCGTTTTCAATAGCAGGACTTTGTTCTGGCAGCCGCACTTCTGCATATGATTCTGGAAGGGACAGCCCATCTATAACTTCATTGTCCTTTGCTAGTATAGTAAAAATAAATTCATCTACTGGATCCAGCTTAGTAGCTGCTCCGCCCTGATGTCCGATCTTCCTGGCGTTGTCTCGTTTCGCCTAAAAAAAAGTGTATAGAGTAAAAAGCATTACTTGAGTAATAAAGAAAAATGCAGAAAATAGTACTACTACTCTATTAAAAATATATAATATCCGATTTTTTTGTTTTCAGTCGAAATTAAAATATGGCACTGTTATGTATGTATATACAGTGCGTCCCACTAGCTAACGAACCCGAAAAAAACGTTATAATTTCCAAACAAATATACATAGGAAAATAAAGTTCACAATACACGTACCTTGTTTCATGCTGAATACATGACCGTCACAGCAGGTGCTGAAAGTGTCCTCCCTGGACGTCAAGACATGTTTGTACACGGCGTTCCATATTGTGAAAAGTCCGATGTAGAGTCTCCGGTGTGATCTTATGAATCGCATTCCCAATGTTGTTTGGCAACTCTTGCAGTGATCGTGAGTTGTTCCTGTAGAAAACCCCATAGGAAGAAATCAGGTGGGGTCAAATCCGGGGATCTTGGCGGCCACAATCCTTTGGATATTATCCTGTCACCAAAAAAGGACTCAACTTCTGCCATGGCCACGTTGCAAGTATGGCATGTTGCTCCGTCTTGTTGGAAATAACCGCAACGCAGTTCTTGATCGTCTAGATGATTCACAAATTCACTGAAGATGTGTAAGTAAACTTGTGTGTTTACTGTATCTTCAAAGAAGATGAGTCCAATGATACCTGTCCTGTCCTGTAGGGAAATTGCACACCAAACTCCCACCTTCAAGGGATGGAGTGGAATCTCATGGTACACATGCGGATTTTCGGCGGCCCCCACCCGAGTATTCTGCGAGTTCACATAACCGGACAGATGGAACCAAGCTTCATCTGTAAACCAAGTATAGTCTAGGATTCCTGGATTGTTATGCAACGAAGTTTGCAACCAACGACAATACATCACGCGCTTTTCCCAATCTATAGTCTTCAACTCCTGGACGACTGTAATGCGATATGGAAACGGCTTGGCTCTTTTGGCGGTTCTTTGCACAGTTGACTTTGACATACCTACCTCTTTTGATAATCAACGCAGGCTCTTCTTAGGGGACTGCAAAACACGTTGCCGTACATTCTGTACTGTCTCCTCGGACATCCGTGGACGCGCGCCTCCATATCCCGTAAGCAACGTTCCTGTTGTTTCGAACCTGTTCACCAAATGATTTATTGATGATTTCGATAGTCCTGTACGGCATCCAAATTCACGGCAAAATTCACGTTGAACGGTCTGATACGATCCAGATATCCAATATTTTTTAACAATGAACGCACGTTCCTGTACGGCGTACAGAACCATCCTTGCGATGCAGCGACTCGAGTCACACTAACGCACGCACACTACGCCAAGCAGCACTTCCCCTGGCGCCATCTATAGTCTTTGTTTTGACGTGTGCGCTTCTGTTCAACCCTTTCTCGTGTTTAGCATGAAACAAGGTACATGTATTGTGAATTTCATTTTCTTATGTACATTTGTTCGGAAATTATAACTTTTTTCGGGTTCGAAAGCTAGTGGGACGCACTGTATATGTGGCTTCAATCTAAACGGGCCAATGCAACTTTTTCTTTTTGCAAAAAAAAAAAAAAAAAAAAAGTATTTTTGTCAATTTTAAATGCATATTTTCCTGTGCAAGAAGAGCTGTGTCAGCATAGACTAGTTTGAAATGATTTTCCAAATAATGTTTGAAATACATTCAAACAATACACTGAGCAAAAAAAAAATAAAACGCGTTTTACGAAAAAACATAACTTTGAAACTGGCCCTTGTACTTGAATCAATGATCATTCGAATTTGAAGTCAATATTCTGCCGACTGAGTCACTTCCGCTGAACAGAGGGACCAAAAGTAATACTGTAAAAACGCATTGTCAGGCCTGAAAATGACAGTAAATTGGGCCAAATACAGTTGCTACTACCTTTAATACTACTATAATAATAATAATAATAATAATAATAATAATAATAATAATAATAATAATAATAATAATAATAATAATAATAATAATAATAATAATAATAATAAGACAGAGCAAACTTATTAGAAACTTGCATCTAAGGTTGCCAGAATGTGGCATTTTAAAGCATGGCAGGTGGACAAGATCTTTCGAACAATACTGTAGAACACAAGATAAGGATAACCGCAATAAATTTCCTCGTTTCCATTAATTAAATAAAATAATACATGTTAACAATAATAAATGTTAATAATAATAAAATAATAAATTATATTACTAAAATATTTCTAAATAATGAGCAAGACTGCCTGTGTACTTTCTGAGAAAATAGTATGAAAAATCCACCTCCAAGAGTAAATCCAATTTTGCAAATTTTTCAAGCAGAAATAGCTTACGCCATATTATAAAGTTGTTAGTGAAGTATTTGTTCATGAAATATGAACAAAACTGGCTCAGCAGTTTTCGAAAAACAATCTGTAAAATAAATCATCTCGACATACACAAGAGTAAAAAATCATTTGCAGAGTTTTTCTATACAGACCGTTCATACCACATTATAGCTTTGCTAATAAAATACTTATGGAGGTATGCGCATAAACGCGGATAGTGGAAGAGCACACTTACACATACAATACTTTTAGTATCACTCAAAATTCGTTTCAATATGCTATGTTCTGTCAGTAATTACTTATATTCACACTCTCATTCCTTCACAAAAAGTATTTTACATCGTACTTTGCCTATGAATTCTCTATTTCGTAGAACCGCCTGCTCGAGTGAACCCAATGTCGAGTACTCATTCTATGCAATTACTTATGGATTACAAGGGTTATGTTTAACAGAAGGGGTCTAGAAGCACGTAAATAACAGAATTTATAGGAGAAATGGATGGTACTTAGACCTAACATAAAGTAACCAAATGTAACCTAACCTAACATAAACTAACCTGAACTAAGGTAAACTAACCTAATATTAGTGGAAATAAGCAAAATTCTATCGTTTTTTTCTTTTTTTGAAATTAAGCTGAACCCTTACACTAATATATTCTAACATAAACTAGCCAAAACACGCCGGAATAATTTTGGAACTGAGGGGCCAAAATCAGGTAAAATCGCTATGTTTACAGGAGAAATGAGTTTATATTACGTAAGTATAATTACTAAGCACATAACATAACATAACCTAAACTAATCTAACCTAACCTAAAACCAACTGGTTGCCAAGCCTAAACCATCAGAAACAGAAATATGCGAAGAAAGTACGAATTTTAAGCAAAGAATTCTGGCCCATCAAATCCAAATATCCTATCCTACTCTAAACTAAACTAACCCAAACTAACCTAAGCTAAACTAACCTACCTACACCATCGAAAGATACAGAACATACAGCAAGAAAGCAGGAAATTTAAGCAAAATATTCCGGCTAGCCAGTTCCAAAAATATTCCCTCATCTAACCTAACCTAACCTAATGTGAACAGAAATTGTAACATCTTTTAGAAACAATGGCATATGTCGGACAGATGGAGGCAAGCAATTATTACCAAAAATTTGTTACTTCTTGGTAAATTTTCAGTACATTTTTAAAACTAAGGTTACTTTTGGTTAGGTTACATTAGGATACGTTAGATCAGGTTAGGTTAGGTTCAGAATTGAAATATCGCACCCGATACAGGAACCCGCCATAGGTTAGGTTCGGTTATGTTAGGTTCAGAATTGAAATATCGCACCCGATACAGGATCCCGCCATAGGTAGGTTATGTTACGTTCAGAATTGAAATATCCCACCCGATACAGGATCCCGCCATAGGATAGGTTCGGTTATGTTAGGTTCAGAATTGAAATATCGCACCCAATACAGGATCCCTCCATACCTCAAAACGGTCAAACTTCAATTTGTGTATTCGTACACCCTTACGTATTATTCCGCGAAGAGAAAATAGTCTATCACATATTTCCCACCCCCCAATTGCACACACTGATTTTCGATATCACTATGACCACACATTGCTCACACTTCAATTACCTTTTCGTAACATGGAATGATTTCTCTTGTACACATTGATATTTTTAACCTAATTTTGGCCCCCATCTGTCCGACATAACCTGAAACAATTGCTGGACCCCTTGTGCTAAACATAAGCCGACTAGAAATGAAACTAGATACTAATGCTTGGCTTTTCCATAACCCGTATAAATTGTAACGAGCCAAGGTCCAGTCTCTGTTCTCTCCAGCAAGTTCTACAGATTTGACTTTCTCCAAGACCTCTGTCCATGCTTTTTTTTCAAACTTTTGGTCAATTTGTTGTCTTTATAGGAACCAAATAATATATGACGTTTCTCTTTCACCACCTGAAGAACTACTATTTTCTTCTCAAATTCTTTTCTTCCCATTTCTGAAGGACTAAAACTCTTATTACGAATCCTTGTAAATACGGCGCCTAAAGTCGCACTTCAGCATTCAAGTGTCACTTTGCAAAGACTTTGCAACTTTGCGGTTACAGAACATCAAATTGCAAAGTTCTTCAGAAATAATGGTGGAACTCAAAAACTTTTCACTTTGCAAACCTTGCAAAGTGAAAAGTGAAAAGTTGCAAAGTTCAATGGTGGAATAGGCCCCAGTCTAACTTAGGATCTTTCATATTTTCTGTATGAGAGGGGGTAGAGGAGAGGATATATAAAATAATCGAAAACAACCGAAATTTGTGTTCAGTCCATAGTTTTTGGGGTGGCTGAGATGAATAGTGACCTTCGTGATAAATTTTATATACAAACTCATCCGCTTTGGGCGTGGGGAAGTGGTGACATTATAGATTTTTGTCATTACACTTTCACTTTCATTCAAATGTGAATTCTATGGGGAGGGGAAGGAGTTCAAACAGTTTCCATTATAAAAAAAAATATCCTCTTCGTAAGGGCATTTCAGCTATTAAAATACATAAAGTAAACATCATTCAAAATATTCAGAGAATATTGAATTTCCCCTACGAAATAATTGCAAGAAAGTGTCTGGTTACTTAATCAACAAATATACTAAACTAATTTTCACTGGTTGCTATGGGCACCCGACGAAAATTTTCAAGGGGGGCATCTCCGTAGTTGCTATGTTACGTTTGGTATTACGTGGAGCTGGTGGGATGAGGAAAAGTGCAATTACATTATAAATTTTCGTAAGATAGGAGTGCCCGGTCACCCTCGCCACCTCCTTCGGACGCCCATGCTGGTTGTCCTGTAGAAAGCGTGCGTCTACCAACCGAGGACTGGATTCGATTTCCCACCATCCCATCGATCAGAATATTCTACATTTTCTCAACGTAAATAAAGGTATAAACTATTTTAAAAAAATCATTATTTTAAATAATTTAGAAATAAAAACGTTCTTGAGCTGTACCACTGAATTTCCTGTACTTGAAGTTGGTGTTCTTCTTGAGTTGTCACCTCCAAGATTACCTGAATTAAGTTGACCAAATTTTGCACGATAGTAACATAGATAGTTTTGAAACAAAATGTTTAAGATTTGTGGTTTCTTGAAGATTAGTGGCCGAAAAAATGTCCATATGTTATCAATGACTTATACAACACTGTGTTAAACAGAATTGCAAACAATTGCACAGTGAATTTTTTCGGATAACTATTTATTTGGAAGGCATCCCTGGTTACATTTTACTAGCTGAAAATATCATACCTTTAAGTTAACGGAATAAGAGCCCCAAGGAGGCAGTGTACCCACCAAAAACATTTTGGAAAAAAACATTGAGCATCATTTCCACGATATAGTATACAGACGAGACAAAAATACATTTTGTCTCGCGAGGATAGTGTGTGCTTCGAACCGGAAATAATTACAAACAATCTCCCTTTTTATACTGGTCGTTTAGATAGATGCGTATACCAAGTTTGAAGTCTATACCACAACTGAAAAAGTATAAGATTATAACTTTTAAGGAAATACACAGACACACACACACACACATATATATATATACATATATATATACGCACCTTTTGACAATTTTCTCATTGGCAGCGTATATAGTTATATTATACGGGATACGTGGAAAAGTGCCTCTTTCGGTTCAGTAGTTTGTTTACAGGACCGGTTGGAGTGAAATTCGTTTTATAATAGACTCAACCTTATAGGCAAACAATGTATGCTATGAAAATAAACTTTCAAAGAAAGAAAAAGTGAGAAAAAGATTGTTAGGAATCGAACCCAGGTCTCCTGTCCAGTAGGCTCACGTCAATCCCCTACACTACCGATTTCCTTAGATTTTCCACTTCGTTCTTACTGCTCACATGATACTGGTACGTTGCGGCCGGCATCTGTGCGGAATTATATACCTCTATAATCGGAAACACACTTAATTGTTTGCGTACTTCCACAAAACATACAAACACCAAATTTTGCATACTTGTTCGTCATGGGATGTGAGTAATGGGAAAATTCCGATATCACGAAAAAGGCGACATTTTCCATGTAAATGAAGTGTCGAAATTTTTCGTCGGTTTGAAATGCTGGTTTTTAGAGTAGTTCCGCACACCATAGAAACGTCATATTTTGTCAGGCAGTGAAGCTAGGAACATAGTTTATGATAGAAAAAAGAGCATTAAAATTCGTTTTCGTTTCGCGGCGCAAATCGAAAAAATGTGAAATTTGTAATGGCTGTATCTAGGAGGTAGAAATTTCGAGGTGATGTTTATTCTGATGCGTAGTTTGCGAATCCGCCCTTAAACTTGAAAAAAATAGTCATGTTCGGTGTAAGAAAGTGCTAGGAATATTATAAGGGGGCGTCTAATTCTACACAATTTGTAGATATGGTGGAATCACGAAATTGCGTTCAAGTGTGTAGAGTACAGCGCATGTGAGGGGAAAATTCCGACATGTTGGAAAAGTCGTCATCTTCGATTCAAAATGGCGGCTCAAAAATTTGTAACCATGAAAATTGTAAGTTGTGCTCTTGGTAGGTAAGCCAGGTTTCGCTATGTTATTAAGGACGTAGTTCAGTTTAAGTGAAGAAACAAATCATTGGAGAAGTCGCCATCTTGAATTCAAAATTGCCATACTTTTGAATTGCCTTCATTTGGCCTCTTATGTGGTATATTGAGGAGAATAGAACAAGCAGAATTCAACGTAGTAAGTTAGCTCCGCGGTAAAGTATCTGGTTTCTGAGTAGCAGGTCTGGGTTCGAATCCTCGCCGACCTTGTTTCATCTTGCGTTTTTTTTTATCACTTTGCTTTGTTTTATCAAAATAATTTATGTTGGCATTGCGTGAACAAAATATTTTCGTTATTACAGACATTGACGGAAAGGATATATTTATACGCTAACTGTTGAGATGGTCTCGAAACTAGGCAGTATGTTCGTGTAAAGTTTCGAGACGATACTGAAGTATTTAAAATCAAACATATGTAGCATTGGAAATGGAGCATCACCAGTGTCTCTATCGGAAGCAATGTTCGGGGGGGGGAGTATTACCCCGGGGGCACTGCTGATAACATTCTATTTGTTATTGTATTATATACGTATTATTTTGATCTCGCCAGGGGCGCTCTGAGGAGGCGGTGTTCCCCAAAAAGAGTCTGAAAGAAACAATGGGCATCTTTTTCACGATATAGTGTCCATAGAAGACAACAATACATTTTGTCTCGCGACAACAGTGTCTACTTCAAACCGGAAACGATTGCAAAGTATCTCTCTCCCCTTTTATGTCCCTCGTTAAGATACCTGCGTATACCAAATTTGGAGAGAATACCACAAATAGAAAGTATAAAATATTAATTTTAAGGAAATACACACACATACAGGGACGTACGCAGGGGGTGGTTCCTGGGGGTCCGGACCACCCCCGAAATTCCAACTTTTGTGTAAATGTAGCCTAATTTTTGGGACAAGTTTAGGAATTTCAATATAAAATACACAGATATTGAGTTTGGACCCCTCCCGAAATAAATTCCTGCGTACGCCACTGCACACATACGCTCATACACACACACACAAATGGGCCCCTCTTGAAAATTGTCTCGTCGGCAGCGTACATATTTATAATATATAAGATACGTGGGAAAGTGCCCCTTTCGATTTAATAGTTTTAGTTGCGGGTCCGGTTGGAATGAAATGCCGTATATGATAGAGTCAAGCTTATTTTCAATCACCTATGCTATAAAAATAAACTTTCAAAGAAAGAAAAAGTGAGAGAAAAACTTGTTGGGAATCGAACCCAGGTCTTTTGCACAGTAGGCTTACGTCGTTCCCCTACACTACTCAATTCGTTAGATTTTGGATTTCCTACTTACTGCTCACATAGTACTGGTACGTAGCTGGCCCGCGTCCGTGGAATTATATACCTCTATAATCGGAAACACACTTAATTGTTTGCGTACTTCCACAAAACATACAAACACCAAATTTTGCATACTTGTTCGTCATGGGATGTGAGTAATGGGAAAATTCCGATATCACGAAAAAGGCGACATTTTCCATGTAAATGAAGTGTCGAAATTTTTCGTCGGTTTGAAATGCTGGTTTTTAGAGTAGTTCCGCACACCATAGAAACGTCATATTTTGTCAGGCAGTGAAGCTAGGAACATAGTTTATGATAGAAAAAAGAGCATTAAAATTCGTTTTCGTTTCGCGGCGCAAATCGAAAAAATGTGAAATTTGTAATGGCTGTATCTAGGAGGTAGAAATTTCGAGGTGATGTTTATTCTGATGCGTAGTTTGCGAATCCGCCCTTAAACTTGAAAAAAATAGTCATGTTCGGTGTAAGAAAGTGCTAGGAATATTATAAGGGGGCGTCTAATTCTACACAATTTGTAGATATGGTGGAATCACGAAATTGCGTTCAAGTGTGTAGAGTACAGCGCATGTGAGGGGAAAATTCCGACATGTTGGAAAAGTCGTCATCTTCGATTCAAAATGGCGGCTCAAAAATTTGTAACCATGAAAATTGTAAGTTGTGCTCTTGGTAGGTAAGCCAGGTTTCGCTATGTTATTAAGGACGTAGTTCAGTTTAAGTGAAGAAACAAATCATTGGAGAAGTCGCCATCTTGAATTCAAAATTGCCATACTTTTGAATTGCCTTCATTTGGCCTCTTATGTGGTATATTGAGGAGAATAGAACAAGCAGAATTCAACGTAGTAAGTTAGCTCCGCGGTAAAGTATCTGGTTTCTGAGTAGCAGGTCTGGGTTCGAATCCTCGCCGACCTTGTTTCATCTTGCGTTTTTTTTTATCACTTTGCTTTGTTTTATCAAAATAATTTATGTTGGCATTGCGTGAACAAAATATTTTCGTTATTACAGACATTGACGGAAAGGATATATTTATACGCTAACTGTTGAGATGGTCTCGAAACTAGGCAGTATGTTCGTGTAAAGTTTCGAGACGATACTGAAGTATTTAAAATCAAACATATGTAGCATTGGAAATGGAGCATCACCAGTGTCTCTATCGGAAGCAATGTTCGGGGGGGGAGTATTACCCCGGGGGCACTGCTGATAACATTCTATTTGTTATTGTATTATATACGTATTATTTTGATCTCGCCAGGGGCGCTCTGAGGAGGCGGTGTTCCCCAAAAAGAGTCTGAAAGAAACAATGGGCATCTTTTTCACGATATAGTGTCCATAGAAGACAACAATACATTTTGTCTCGCGACAACAGTGTCTACTTCAAACCGGAAATGATTGCAAAGTATCTCTCTCCCCTTTTATGTACCTCGTTAAGATACCTGCGTATACCAAATTTGGAGAGAATACCACAAATAGAAAGTATAAAATATTAATTTTAAGGAAATACACACACATACAGGGACGTACGCAGGGGGTGGTTCCTGGGGGTCCGGACCACCCCCGAAATTCCAACTTTTGTGTAAATGTAGCCTAATTTTTGGGACAAGTTTAGGAATTTCAATATAAAATACACAGATATTGAGTTTGGACCCCTCCCGAAATAAATTCCTGCGTACGCCACTGCACACATACGCTCATACACACACACACAAATGGGCCCCTCTTGAAAATTGTCTCGTCGGCAGCGTACATATTTATAATATATAAGATACGTGGGAAAGTGCCCCTTTCGATTTAATAGTTTTAGTTGCGGGTCCGGTTGGAATGAAATGCCGTATATGATAGAGTCAAGCTTATTTTCAATCACCTATGCTATAAAAATAAACTTTCAAAGAAAGAAAAAGTGAGAGAAAAACTTGTTGGGAATCGAACCCAGGTCTTTTGCACAGTAGGCTTACGTCGTTCCCTACACTACTCAATTCGTTAGATTTTGGATTTCCTACTTACTGCTCACATAGTACTGGTACGTAGCTGGCCCGCGTCCGTGGAATTATATATCTCTATAATCGGAAACACACTTAATTGTTTGCGTACTTCCACAAAACATACAAACACCAAATTTTGCATACTTGTTCGTCATGGGATGTGAGTAATGGGAAAATTCCGATATCACGAAAAAGGCGACATTTTCAATGTAAATGAAGTGTCGAAATTTTTCGTCGGTTTGAAATGCTGGTTTTTAGAGTAGTTCCGCACACCATAGAAACGTCATATTTTGTCAGGCAGTGAAGCTAGGAACATAGTTTATGATAGAAAAAAGAGCATTAAAATTCGTTTTCGTTTCGCGGCGCAAATCGAAAAAATGTGAAATTTGTAATGGCTGTATCTAGGAGGTAGAAATTTCGAGGTGATGTTTATTCTGATGCGTAGTTTGCGAATCCGCCCTTAAACTTGAAAAAAATAGTCATGTTCGGTGTAAGAAAGTGCTAGGAATATTATAAGGGGGCGTCTAATTCTACACAATTTGTAGATATGGTGGAATCACGAAATTGCGTTCAAGTGTGTAGAGTACAGCGCATGTGAGGGGAAAATTCCGACATGTTGGAAAAGTCGTCATCTTCGATTCAAAATGGCGGCTCAAAAATTTGTAACCATGAAAATTGTAAGTTGTGCTCTTGGTAGGTAAGCCAGGTTTCGCTATGTTATTAAGGACGTAGTTCAGTTTAAGTGAAGAAACAAATCATTGGAGAAGTCGCCATCTTGAATTCAAAATTGCCATATTTTTGAATTGCCTTCATTTGGCCTCTTATGTGGTATATTGAGGAGAATAGAACAAGCAGAATTCAACGTAGTAAGTTAGCTCCGCGGTAAAGTGTCTGGTTTCTGAGTAGCAGGTCTGGGTTCGAATCCTCGCCGACCTTGTTTCATCTTGCGTTTTTTTTCTTATCACTTTGCTTTGTTTTATCAAAATAATTTATGTTGGCATTGCGTGAACAAAATATTTTCGTTATTACAGACATTGACGGAAAGGATATATTTATACGCTAACTGTTGAGATGGTCTCGAAACTAGGCAGTATGTTCGTGTAAAGTTTCGAGACGATACTGAAGTATTTAAAATCAAACATATGTAGCATTGGAAATGGAGCATCACCAGTGTCTCTATCGGAAGCAATGTTCGGGGGGGAGTATTACCCCGGGGGCACTGCTGATAACATTCTATTTGTTATTGTATTATATACGTATTATTTTGATCTCGCCAGGGGCGCTCTGAGGAGGCGGTGTTCAACAAAAAGAGTCTGAAAGAAACAATGGGCATCTTTTTCACGATATAGTGTCCATAGAAGACAACAATACATTTTGTCTCGCGACAACAGTGTCTACTTCAAACCGGAAACGATTGCAAAGTATCTCTCTCCCCTTTTATGTCCCTCGTTAAGATACCTGCGTATACCAAATTTGGAGAGAATACCACAAATAGAAAGTATAAAATATTAATTTTAAGGAAATACACACACATACAGGGACGTACGCAGGGGGTGGTTCCTGGGGGTCCGGACCACCCCCGAAATTCCAACTTTTGTGTAAATGTAGCCTAATTTTTGGTACAAGTTTAGGAATTTCAATATAAAATACACAGATATTGAGTTTGGACCCCTCCCGAAATAAATTCCTGCGTACGCCACTGCACACATACGCTCATACACACACACACAAATGGGCCCCTCTTGAAAATTGTCTCGTCGGCAGCGTACATATTTATAATATATAAGATACGTGGGAAAGTGCCCCTTTCGATTTAATAGTTTTAGTTGCGGGTCCGGTTGGAATGAAATGCCGTATATGATAGAGTCAAGCTTATTTTCAATCACCTATGCTATAAAAATAAACTTTCAAAGAAAGAAAAAGTGAGAGAAAAACTTGTTGGGAATCGAACCCAGGTCTTTTGCACAGTAGGCTTACGTCGTTCCCCTACACTACTCAATTCGTTAGATTTTGGATTTCCTACTTACTGCTCACATAGTACTGGTACGTAGCTGGCCCGCGTCCGTGGAATTATATACCTCTATAATCGGAAACACACTTAATTGTTTGCGTACTTCCACAAAACATACAAACACCAAATTTTGCATACTTGTTCGTCATGGGATGTGAGTAATGGGAAAATTCCGATATCACGAAAAAGGCGACATTTTCCATGTAAATGAAGTGTCGAAATTTTTCGTCGGTTTGAAATGCTGGTTTTTAGAGTAGTTCCGCACACCATAGAAACGTCATATTTTGTCAGGCAGTGAAGCTAGGAACATAGTTTATGATAGAAAAAAGAGCATTAAAATTCGTTTTCGTTTCGCGGCGCAAATCGAAAAAATGTGAAATTTGTAATGGCTGTATCTAGGAGGTAGAAATTTCGAGGTGATGTTTATTCTGATGCGTAGTTTGCGAATCCGCCCTTAAACTTGAAAAAAATAGTCATGTTCGGTGTAAGAAAGTGCTAGGAATATTATAAGGGGGCGTCTAATTCTACACAATTTGTAGATATGGTGGAATCACGAAATTGCGTTCAAGTGTGTAGAGTACAGCGCATGTGAGGGGAAAATTCCGACATGTTGGAAAAGTCGTCATCTTCGATTCAAAATGGCGGCTCAAAAATTTGTAACCATGAAAATTGTAAGTTGTGCTCTTGGTAGGTAAGCCAGGTTTCGCTATGTTATTAAGGACGTAGTTCAGTTTAAGTGAAGAAACAAATCATTGGAGAAGTCGCCATCTTGAATTCAAAATTGCCATATTTTTGAATTGCCTTCATTTGGCCTCTTATGTGGTATATTGAGGAGAATAGAACAAGCAGAATTCAACGTAGTAAGTTAGCTCCGCGGTAAAGTGTCTGGTTTCTGAGTAGCAGGTCTGGGTTCGAATCCTCGCCGACCTTGTTTTATCTTGCGTTTTTTTTCTTATCACTTTGCTTTGTTTTATCAAAATAATTTATGTTGGCATTGCGTGAACAAAATATTTTCGTTATTACAGACATTGACGGAAAGGATATATTTATACGCTAACTGTTGAGATGGTCTCGAAACTAGGCAGTATGTTCGTGTAAAGTTTCGAGACGATACTGAAGTATTTAAAATCAAACATATGTAGCATTGGAAATGGAGCATCACCAGTGTCTCTATCGGAAGCAATGTTCGGGGGGGGGAGTATTACCCCGGGGGCACTGCTGATAACATTCTATTTGTTATTGTATTATATACGTATTATTTTGATCTCGCCAGGGGCGCTCTGAGGAGGCGGTGTTCCCCAAAAAGAGTCTGAAAGAAACAATGGGCATCTTTTTCACGATATAGTGTCCATAGAAGACAACAATACATTTTGTCTCGCGACAACAGTGTCTACTTCAAACCGGAAACGATTGCAAAGTATCTCTCTCCCCTTTTATGTCCCTCGTTAAGATACCTGCGTATACCAAATTTGGAGAGAATACCACAAATAGAAAGTATAAAATATTAATTTTAAGGAAATACACACACATACAGGGACGTACGCAGGGGGTGGTTCCTGGGGGTCCGGACCACCCCGGAAATTCCAACTTTTGTGTAAATGTAGCCTAATTTTTGGGACAAGTTTAGGAATTTCAATATAAAATACACAGATATTGAGTTTGGACCCCTCCCGAAATAAATTCCTGCGTACGCCACTGCACACATACGCTCATACACACACACACAAATGGGCCCCTCTTGAAAATTGTCTCGTCGGCAGCGTACATATTTATAATATATAAGATACGTGGGAAAGTGCCCCTTTCGATTTAATAGTTTTAGTTGCGGGTCCGGTTGGAATGAAATGCCGTATATGATAGAGTCAAGCTTAATTTCAATCACCTATGCTATAAAAATAAACTTTCAAAGAAAGAAAAAGTGAGAGAAAAACTTGTTGGGAATCGAACCCAGGTCATTTGCACAGTAGGCTTACGTCGTTCCCCTACACTACTCAATTCGTTAGATTTTGGATTTCCTACTTACTGCTCACATAGTACTGGTACGTAGCTGGCCCGCGTCCGTGGAATTATATATCTCTATAATCGGAAACACACTTAATTGTTTGCGTACTTCCACAAAACATACAAACACCAAATTTTGCATACTTGTTCGTCATGGGATGTGAGTAATGGGAAAATTCCGATATCACGAAAAAGGCGACATTTTCCATGTAAATGAAGTGTCGAAATTTTTCGTCGGTTTGAAATGCTGGTTTTTAGAGTAGTTCCGCACATCATAGAAACGTCATATTTTGTCAGGCAGTGAAGCTAGGAACATAGTTTATGATAGAAAAAAGAGCATTAAAATTCGTTTTCGTTTCGCGGCGCAAATCGAAAAAATGTGAAATTTGTAATGGCTGTATCTAGGAGGTAGAAATTTCGAGGTGATGTTTATTCTGATGCGTAGTTTGCGAATCCGCCCTTAAACTTGAAAAAAATAGTCATGTTCGGTGTAAGAAAGTGCTAGGAATATTATAAGGGGGCGTCTAATTCTACACAATTTGTAGATATGGTGGAATCACGAAATTGCGTTCAAGTGTGTAGAGTACAGCGCATGTGAGGGGAAAATTCCGACATGTTGGAAAAGTCGTCATCTTCGATTCAAAATGGCGGCTCAAAAATTTGTAACCATGAAAATTGTAAGTTGTGCTCTTGGTAGGTAAGCCAGGTTTCGCTATGTTATTAAGGACGTAGTTCAGTTTAAGTGAAGAAACAAATCATTGGAGAAGTCGCCATCTTGAATTCAAAATTGCCATATTTTTGAATTGCCTTCATTTGGCCTCTTATGTGGTATATTGAGGAGAATAGAACAAGCAGAATTCAACGTAGTAAGTTAGCTCCGCGGTAAAGTGTCTGGTTTCTGAGTAGCAGGTCTGGGTTCGAATCCTCGCCGACCTTGTTTTATCTTGCGTTTTTTTTCTTATCACTTTGCTTTGTTTTATCAAAATAATTTATGTTGGCATTGCGTGAACAAAATATTTTCGTTATTACAGACATTGACGGAAAGGATATATTTATACGCTAACTGTTGAGATGGTCTCGAAACTAGGCAGTATGTTCGTGTAAAGTTTCGAGACGATACTGAAGTATTTAAAATCAAACATATGTAGCATTGGAAATGGAGCATCACCAGTGTCTCTATCGGAAGCAATGTTCGGGGGGGGGGAGTATTACCCCGGGGGCACTGCTGATAACATTCTATTTGTTATTGTATTATATACGTATTATTTTGATCTCGCCAGGGGCGCTCTGAGGAGGCGGTGTTCCCCAAAAAGAGTCTGAAAGAAACAATGGGCATCTTTTTCACGATATAGTGTCCATAGAAGACAACAATACATTTTGTCTCGCGACAACAGTGTCTACTTCAAACCGGAAACGATTGCAAAGTATCTCTCTCCCCTTTTATGTCCCTCGTTAAGATACCTGCGTATACCAAATTTGGAGAGAATACCACAAATAGAAAGTATAAAATATTAATTTTAAGGAAATACACACACATACAGGGACGTACGCAGGGGGTGGTTCCTGGGGGTCCGGACCACCCCCGAAATTCCAACTTTTGTGTAAATGTAGCCTAATTTTTGGGACAAGTTTAGGAATTTCAATATAAAATACACAGATATTGAGTTTGGACCCCTCCCGAAATAAATTCCTGCGTACGCCACTGCACACATACGCTCATACACACACACACAAATGGGCCCCTCTTGAAAATTGTCTCGTCGGCAGCGTACATATTTATAATATATAAGATACGTGGGAAAGTGCCCCTTTCGATTTAATAGTTTTAGTTGCGGGTCCGGTTGGAATGAAATGCCGTATATGATAGAGTCAAGCTTATTTTCAATCACCTATGCTATAAAAATAAACTTTCAAAGAAAGAAAAAGTGAGAGAAAAACTTGTTGGGAATCGAACCCAGGTCTTTTGCACAGTAGGCTTACGTCGTTCCCCTACACTACTCAATTCGTTAGATTTTGGATTTCCTACTTACTGCTCACATAGTACTGGTACGTAGCTGGCCCGCGTCCGTGGAATTATATACCTCTATAATCGGAAACACACTTAATTGTTTGCGTACTTCCACAAAACATACAAACACCAAATTTTGCATACTTGTTCGTCATGGGATGTGAGTAATGGGAAAATTCCGATATCACGAAAAAGGCGACATTTTCCATGTAAATGAAGTGTCGAAATTTTTCGTCGGTTTGAAATGCTGGTTTTTAGAGTAGTTCCGCACACCATAGAAACGTCATATTTTGTCAGGCAGTGAAGCTAGGAACATAGTTTATGATAGAAAAAAGAGCATTAAAATTCGTTTTCGTTTCGCGGCGCAAATCGAAAAAATGTGAAATTTGTAATGGCTGTATCTAGGAGGTAGAAATTTCGAGGTGATGTTTATTCTGATGCGTAGTTTGCGAATCCGCCCTTAAACTTGAAAAAAATAGTCATGTTCGGTGTAAGAAAGTGCTAGGAATATTATAAGGGGGCGTCTAATTCTACACAATTTGTAGATATGGTGGAATCACGAAATTGCGTTCAAGTGTGTAGAGTACAGCGCATGTGAGGGGAAAATTCCGACATGTTGGAAAAGTCGTCATCTTCGATTCAAAATGGCGGCTCAAAAATTTGTAACCATGAAAATTGTAAGTTGTGCTCTTGGTAGGTAAGCCAGGTTTCGCTATGTTATTAAGGACGTAGTTCAGTTTAAGTGAAGAAACAAATCATTGGAGAAGTCGCCATCTTGAATTCAAAATTGCCATATTTTTGAATTGCCTTCATTTGGCCTCTTATGTGGTATATTGAGGAGAATAGAACAAGCAGAATTCAACGTAGTAAGTTAGCTCCGCGGTAAAGTGTCTGGTTTCTGAGTAGCAGGTCTGGGTTCGAATCCTCGCCGACCTTGTTTCATCTTGCGTTTTTTTTCTTATCACTTTGCTTTGTTTTATCAAAATAATTTATGTTGGCATTGCGTGAACAAAATATTTTCGTTATTACAGACATTGACGGAAAGGATATATTTATACGCTAACTGTTGAGATGGTCTCGAAACTAGGCAGTATGTTCGTGTAAAGTTTCGAGACGATACTGAAGTATTTAAAATCAAACATATGTAGCATTGGAAATGGAGCATCACCAGTGTCTCTATCGGAAGCAATGTTCGGGGGGGGGGAGTATTACCCCGGGGGCACTGCTGATAACATTCTATTTGTTATTGTATTATATACGTATTATTTTGATCTCGCCAGGGGCGCTCTGAGGAGGCGGTGTTCCCCAAAAAGAGTCTGAAAGAAACAATGGGCATCTTTTTCACGATATAGTGTCCATAGAAGACAACAATACATTTTGTCTCGCGACAACAGTGTCTACTTCAAACCGGAAACGATTGCAAAGTATCTCTCTCCCCTTTTATGTCCCTCGTTAAGATACCTGCGTATACCAAATTTGGAGAGAATACCACAAATAGAAAGTATAAAATATTAATTTTAAGGAAATACACACACATACAGGGACGTACGCAGGGGGTGGTTCCTGGGGGTCCGGACCACCCCCGAAATTCCAACTTTTGTGTAAATGTAGCCTAATTTTTGGGACAAGTTTAGGAATTTCAATATAAAATACACAGATATTGAGTTTGGACCCCTCCCGAGATAAATTCCTGCGTACGCCACTGCACACATACGCTCATACACACACACACAAATGGGCCCCTCTTGAAAATTGTCTCGTCGGCAGCGTACATATTTATAATATATAAGATACGTGGGAAAGTGCCCCTTTCGATTTAATAGTTTTAGTTGCGGGTCCGGTTGGAATGAAATGCCGTATATGATAGAGTCAAGCTTATTTTCAATCACCTATGCTATAAAAATAAACTTTCAAAGAAAGAAAAAGTGAGAGAAAAACTTGTTGGGAATCGAACCCAGGTCTTTTGCACAGTAGGCTTACGTCGTTCCCCTACACTACTCAATTCGTTAGATTTTGGATTTCCTACTTACTGCTCACATAGTACTGGTACGTAGCTGGCCCGCGTCCGTGGAATTATATACCTCTATAATCGGAAACACACTTAATTGTTTGCGTACTTCGCGAGTTGGAATATAAAGTCGCAGTGGCAAAAAAAAAAAAAAAAAAAAAAAAAAAAAAAAAAAAAACGTTAGAGGCCAAAGAAGAGGAGATGAAAAGAAACACTGAATATTTTATAGAAGAGATGGCTTTCAAGCGCAAGAAATGGGATTTAGAACTACGAATTCTGCAGAAACAGCTAAACGACGGCGAAACTGCAAAATCTCGTATCTTAACCGACACCAACCTTAGTGGAGAACAGTGAAACTTAATTTATTATTTCGTTTCTGATAGTCTCATATACGAGTTTTTGTTTGTTCATATCTACTGACTTAAGCTAATTTTAGACGGAAGCATTTATCGTAGCAAAAATCGTATCATCGACACCCTACAGTATAAAGTAGTAAATGCTATAGCATTTCCCATGGCATTTCTTGTCGATAGAACCTGCTCTATTTCGTAGCATTTTCCCCAGCATTTCTGGTCCGATTGCAGCGCCATGGTGTGTTTAAAAGAAGGGAAAGATTTTGTGCCAAATATCCTATGATCTTTGTTTTGTGTGGGAAATTGAATTGTAGTAAAGAAAAATGAGTTGGAGTAGGGATGCTATTATTATGCTAATTGAAAAATATGGGGAGCATCCTTGTTTGTATGTACAAAGATAAATGTCCTTTGTATCATAATAAGCATATGCGACAAAGGACTTTAGAAGAAATAGTGACTGAAATCTCTGTTTTTAGTTTCGGAGCCACAATTGCATTCTTCTCTACTGGTTTGTTTGCTACATCACGACAAGATGCTTATCAAAATGCTACCGTGTAAAAGCACCATATACTTTTCATGCCATAGAATATTATACGAGATTTTTGGCAGCTCATTTGCTACGATAAATGCTTCCGTCTAAAACTACTCGCTTTTTCACATACCTTTGCACCCTTCAAAAACAAACCGCGTAACTCAATTTGTATCACTCCGCGCACTAGTATTCAGTGATTGGTACAGGAGAAAATGCTTCGTCTGTTTCCTGCAATATTTCTGCTTCTGCACGTGCATGTAATCCTTCACTGGTAACCTTCCTGCCTGTATGGCCATCAAATATAGCGCGCGCTCTGCGTATTTGTCAGTGGTTGTAGCTGTTTTCCTGTTAAATTTAATATTTTTGTGTAAGATGTCAATCCACATATTGAGATGTGCTTTTAATTGTTGCTCACTTCTGATTATATTTCGTTTTTTTTTTTTTTTTTTTTTTTATTTAAAGAATCGTAGTCAATCTGTTTAGTCAGTTTCAGAGAACTGGGCTACAAATGTTCATTATGTTACCCAAAAGAAAAACCAAGCCCTTGTACTACATTTCTATTTAATATATTAAATGCATTATACTTCAGATAATTGGAGAGCCTTTTATTGGATATAAAAAGTTGTAGGCCTATTATTTTAATGATAAGTAAGAAAGAAGGATAAAAGCTATTTCACCGTTTCGAAGTAGCGTAACGTCTGATGTTAATTCTGTATGTTATAATCAAGGGTAAAAGTGGATCTGAAAAGGTAGGGGGACGGTAACAAGCGGCATGACGTCACGCCGTCCCCCCGCCTATCCTTGCCCATTTTAATTTTTTAGGAACTGGGGGACGCCGTACATATTTTTCCGAGGTCGGGGGGCGTTCTCCCACACTTCGCCCACACTTTTACCCCTGGTTATAATTCGCATATCGATTAAAAGAAACGATCGGGTATAACCCCTAATATACCAAGCGGGGTCCTCTAGGGACCACAGAGGGTGATATTTGGTGATACTGCTGCAACTATAAGAATCAATTTATTCTCGATTTTTATGTGTCCTGCATCCGTTTGGGATATACTATCTATTACATAATTAGATCAACGATGCGTTCGTTAAAAAAAATACAAAAAATACAATCACACTTGAAAATGTAAAACGTCCATTGTTAAACTTGTATTTCAGATTTAAGAACACAAAAGTATAAAATTGTACGAAAAACTGAATATTGCTCAAGTAAACATATGTTAACAATGCTCATTTAACATAGGTATGCTTTTAGACATCCAAAAAATCACAATTTGAGTTGCAATACTATGTTGAGAAATTAAAATACTTGGGGTCCCCAGAAGACCCCAGCTTGGTAAACAACGTTGACGAGTTAGGCTTGGTACGTTAAGGGTTAAATGAACATTTAAGAATCGCAAGAATGATTGTCCGTTCTCAGGAGTAACAAAATATCTGAAAAAATCTTCAAGGGATACTAAAATTGTAATATATTCAATAAATAAACTCTTTCGCTTTTTTTTAATGAACAATTATTTGATCCACTCTTGCCTCTACTTGAGAGTTACGTAGTGATCCGAAACAGTCTTGAAATGGACAGGAGTAAAGAGCATATGTTTTAGTAGATCTGCTAGTCAAGCTAATAAACATAGTAAGACAACAGAGACTAGAGAACATAGTAAGATCCAATAGCCCTGATTCTAATTTTCCATGTTATCCCTTGACGCTATGGGCAGGCTAAATAAAATTTAGTAGTGATAGATTGAATGTTTTGAACCATTAATGTGAACTCTCTGATATACAGAGAATGAAGATTTATGGTCAACCACGATTACCCATGATTTGCAGTTCAAGGAAAATTTAAGAAATTGTTCAGCCCGGCTTCTAGGCATGGACGTCCGCAGGACTTTTTCAAGGGGGTAAAATACCGATTCCAGGGGGGGGGGCAAAAGACCGACACACAAACAGTCGCGAATACACAATATTTTGATACACGAGGGCACATAATACATCAAGTAAAACAACAGTTATTTACGCGCGTATGCTTACTAATTACAGTAAATAATCTATAATACCAGATACTATAGTATTTAATATGAATATATGAAGTGTTATAATATTTAAGTAAGGAAATTAGTATGTCTTCACCAGGGGTGTAGCCATGGGGGCCCCGTCGGGGTCAGGCCCCCAAAATGATTTCCTGGCCCCCTAATGATTAGATGTTAAAACATCATCGTGAGATTACCTCGCTTCAGTCATTTAAAAATAACAAAGTTTACATATAATTAATAATTTAGGGTAAAATAGTATTTTACCATACCGATCAAAAAATAGTATAGTATTTCTTCCTTATAGCGATCCGAAAATAGTATGGTATACTTTTTGTGACAGCAGATTATACAATTTACGGCGATTTGTATTTGACAGTTTGAAGACAAACGTTTTGACAAGGTACTATAAATTCTACCATAAAACAATGGTACTAAACTAAATTGTAAGTACATTATATTATTTATATGCTGTAATTACTGTTTTAAGAAAACTTTTTTTTTTATCAGATGGAAAATTTGGTGAAAAACAATGTTTTTATTCAGATTTTCAGTTTGGATTTCATTCGCTCTGTTAATAAAATAATTATGTCTTTTTAGTCATGAATAATAAATAAACATTTTTGTCAGAAAAATCTTAAATAAATTTATGTGCAATTTCAAAGGAAATCAGTCTTATGTATAAAAGTAACCAAGAAAGTTCTGTCGCTTTTTGTGGAGGTCTGCGATAATTGGCCCTCACACCGTGAGTTGAATGCGAATTGAGATAAGGCAAAAGTCAGTTCTTGGTATTCATATATCCAACATACTACCTGGTTGTGGCAGTTCAGTTACAGCGTGAACTTGCGTAAGGACAGAGTAAACATGGAACCACCACAGAGCGTCATAGGGCGTGTATGCTGTACGAGTTCAAACTGGGGTCAAACGCCGCAGCAGTGTGGCGGAAGATATGTCAGGTCTTTGGTGAGGGTGTCGTGACTGAGCGGACAGTGCAGTGGTGGTTAACAAGTTTAAGTACAGTGATGAGACACTTGAAGACACACCACGTTCCGGAAGACCAGGACATGTACAAAATTTAGATCTTCAGACAGCAATTGAGCCGAACAGTTGCCAGATATGTAAGGAATTGCACTACCCTCATGCCGTAAACGTCGCCAACACCTAGTGACTCACTTGCGGTAAATGTCGATCGTGTACGCACTTTCGCCGTCGCAAACTACCTAGGATACTATTTAAATATTAAAGACTGGTGAATGAACCAACAAAAGACATGGTCAGAAAACACTGAGATCTTATATAAGTGATTCAATTTATTATTGTTTTATAAATTTGAAGCAATTTACACATACAAGGACGAGAGAGTTTGTTCTACCAAAGTTTAATATCCAGCTACATAATTTTAGTATAAGTGAATTGCCATGTGTTTCATTGTAATTACATTGACATTCTTTTCATTTGTAATACCTAGGTCCATTATCAAGTCAATCTATGTTTTAATACAAGTAAAAAAAATAAATTAAATAAAATCAGTTTACAATATTTTGATTAATACAAATTTGTTTAACTTTTAATGATTACCACCTTTTATTTACATCTTATGGGACTTGAAATGTTTAGTCATCCAAAGCGATAGCTATCTCACCTGAAATAAACCTCTGATAGGAAATGTTTGAAACGGGTCGAGATTCATTACGCATTCATATTTAGGTTTCTTGAACTCTGTCAGTATTTATTGTGCTTGGACAGAAGTAGTTTAGGAATGTTGTACGACTTACAATTGTAAAGTAGGTTTAAGGTGGGGAAGCTATCGGTTTCGATAACAGTTCATACAGTAGACCTAGCTGAAATGCTGGGCAATAAATGCTCTTTTAATAATAAAGCCCCTTCTGCGATCACCGCCGTTATATGGGACTACATGTTCAGCATCATCAAATTCAAGTGGGTCAAGTTGTTCGATCTCATGAGGTTTTTGCTCTTTACACTTGATGGCAATGTTGTGAAGAACAGCACATGCAGATATTATGTGGGTTGTCGTAACTATATTATTTGCTAGTTGTCGCCTTAAACATGAAAATCTCCTTTTCCAAACACCAAACAACCTTTCGACAGTACATCTTGTTGCTGTGTGGGAGTTGTTGTATCTTTCTTCAGCTAGTCCCTCAGGGTTTATCACTGGCGTAAAAAGATAATGTGTTTGGGCATATCCACTATCTCCTAACAGCAAACGTCGTATCGATTGTCTTTCAAATTTCATCTTGACGCTGCTATTGTCAAAAATTCTTGAATCATGGGTCGAACCAGGCCACCGAGCAACAATATCAAAGATTTCGCCATTTGGGCTACTCATCACTCGCACATTAATACTAAAGGTGCCTTTCCTATTTCTAAATATTTCACCGTTTTCCCTGTGAGGATTCCTTATTGGAATGTGGGTACAATCAATGCATCCTACAACACCAGGAAAACCAGCCACTTCGTGAAATTGCACTTTAACTCTTCTCAGTCCATCAGGAGTGGGAAAGTTAATCACACGGGCTAAATGACGAGCAAAAAGTAACGATACTTTTCTTACCAAGCGGCAAATTGTTGGTTCGCTCATGAAGTGACTATCTGCAACGTCTATCTGAAAAACAACCACAGAAAGATACCGTATATAATAATTTTCAGCGATATTTTATGCTAATTTATTGACTTCTAAATTTATTCAGATGGCAAAACTGTAAATTATTATAACTTTCTCGATGAAACAACGTTATCTATGATTATCGCAAATGTTTCTCTTCTCCTTGATTTTTTTTTTTTTTTAAATTGGGACTTAAGTACCTCTATAATTAACCACCAGTGGCGAAGCGTAATCACACAAGTAGGGCAGGCCCGACAAACTACTAAGACAAATAACATTTAATGTATATTAAAATGTTAAAACGATAGTCAGAATACTATTTTTTATTGAGTTAAACAAAAGAAACTACCAATATATTTATTTTAAAGAACTTTTCTGGCTGTATTTCTGACACTGTTTAGAATTGAATTTATGTGTATGTATACGTAGTAGTTTTCTTTTGGTATTTAACAAGAAAGGATGAATATATAAGCAAAAGTAGACAGAAAATAGACTATTATTATTATTATTATTATAATTATTATTATTAAATAGGAAAACTCTTAATATGTATTAATGGAATATTCCCATTTAGCTCCACAACAAATATTTTGAAGTGCAGTTCCTACTTTCTTCTGTCTGGGGTTTGCAGGGGGAATGAGAGAATTTCCTCTCAAATTGCTGTTTTCATTTTCTATATATTTGAAAATGGAGAGAGAGAAAAAGAAGATACATTCTTACAGTTAACTGTCAAATTTCTTGGATAAATGTTAATGCTCAAAAGGAACTTTATTTGAACTAGTGCAAGATATTTAATATTGTATTCTATAGGGTGACATATTTAAGGGGGTGGCTTCCGGGCTTAAGCATTCACCAAAATTTTATCGCAACTTTTTATTGTTTTATATATATTACAGAATTTTCACATTTTCAGGAATAATGTTAGCAAATTCCCTCCCGAAACAAGCAAAGTCCCCCGAAACAAAATCGTAAATACTCCACTGATTCTATGAAATGGAACACTCAACCAAAATTACACACAAATATTTTATCGTGTACGATAGCGTTAATAAATTTATACATATGTTTAATGTATCAGAATTATATTCTATATGCTGTTATGGACCAGGCCCATTACTAATAGAAATGCATGATTCTACACACAAACAAACTTCTTACTCTGTGTTATGGAAATCATTTTATAATATATTAGCACTGAAAGATGCCTTCGACGATTAAAACTAAACTCTCAGTGACGAGCCTTCAAATCTTCCCAACAATGTGTGCAAACCCAAGCGAAAATAGTTTCGCTCCCTGAGCAGCATAACCCGTAAACCTGTCTAGCGAGCTGCTGAAGCTCAGACGGGACTCCTAGTGTTTCCAACCTACTTTTTTGTTGCCGAAAAAACCGAAATGTTGAAATAATGACTTTATTTCATAAGAAACCAAATATAAAGAAAATATATGGTAGAAAACAGGGTAGGCCCAAACTCAGAGCCTCATAGTACGCTTCGCCACTGTTAACCATAGGAGCAATAGTTCAAAGCTAAAATTTTTATCATGTTTCTGATTTGCTAAATTTAAACAAGTTTTAAATAATTGTCGGCACTGCACTCCTTACTTGTTTGTAAGAAGTAGGTAAATAAAAAGTAGCGAAAGTTTAGCTACTTTTTAAATAAAGTTAATTTTGAAGAAACTTCACTTCGATTATATTTAACAAGGCAAAATTACAGTTTTCCTTTATTATCTTCATAATAATTTTAAAAAGTAAAAAAATGAAAATTAAGCTCCTACAAATGCTGTTATGATTTCGCTTACATCCAATATGCTACATTTATGATCCCGCTGCTCCAACGATATTTTAATAATTTATCCCAAAAAGACAAGAATTGTACAGTATGTTCTAAAAACGAACTTCCCAGAAGCTCTACCTGTATATTTGACCCCACATAAGATTTCGGCAAATTAGTTTCAAGCTCTTGTAGCTCTTTCTATGTAGGATATGGAGGATTGTACTTTAGTATTTTACGTCCCTGGGCAGGGACGTACGCAGGGGGTGGGTCCAGACCCCCTCGAAATTTCAACTTTTATGTAAATTTAGCCAATTTTAGGGGTATTTTTAGGAATTTTAATATAGAATACCCTCATATTAAGTTTGGACCCCTCCCGAAATAAATTCCTGCGTACGTTACTGTCCCTGGGCAGGCTTATAGCCACCCCAAAAATTTAGGGGGGCCGATCCAATCATACTATGGTTCATCAACATATTATAGTTCATTTGCAAGCCTATCGTGAAAATTTTAGGAAGGGGCTAACTCCCCGTGGATACGGGCCTGCCTCTTAAGCAAAGAAAATCCTGTACTCAAAACTATATAATTTGGGGGGGCAGACTTCACTTGGGGGGGCAAGAGCACCCCCGACCTAAGACTTTCATGTTTTGTACTGGTATATTAGTATACAATTTGTTAATGTATATGTGTTCCTCAAACTCTTTGGGGGCCAATTGCCCCCTCCTGCCTCCCTAAATTACGCCCCTGTTTTAAACTCAAACGTTACTGTAAGAAAAAGCCCACCTGGTAGTTCCCATTCGCATAAAATCTTAAAACTGCGAGTACTTTCAGAAGTGCTGGTAATGGAGGCCCTCGCAAAGTAATTTTCTCCAAATCGGCTGCCACCAACGGAAAAAATTCTCTCAAAAATATCATTTTTGAGAACCTGAAACGTAAATCGAATAATTTTGGAACAACAAAAACAGTACTTTTTTGCGTAATAAACCTATGATCAACAAGAATGTCACCAGATATAAAGAACTTAACCTACAGGACTAATGGAATTTTCAATTAATACTTTAAAATCACATGCGCGTATTCATGGGCGTTTAGGGTGGATAGATAGTGGGTTACTGAAGGGTGGATAGATAGGCCAGTATTGAGGGAGGAGGCTAGGTGCGGAGCTGTGTTAGTTGTTAGGTTAGTGTAAGTTTATTTAATACTAGCATATATTACCCGCTTCGCTGGGTTGAAATGAAAATTTAAGTGCATGACTCCGTATCTCATGTGTGTGGTACCCATGAAATATGCTGTTTTCGTTTTTAATGGCATCGATTTAAATAGCACCGGAATATATATTTCTCCCTGCCCTATGTTGCGGACCATGCCATCGGAAGTGTCACCGTTCATCTCCGTAACCCCCAAAAAATTTGTATTCAGCCCTAATGTCGGTCATTTTCGATCATTTTAAATAGCTCTTCCTCCTCCAAGTTGAGGGGTTAAATTTGAATTTAAACGGGATCGAAAGTATCACTGTTCACCTAAGCGATCCAGAAAACTATAAATTCGATACTGATAGTGGCCATTTTGGATCATTTTTATCTCACTCTTTCTCCCCTTCTCCCAAGTGGCGTTGCTGATTTTTGATTTAAACCGGATCGGAAATGTCACTATTCATCTGAATGATCCCGAAAACTATGGATTAGAAACTAATATTGGTCATTTTCAATTATTATTATTATTATTATTATTATTATTATTATTATTATTATTATTATTATTATTATATAGCTCTCCTCCCCCTCCTCCCTGCTGCGGCAGATGGCATCAGAATTGTCACTGTTAATTTCAGCTACTCGTAACACTATAGATTCGACACTAATATTAGTCATTTTCGATCATTTTTAAATATTTATCACCCTCCCCTCCGTTGTACCTTCCGCAATTATCAAGAATGAACTTAGATTGAAACAGTATCAGAAGTGTCACTGTTTGTCTCATCGACCCCGAAAACTATGGATTCAACACTAATATCGGTCATTTTTTTTATCATTTTTAAATTTCTATCCCCCTCCCTTACGGTATATATAGCTCCACAACCTTCGTGCTGCGGCACACGGCATCAGAATTGTCATTGTTAATCTCAGCTACTCCTAAAACTATGGATTTGACCCTAATATTCGTCATTTTCGATCGTTTTTAAATGTTTATCCCCCTCCCCTACGTTGTACCCTCCCCTTCCCCAACTATCAGGGCTGAACTTGGATTGAAACAACATCGAAAGTGTCACTGTTTCTCTCATCGACCCCGAAAACTATGAATTCAACACTAATATCGGTCATTTTGATCATTTTGAAATTTCTCTCTCCCTCCCCTACGTTGCGTCGTCAAACTGAATAGCCTAAAGCAATCTCTGCCCCTAAACTCATGTATGTTGAAAATTTGATCAAGATCGGTCGAGTGGTTCAGGAGTTATTAAGTTTTATTTATTGTTTACACCCCCTCCCCGCCTCTCAGTTCTACCATCAAAGTGAATAGCCTAAAACAAGCCCAGCCTTGAAGTTCATCCATGTTACAAATTTGATCGAGGTCGGTCGGACGGTTAAGGGGATTAGAGTCACAAACATAGTGATTTTCAATTTTATATATATAGATTTCAAAATGCAATCAGACGCCTGAGCAGGAGTCATGTTATAGGAATCACCAAGTGTGACATATGAGATATAGAAGTGGAACCGGCTGTCAAGTACCCTTGCATTTTTCGCCCATATGAAATTCAATATGCAGACATCTTATTTAAATGTTATTTATAGTGTCATATGTGAGTTTTCGACAATGGGAATTATATTTAATTAATTAAATTTAGGAACAATTTTCAGCACATTTAATTACAGGAATTTTCGTAGGATACACATGTGTAGGAGTCATTTTACGGAAATGACTTTTACACGAGTGTATTCTATGACAGCCCCTGTACCGCAGTTGAACATTTCATGAAAAACGGCAAGTAGGACAATGGTACATCACATCCAAAGCAAGTGGGGAGGATGTGAGGCACAAGGATAGGAAGCAAACCCAAAGTGGTCTAACTGTGCGAGAAGTTTCAGGTTTTAGCTAAAGGCAACAACTAATGAAATACAACTAACCTAATGATAGTAACGTGCCAGTAGGCTGGCATATTAGTCAAGGCACGTAAAGCATTTATTTCAGCCAATAAAATCTTAAACATTAACTAGCATTGCATGCAAGTTTTATTTAAAACAGGATAGTGACGTTGTGGGGCCAAAATTTAGTAAAAATGTCAGATTTATTGAAGAAATTAGTTCAAATGAAGGAAGCAAATGCTATTTGTGTATTATTTTAAAATATAATGCAAGTACCTGACCTGGCATAACGTAACCTAAGCTAACCTAACGTACCATATCCTACCCTAATGTAATCAAACATACAGTAACCTAACCTAACTTACTAACGTTTAGCGAAATTGTAAAATTTTCTCGTAACCTAAACTAACCTAGCCTAACTTACTATCTCAACCTAAACTAACCTACCATAACGTATTCTATCCTAACATGAAAAGAAATTAGCGAAATCGTAACATTTTCTCATAAAAAGCCTGGCCCCTCACAACGTCATAGAGGCCATTTCAAATTTTGATATTAGTGTATATGAGGTCCCACTTTCCTTTATTTAAAACGGAATAGTGACGTTGTGGGGCCAAAATTTAGTAAAAATGTCAGATTTATTGAAGAAATTAGTTCAAATGAAGGAAGCAAATGCTATTTGTGTATTACTTTAAAATATAATGCAAGTACCTGACCTGGCATAACGTAACCTAAGCTAACCTAACGTACCATATCCTACCCTAATGTAATCAAACGTACGGTAACCTAACCTAACTTACTAACGTTTAGCGAAATTGCAAAATTATCTCGTAACTTAAACTAACCTAGCCTAACTTACTATCTCAACCTAAACTAACCTACCATAACGTATCCTATCCTAACATGAAAAGAAATTAGCGAAATCGTAACATTTTCTCATAAAAAGCCTGGCCCCTCACAACGACATAAAGGCCATTTCAAATTTTGATATTAGTGTATATGAGGTCCGACTTTCCTTTATCGGATTAAATTCCAAAATTGACCTCCGTTTCAAGTAAAATTATGAAAATTTCCCAGGAAGAAATGGATAATTTATTTATTTGTGCACTTGATAATATGTCACGTGAGCAAAAATTGTTTATTTTATTTGTTATATATAAGTCATTATAACAGTGGAACTATTTGGGAAGTGGAGGGAACTACTTGGCGCAAGGTTACTGCATGAGTGCATTGTGGCAAGGTAATGACCATTTGTATTGTCAACAGAGAACTTAGCTGCATGTTTATAGCTTTTATTAAGTGCAATTACTTCCAAGAACTGAATACAAAGGCCCCTGCGGTTCTTCTAACCTGCTTTCGCTCGCTCGGCAATACTGTGTGAATTAAGTATTGAGTTGAGTTCATTTTGAGTTTAACGACCCATTCAGCAGCGACGCTATATGAGACGTGAACCTACTGATTAACGTGCAATCCGAACCACAAGAACTCCCGCCAGGAATTAAGTATTGAGATTTTTTGTATACTGCTAGTATTATAGGGAGCTAGCTTTAATGCGAGGCTGAGGAATTCAGAGTTGATTGGGAAGTTCCCCACCCCGTCGCCAAGAAACGGTCACTCGACGGTCCTGGGCAGGGTTGCCAGTGCGTTATGAAAAAAATCATCTAATACTCACTTAATTCAAAGAGTTTATGCAATTATGCAATCCCTATCAAAGATCTCTGTATACGTGGACACACGCAAATTAGGCTGTGATAACAAATGCTTCAGTTTTTTCTACTTCGCTTCTTCGTCGCACTGCACTATGGCCTTCCTTATTACTTCTCTAGCTTCGCTGTGTATAGTTTGCCCTCTCTTACGCTGTGAAGCCATTGTCAAATGAATAATAAGCAACAAAACCGCAACCACAACAGCACACAACAAATAACCAACTCACACTAACTCTTCAGAATGACATTCATGTGACAAATTTTTAACGCTGACATATAGAAGGAGGAAAGAGAGTATTGCAAGAGTCAGGCAGAAAAATTGTTGAAATTCTTCCCCCTTTACCTCAGCCCCCGCTGGTAAACAAGCTAGCTCCCTATAATACTACTATTATTATTACTACATAACTTAAGCCGCTATTACTACTACTAGTAGTACTAACAGCTTTTATTACACTTTTGGTTGAAAATTAGGTGGACAGCCAACTTCGGAATAAATAACTTTTTTCTTCGGTTCCTGAGTTCCACGATTTTTCGTCTCAACCTTGTGCAATGCAAATGCGCGTGTTTCAGGTTACTGACGTTTCTCTAAATACAGTACAAGGGTATATAGTTGAGCATATAAAGCTAGGAAAATGGTTGCATATATCTCCTGTGAAAATTTACAAATTAAAGTTAAACTATCCTATCCTAATATTACGTTCACAAGATCAATACATCGTCCATAAATATCATCACACAAATGGTATGGAACATGTCAACTTTGAATACAAAATAAAGGCATACATTAATGTGTTCTGGTTCAAAGTATGTGAAAATTAGTAAAAAGAAGGCCCAAAGAAAATAAATACTACGACCCATGTGGAAAATAACTTTTAAAAACCCAGAAAAGTTTTGGGATCAATTGAAAATTCTCGTACCTTGTGTACGCAATGAATACTCTGTTATTTTATCACTATGTTACTCTTAACATAAAGTTAAAATGTATATCCATAGTTGACTTAATGGGGCCGCGGTGGCTCAGTGGTAGAGCGTTCACCTCTGGTGCTTGGGGTCCCGGGTTCGATCCCAGCCCCCGCCAAGTGAACTTTGTGGTGGACAAACACCGTGTGCGTGGGTTTTCTCGGGGTTCTCCCGTTTCCTCCCACTTTCTTCATTCCACCATTTCATTCATTACTCATCATCACCGTCTCCTTTAGCCTAACCGGCATATCCGTGGGACGTAAAACTTAAAGATTTCATTTCATTTTTCCATAGTTGACTTACCTGTACCTATCGAAGAATTCATTATCGTTATACACTTCCAGTGGATTTTCCATGTCCCTTATATATCTTCTTGGTCCTCGAAAGTTTGCTTCTTCCACATACCTTACGAATTCAACAAAATCGTATAATTCCATGTTAGAAATACGAACGAGTATTCTTTTTATGTTATAAAGCACTCAAGGAAGTCTCAAGGTTGGTTGATAGCTACCTTGAGTCAAGCAGAGATTTTCCTTAAGGCTTCCTTGAACTCAAGGGTTCCTTGACATCAAGGAAGGATTATAAATACTAATTTCAGTCAAGGGAGGCTTCTCAAGGAATCCTTGAGTTAAGGTAGCCTTAAGGAGTGTTTTTAAATATAGGCCTAAGTGTTTCAGGATTTATCCTATTTTAATTCTGCGAGAAAATATAAGCGATATGTTCGGACCTAGTTTGAGAAATTTACTTTTTCGTCATTTCAGGTAGAAATCACATAACTACATAAAAATTACAAGAGATTGGTTATCTTGCAATGGCATTGCAAAAGATTTATGTACTACTAAATTTCCTTTGCCATTTAAACTTTAAATTGTCCCCTGCAATGTCACTGGTCGAATTCTATTGATCAGTGTGCAAATTGAATATTTGTCTCAGGAGGTTTAATTTCACACATATATGCACCCAACTATATCATATTCAAAAATATACATATTACTCTAATAAGAGCAATTCGTATGATTATTATTCTAGATGGTCAGGTTCACTTGTGATTGTTTGTTTAATTTTCAAGCAGTTCTTAACTTACGGGACATTGATTATAAGTTGAACAAAGAAAGATGGCATAGCGAAGCTGTGGCGTGTCGTTTCATGAATTTGCAGTATGGGCATACCCTCTATTTTATAACATTCTTGCGCGATACCTCCACGTGACGTCACCGACCGCAAAGTATTCTGGGAAAAATGAAAGCAGGAAGGCCGAATCGAGAGTCCCCTGAAAATGCTGAAATACACCGAGCAATCGGTTGTATTATTTAACGTTATTTTCACTAGATGACAGCACAATACAGAACTGCTGTCAATCGCTCAAAAAACCTGAGATCTACGAGTATAGCGAATCAATTTAAGTTAATGTCTCATTTTGTCTACTATCCAATACAATAGTTATTAGTGACTCTTTTTCTATCATCACCGTTATAATAGGTATGTCACATAATTAATGAATCGTTTGTGTTTAACACAAGTAGTGATGAGTTGCTAGAATTTTTGGTGGGGTGTATGGTGGGCTAAAATTAGTGATGAGTTGAATTTTTCGGACTCTGGCGCTTTCGAAAATGTAGCATATCCTCGCCATTATGCCATCCATTATATCCTGGATGTAATAGAAATAAGAGGTGGAAAGTTAAAAAAGAAGTGTAAAGCCTTGTTAAACTAAACCAATTACAAATTAGTGTCTGTTATTAATTTAAAACATCCTAATAACAGGAGAGATATGGGTCTTAAAACATCTTATTCAATTTATGCTTAACATCTTTAAACTAACTTCCTTTTCACGTTATAACTAACAAAGAAGCTTTAGAGTTAAATAATTTGCTGTTAGAATATCAACCATTATCAGCATTATCTCATGCTTTGTAGTTTCCCTAACTATAAATTCAAATACTTGTTCAATTAACTCACTATACAGGCTAAACTTAAAGAACTATGTTCCTCTGAAAATAGAACCAGGTACCACACGTGACGCTTACTATTCGACTTTATATTGAAATTATTTTACATTTCTTAATTTTATGTACTATCACTGCTGCTATTATTATTATTAATAGTTTTAATATTTTCTAAAATTTACTACTATTGACCTACAGAATTTATGAGAACGTACGTCCTAAGTTGTGGAGAAGACAATGACAACAAAAAAAGTTCCCCTTGCAAAAAAAAAAAAAAAAAAAAAAAAAAAATCTTACAGTGCTCTTATTAACTTGATATTGCTGCGATGGATATATCGGGCGTTCTAAAAATGGTGCCCATGGACCACGGAGCGCTATTCTACAGGCCAAAATAAAGCGAAAATGTTATATGATCTTATGCCCTCCGGGCAATCCTTCAGTCGCTATGGGGAATCAAAATTTCACAATGTGGCAACGTCGTAGACTATCTTGAAGTCATTTGCTTTACTCTACGAATACAACAAACAGTTTAATCGGTTGCAACACTAATAGGTGATGCTAGTGTTAATCAATATCGACTTTAGCTGCTATATGGAAAGATTCGATATAACTATTTGATAGATCGGTAGATCTAATTTATAGTCTTTTATTTGCGACGTTGCCGCATATATATTTGTTTAATTTTGATTGTAGAGTAATAACTGTGGTTCGTGGGCGCCATTTTTAGAACACCCGGTGTATATATATATATATATATATATATATATATATATATATATATATATATATATAATAGCTATGTCATGTAAATGAATATATTTCGATGGGAACGAGAGAGTGTCTTAAAAGTGGGACCCAGATACATCCGGCATCTTTCATGATCACCCTTCATTTCCATCAAGTTTTACAGTTAAATTACTACGTTACAAAACTATAATGACATTAATTACTGATGTAGGTAATTGGAACCTAGATCTGCACTTGAAGATATAAAACGTTGAGATCACGAGAAAAAAAGACGAGAGTATAATTTTTGAATGTGGGTCAAAGATAAAGTTAGTGTATCGTAACTCCAGCTAACTTACAAATGTAATACAATAAGACAAAGATTGCCTGAGTCGAATATGAAAATTTTTAATAGTAATCATGGAAAATCCTAAAGTTGAACCTTGCAGTGAAGAATGTAAAACTCCTTCATGTTTGGGAAGGTTGCTAACGTACAATGTTGTACCGGATGTTATTAATGAAGTGCCCGTAGACGTTTTGCAGGTTAAATATGGTGATCGCTGCGTTGACTTCGGGAACGAGTTAACCCCAACTCAAGTAAAGTGTCCTCCTTGTGTATGTTGGCCAGCAGAAAGTGATAGTTTATATACACTATGCATGACAGATCCAGACGCTCCAAGTCATGACAATCCCATCTATAGAGAATGGCACCATTGGCTTGTCGTAAATATTCCTGGAACTGATATTTCAAACGGATACACACTGTCGGAGTATTTAGGCGCTGGACCTCCAAAAGGGACCGGATTCCACCGTTATGTGTTCGTGGCTTTTAAGCAACCAGACAATTTAGTTTGTACAGAATCTAGGCTTACTAACAGATCCCCTGACAATCGAGAATGTTTTTCCATCAGGAAATTTGCCAAGAAGTATAACCTAGGAGAGCCGGTGGCTGCCAACTTTTTCCTCGCTCAATGGGATGAGTATGTGCCTGTATTTTATAAGAAACTAAATGGTAAGTGAATATTTCATCATGGTGTTTTCAAGTTTTAAAAAATAAGTTATAATATGTTGTTGTTAAATTCATTATTTTTTGTGAATTATAGTTTTATCTCTAGGGATTTGAATAAATCCAAGAAAATCACATTAACAATGTTATCAAATAATATTTAAAATATATTATTAGGCATTTTAATGAGTAGCTCTACCTAGTTAGATTTGTTTATATTCTGTATACGGTAATGACTTTGGGCTATGTTTAGTTGAAGAGATCCAAAAGTACGTAAAAAATAGATTTACAGGAGAAATAAGTTAAAATAACGGAATTGTAATTGATTTCTGTGTCATTTAAGAAAGAAATCGTACTACATGTTGTGGAAGTGAGAAATGCAAAATGCTATAGAGACTATACGTACTTACCGCACATAAGGAAATATGACTACAAATATGCAAGTAGTTAGCCCCAACTTAACCTAATCTAAACTAACTTAATATTAACAGAAATAAGCGAAATTTTATCATTTATTCAAAAATAAGGCTGGACTTCTTTAACTAAACACAGACCGTGACTTGTATTTAACTATACTTTCATCATCATCCTCATCATAGGTATTCTGGCATTATTGGCAGATCACTTGCCGCAACTGAGAGGCTTCCATGCTCTACGTCTTCCCTTAACCTCTTCATCTTCACGTACGATTTTTTGTTCTGATATCGTCCATTAATCGTAGTCTCCTTCTCTCCCTCACTCTCTTTCCTGCCAACATACCGTCTAAATCGTCCCTCATAATACGTTCCTTCTTGCACAATGTTACAATCAGTTTCTCTTACCTCTTCTTAATAATATCTTATTGTTCTATTATCCCCCACCATTTTTAAGACCCTGTTACTCGCTTTCGACTTTAATCAGCTAATTCTCTCTATTCTTCTCCATACCAACATTTCGAAAGCTTCCAGTCGTTTTTCATAACTGTTGCGTAATGTCTGTGTTTCTGACCCATACCGTACAGTACTCCACACGAAGCATTTTTTGTCTTTTTTTTTTTCAATTAAAGGACGATATAAAAACAGAAAGATCATACGTGAAGACGAAGAGGTTAGCGGAAGACCGTGGAGCATGGAAGCTTCTCAGCTGCGGCAACTAATCTGCCAATAAGGGAAGAATACCTATGATGATGATTATTCAAGGTTCTATATTCCTATTCCAATTCAAGGTTCTACATTATAATATTTCTTCCTCCTCAAGGCTTCTTTCGTCATTCCTATCCTTGCTTTCATTTCACGTTCACACTTCATATCATCACTAATAATACTACCCAGGTATCATAAACTAATCACCCGTTATATTTTCTCTCCACCTACTTCTATATTTGACACAGACCGCTTTGCTCCAATCACCATCACTTATCTTCTTCACATTTATTTTCATCCCATAGTCTTCACAGACCTTCCTCAAGTTTTCTAATATCTTACTGATTTTCTCTTCAGATTTCGCAACAAGCGCCATATCATTTGCAAACCGTATAGACATAAACTGTAGGTATTTCAGAAGCTAACTTTAAAAGAAACAAACAATAATACTGAAGAAAGACTACTTTGATTTTACATGTTGTGTTTCTCGTAAACTATAACTGCTCTGGCCCAGGTAGAAAAGGTGCTATTTACTATTTAAGAGTATTTTATTTAATTGGCCCCCTTTGAGATTGTTATCATATCTATGCTAAATGCAGTGCAGGTAATAGCCTACATCTTTCTCTGTTCGTATGCAAAGAAACTCTATTCTCGTATAATAACCATGATGATAACCAAGATGCTACGCATTGCTAAAAGCAAGCATTTCTCGTTCTTACTAATTTCAACCACAAACTGTAGAAGTAGTAAGGAAGTCTCTAGTGAACGACAACACACACACAATGTTCTATAAAAGTCTGAAAGTGTTTGATAGATATTCAGGGAAATATGTTGTATAAAATTAGAAAGAACGTACTTCCTTAATAGGGGACATTTCAACAGCAACTAATTAAGATAATTGGAAGTTCTCAGAAAAATTAAATCATATTCGACAAAATTGTATTTTAAACGAATATTATCATGGAACATATTTTTTAAACCTTTAGGAGGGGGGGGGGGTTAAGTAAGTCCTGATATTTGGTTGACCTTAACTTCAACAGTAGGAATTACGTAAACACCTCAATAAACACACATACCATATAGTGATATATATGGTGGAAAAATCGAATAATATATGGGACTTACCAAAAAACTTTTCGGAGGAATAATCCACCTCACATGAGAAGATTGAATTTACCGCTCATTCTTCACTGAACTTTATCATAAGCACTTTGAATTACGGGAAAGGATCAACGAACGAACAAGTGCATTATATTGTATCAATGAACTTTAAATAAAGATATATATAGGTAAACGATCTGGAAAAAAAAGGGGGCAGTATATGGCGGCATGACGTCACGCAGTCCCCCAGCCTATCTTTGCCCATTGTAATTTTAGGACCCACAACCCCCGCGTTCCCCACTTTTACAACTGTATATATATATAGGCGTGGATCCAGGGGGTCTATAGGGACTATAGACCAGAGCTTGAGTGGGTCAAGTTTTCTGTGTGGGTCAGTGGGTCGTGGGTCAACAGAAAGTGACACACTGTTATCCACTGCGACCCACCACCCACCATGACCCATTGCGATCCACCACCCACTGTCACCCACTGCAACCCACCATCCACCATGACCCACTGCGACCCATCGACGCAGTCTGACCTACCGACTCTGCTCACTGCATTGTAGACAATATCTTCTGAAGACTGGTAAATTTGCGTTTCATTTTCAAGACCTTCCTTTTCCATTTGTTTCTGTCTACTTACCTGAGGTGACTATATCTATCGTAAATGAAAGAAAGAACTTCAGGCACTTTTGGATATTGATATTTGTAATTGTAATAATAGCAATAGGACTTATAATACTACTTGGCTTTCGAGGCCTGTGAGTTTTTAGAGGAGCTAACTACTGGAAAAAATATATTTTTGAATCACTCGTCGGTGAAGGGGCGAAGTGGCGTATCTTGATTTCTACGATTTTTCAGGAGAACGATTTAAAGTTTTTTGTTGAACATAATATCTTCGTGTTCATTTGATTTTTATTATATAAATTTCAAATTTTGTACAACAAGAGTATGATTATTGTTACATCTAAGGAAAACGTTACGTGCTAAAATGTTTTAATTTCTACTGGAAAACTCTGCTGGAATGTGCTGGAATCACTTACGCCCTTTCGCCTTTTCATTTTAAAGATCAAGATTAAAGTTACGTCCCACAAATAAATGTGAAAAATAAGATTGGTCTGGTATGTAGAGATACTTTTTCTAAAATTTTTCCGTTAATAAGAAGCATTTAATAATTATTATAATATAATAATATATTTTTACTATTATTATAACTTTTTATTGTAATTGTTATTGTAATAACTATTATAATAATTGTATTAAATTCACACATTTATTTATTGGCGATTCATACAATCATATCTATTACCAGTGCTGCTGAACATAGTTTTCGAAATAAATTAATAAACTACAGAAATGAATAATGGATAACGAAATTCAAGATATAGTAACACTAGTACAATTGTAACATGAAAACTGAGAAAAAACTATATTACTGTAAAGTCTGTTACAATAGCAAATTTTAAAGTTTTTTTTTTTTTTTTGAAAATAACTTTCAGTGTGGAAGATTTTTGTAGAAAGACGCAAACTCGGGGTCTCTCACTAGAGGCGTATCTCCTTCACACAAAGACATTAAATCCGCATACTTCTGTGGTGGAATCTTGGGGGGATATGAGTGAAGACACTTCGGAGTTTTGGTGAATATAATGTTCCTTGGTAGCAAGATGCTTCGATAAACCATATTTAAATGGCTGTCTTTGAAATAAATCTTGTCTGGTTGACCCTTGTTCACCATTAGTTTTCGTATGTTTGTCCTGTCAATTCCTTCACCATTATCATCCTTTCTTACAGATAGGATCCTCAGATTAGAAGCGACATCTCGGAAATCCAAGAAATCATTGTATCCAAGAGAATGCACAGTATATGGTTTAGCAGATCGTGCAAATCTAAAAATTGGTAGTAGCTGTGCTGGAATGAAGACATTTCCAGCTGTTTTTAGTGCCGTCGAAATGGTTGAATGAACAGAGTCTCCTTCATTCTGTCCGTGGTACGATTCAAAGAAATTTAGAGTTATTACTCTGATATGCTGCGCCGTAGTAACAGTGTAGAGCATCATGGCTGCAACTATTGAGTTTTTGTTCTGCCCTGTACAACCATCAGCAAACAAGTAACCTTCTTCAACTTGTTTTTCATCCAATTCACGAAGAAAATTGTGTAGGCAAGTGGAGATTTCACATGCACCTCTGTGGCTTGCTCCTTCGTGCCAAACAAAACATTGACATTCCCTTGTCTTCAGATCATACACAGTCAAATTGTATGTTGATGGTCGTCTTTTATAAAATAGTTTGCTTTCATTTGAAATTGGAAGATAAATGATTTGTTGCAAATCAAACACTGCAGCAACAGTCTTGCATTGGAAGTCCGGTGAATATTTAGCTTCCATTTTCTTCCTTCTGATATTTGTCAGCTAATTCACTTTTCTTCTGTTCATCTCCTTCCAGAAAGTTGCTACACTGACCACATGTATCCTTTTTCGGTCGATGAAAAGAAAAGTTAATGTTTTTGAAGATTTTTCTGTATGTCTGGTAAGTCGGCAAAGGAGTGATTTCATCTTTATGATCCTGAATGAACATTCTATACATTTTACTTTTTGTCAAATCTGAATGCAGACACTGTCCTTTCGTATCTTTCCTGCAGTAGTGAGATTCGACTTTTGGAAATCTCTTTATGTGTTCTGTTATAATTTTCTCTATTAGTTTATCTCTTTTCAGTTGGCTCTGACGTCTTCTTTTCTTTCTCAATGATACCTGAGTCTCTTCTTTTAGCTAGAGCAGTTCACACAGTTTTCTCTGATACTAAAATTGTGTTTAAAAACATAGTTTTACACACGGACACTTCTTCCTTCTTTGGTAAAAAGTAATAATTTGTTTTTAATCTTCGACACGTCAGAAATCTTTACATATCTGTTGATAAATTCTCGCTGAAGTTGAAGGTCACCACTCGCATGAAAGTCCTAAAAAAGTTTTTGTCTTTCCGCATCTGTGATTTTAAAGCATTCTATACCAAACTTTTCACATTTTCCATCACATCTTGCTTTCACATTTCTTCCCGCAACTAACTTTCTTGTGTATGGGCTAACATACGATTCACCCTTGCTTCGTAAATCCTTGGCAATACTTCTCTTTCTCTTCCGACAACCTTTTTCTTCACTCAATAAATGCTCCTCTTCTCTAGAAGATCCTTCCATTTCGTAACTTTCTGGCTGTGGATCCACATTTACATCACCTCCGCATTTCTCTCTCACTTGTGTCTTCACATTACACGAATGCTCAAAGAGTTCAAGCTGATTTTCACAATTCAATGGTTTGTCGAAATGTCTCCAGCACAACATACTGCACAACGAACATGCACTGAACACTTCCCTTTCACAACCTCGTACTTCACACTCTGCTTTATATGTTGGATCAAGGTCAGAGTCGTCCCCATCACAATATGGAATATCAGTGGGATTTAAACATAAATTTTCGTTTACATTCTTTCCTTGTATTAATTGTATAAGGGGTACATCATCTTCAGAATTCTCACTTTCAGTGTCACCACTTGTTGCAGTTACATTTTTCCTCATTGACACGTCGGAACACTCTGTCTTTCACTATTCCACAATACCACTTTCTATCCGGTAACCAATACATTTTCACACCACAACCAACAGTAATTTCCTTCCCTGAAACACACACCAATTCCTTGTCTGCTACAACATTCAGTCCTCCAGGATCCCACTCTACTAGCACATCCATCTTGGTAACAACTTCCTCCAACAAAAGCCAGCTGCACAATGCTATTATTCTATGTTCTAAGTTAAGAAAGCTAGAATACGATCATACATCAGTACAGAAAACTGAAGGAAGCCGCTACGTAAATATTCTATTGTTATTTTGATTGAATTGTTTCTGCACTTTTAAACGAAAGAAACCTTGGCGGATTGTCAACAAAGCTTGAAAAATATGTTTTTTTTCTCTTTCTGTGGCGGCATTTCCGACAAAGACTTTACCGATATAAGCTTACGCCCGTACGCGGTTTTATTTCTTAGCAGCTACGGAAGGAAAAAATGGCGAACGGGCTTATCTTACTTACGCCCCTCCGCAGATTTTTTTATATCGAACATTTCAAGATACGCCAAGTGCTAAGTGCTTTATCTCCGGAACCAGTGGGAATTCAGCCACGAAATTTTGACAGGTAACAGAGGTGGTTAGTCATATATGAATGGTAGTCATAACTCAAAAACGTAATTTTTCAAGTTACGCCACTTCGCCCCTTCACCGACGCTATGTGTGCCTGATCATTACGGCCAAATTGCAAAGTCAAATGAAATGATTTTTGATATATAGTTAGGCCCTAATCCAAACTGGGATGTTATATTGCTTTCATTATAATGCATAATATCCTAAGGATTTAGTGAGGATCCGAATTTTTGCGAAAAAGAAATTGAGTAACTAGCAAGCCGTTCAACTTACGGAGCTGAAATGCAGTGTATTCTCTTTATTGAAAATAAACGAAATGTGTCCTAGCTTTTTTAAAATTCTCCTTCATGGGGGGAGGGGTACTTTCTATATATGGAAAATTGGTAGTGAAATAGTTTGTAAAAATGATCGAAAACGATCGATATTAGTTAAGAAAAATGCAGAAACCATAAATACAGTGCTTCGCTTCATATATCCATTGCCTTCTACTATAATAATTGAAGAAGCTTATGTTTATTATGTGGAGTGCTTACAGCAGAGGGAAATCAACCCATAAAATTGTGAGAAAAATAGACATAAAATTTGTACTTAATTACACAGAAATTTTAAATGTGGATTGTACGCATAACTAAATGGAAAATGTTACACTTTTTTTTCCCCTTTACGTTGGTCTACATACCTTGTTTTGGGACTTTCAAATTTCATCCTTCTTTCCACTGAAAAGTATCGGTAATTCCACAACAACAAAAAATACTTATACTATGATAATTTAACTGAAATTCATCGTAATTTGGCCCATGACAAATAGAAGTGTGGTAATTGAAGGGGAAGAAATGAGAAATTCCCAGGCACCTCTGAACGCTTCCCCGGACCCTCGCTCCCTTTTGCTTTCTGCGGAGGGAGGGAACTTGATAATGCCATCAAACCTTCATGTGTAATTACAAAAATTAATTTTAAAAGCAAATAAGAAATCACCAGTTTATCAGGCTTTAATTGATAATGTATGCACAAGATTCCCTATCGAAGGTGTGGTAGATGAAGTTTCTGTTCTCCATGAGTCGACATTGCCAACTGACATGGTCGACATGGAAAAGATGTATGGTGATAGAGAGGTGATACTTCTTGCTGACACGGGATGATCCCACAAGTTGTCGCTAAAATCTGATTGCCACATAGCACATCAGATAGAGCATCATGAGAAATGAAAATGAGCAAAATTTAAGGTGCTATGGATCAGTAGGATATGAGCTACGGGGCTTCAAAATTTGAATACCCAAAAAATTACATCATGGAATGATGTACGTTTAAAGTAAATATCTTGAAAACCGTTAAAGCAATCAAAAGGAAAGTTCCACAAGATGATGAGAACACAATTATCTATCGTAAACCATAAACAGTGTTGCCATAGGTGAAGCGGTGTTGCCAACTCAGCACAAAATATTTTGTTTGAAATAGCACCATATACAAGTGTGCACAGATTTGAAATGCACTATTATCACTAAACATAACCGTGAAGTGTAGTGGTGCAGTGTTGCATACTATTGGAGCTACATGTGTTGAAAATGTACAATAGAGAAGTCTGATATGTGACAACAGAGGGTAATAAAGAAATGCACTAGAAACAAGTGAGGATTTTGCATTATATTTCTGCAAAATCCCCGATGAATAAGCAGACAGCTCGCGAAAACAAAATGATACGCGCGAGGAAAGAAACACGTGATTTCTAATTGTGTAAACTTGTTCTCGATTATCTTATCAATATTTGGAAGAGTACTTTCTCGGTTTCTGTCTTTCGAGATAAGTGACATATTCTTTTACTTCTTCTCCTACATAACATATGATTATGTTCGTACACTGTAATATTACCATATTCACATTGGAAACATACCGGTAATTATTTTATTGCTACCTCATTTCGCTTCTAGTCGGCCAGGATAGCCGTGTGGTCTAGAAGGCTAGACAACCAACTTATTGGGCATCGCGGGTTCCAATCCCGCCTCGGACATTTTTTGTTATACTTTTCACCTTACATTTCATTGTAATTTTTCTCTTTCATAGTGATTCGGATCCCACTTTACAGTCCTACATAGATTCGGAGCTGACGCAGAACGTAAAAATGGCATCACTCAATTTCGTTTTACAAATGCATCAATATTTTGTGACACTCCTGACATTTTGCTGTTATACTATCTGAGACAATGTAACTAAATTCGTAGTATGAGACCCAGATTCCTTTATTACCATATGTTGCCACATATACTTCTCCATTATACATTTTTAGCACACGTAGCTCCAATTGTGTGCAACACTGTACCACATTGTATATGTTATTCTTGGATTTTCTATACTTTGTTCATAAACACAAGTGTTCGAACTGAGTTCATCCTATACTGTGGAGAAAATTAGACTACAGACGGGGGTGTATTCATACAAGGCGGCAAAGTTGTAATCTCTGTATACTGTTTCAATATAATTTTCACATTAAAGACTGATAATATACTGAGGTAAGAAATATAATTAAGGGGAATTCATATAAATTGTTAAAGTAAGCGTACTATAACGAGGTATTTGCTTTATATATATTTGGCAGGAAATCCATTCGCAAGTCAGGAAGGAACTGACTCTACAAAATTGAGTTTTCTTATTGATAGGAGAAATCAACATATATTTGAGAGAATTCATTTCCTGAAAAGTCAGTTTCCTCGAAACTTGTCCTCTGGGAGGAAGGTGGGCCAACGTTCTAGAACCCTGCCCACATGTAATGTTCAAGCCACAGACAGGTGGTTAGAACAGTTCAAATAGTTCATAACGGATTAGTGTCGAATATGCCACACAGCATGCGAAATCGTCCCAACCTAGGCGGGGGCAAATATTCCTTCTCAAATGTGAAAAAGGAAAATTAAAATTTCACTTTTTCGGAGTCTCTAGTGGTGGGGGGAAAATCCGCATCGCTCCGTGATTTCTCCCCCTGATGTCACAGTATAAGACTAATTGCTAATAACTACACATTCCGTCATTTGTTTGTGTGCGACAGTGAAATTAACTGGAAATTAACTTATTATCCCACAGTCATTTCCTAGCAACAGAAACTGTAAATATAAACAGCAGAAGCCTCCCGCGGGTTCTTCAAGGGGAAAAAAACTAATGGGAGCAATGAAAAATCTCTCTTTGTTTTAATATTTTACACTATTACACTTGAATTTAGGTTAGGTTTGGTTTCGGCTGACTTTTTGTACCCTCCCACAAATTGTTTAGTAATGTTGGTGGTACCTCTGAGTAGAACACTGCTAGGAACAGATTCACATTTGGTTTTGCTGCATTCTTATACAGTACATAAAGAGATAAATAAAACTATGTATACTAAATACACAAATCGAGTTCAATAGTTATTTAACAGAAATATTCCATTATTATAGTGTTTATCTCAAAATCTTTATTTGTTAAATACAACCCTTACAAAAATTCCTTGCACTTTTCAAGCTGAGAGTCCACCACCTTCATTGTGTACGGGCCTCACCTATTCTTGTTACGCCACTGAATGACACTTATAAATTTCACCTAGTACAGGTAATTAAAAGCGGTCTGGTCCAAAGTGTGTATGCTACACTACAAATCACGTCTTTGATTTATCCCTCTAATTTCTCTATACCTATTTCATTCGCTTTAGTCTTCCTCTCTTCTCTACTTTCGCACTCGTTATCACATTTCTCCGGGAGGGCTCGTGCCCTACTAACCGTTTTTCCGCATACAATTAAAACGTATATATTCGCTTATTTGTGTACTGTCTCTGTGCCCATTTTGGTTGAAATTCTGCGTGGATTAAGATACTTTTGAAATATCTTTAATTAAAAGTTTTGATATTTTGTGGTCATAAAATCGGAGGGACCGGCACCTCACCAAACGATTTGTCAAGGAAAATAAGAGTCGTATTCCCTTATTTTAAGCTTACTATATCTGTGTGCAATTTAATTTGACTCGGTTTACATTTTCCTGTGCTCTTGGCGCCTACTTTCACACTTTTGAGTGGGAGTTTTCACTCCAAGAACATTTTTTTTTTTTTTTTTTTACAGAAAATAAACCCATATTCCCTTATTTTATGTGTACTCTTTCTGTACACAATTTTGTAACAGTGCTCCATGTATGTTAAAATCCTCCATTTTTCAACTACCGTCATTAGAAATTTCGATATTTCCTAGTTATAAGTTTGTAGAGCCTGAGGTATTTAAAACCATTTGCCAAGGAAAATGCCAAATATGTATTCCCTAATTGTACGTCTACTATCTAACTGTTCGTAATTTAATTTGCCTCGGTCTACTTCTTCCTGCATTTTTGAAGCCTACTCTCAATTTTTTTTGGATGGTGTTTTGCAGAGATGGAATGGGTCAGTGGGTCAAGTAGGTCAAGTTTTCTGAATGGGTCAGTGGGTCGTGGGTCAACAGCAAGTGACCCACTGTGACCCACCACTCACCATGACTCACTGTGATCCACCACCCACCATGACCCACTGCGACCCGCCTACTCAGTATGACCTACCGACTCACTCCTGCTCACTGCATTGTACACAGTATCTTCTGAAGACTGGTAAATTTGTCTGCGTTTTACTTTCAAGACCTTCACTTCCCTTTCTTTTCTATTTGTTTCTGTCTACTTACCTGAGGCATCTAAATGAAAAAAGAACTTCAAGCACTTTTGGATATTGATATTTGTAATTGTAATAACAGCAATACGACGTATACTACTACTTGGTTTTCGAGACCTGTGAGTTTTTAGAGGAGCTAACCACTGGAAAAAATACATTTTTAAATCGATGTAATATATAAATTATTATATAAAAAAAATGATGTAAACAGGGCTGGATCGAGGATTGCCTGACGGGGGTGCAGCAATAACTACCAAAATAATCAATCACACTGAAACTTCAAAGTATCATGTGACAATATTCTTTAGAAAAAAATATGCCTGACAACGATGATACATAGAACGAAGGGAGGGGAGAATTTTAAAGAGGGTTATGCAGGGAAAAAAAATTCTTCTCTCCTTCTGGTTTCTGTTTTCTTCCCTACTTGACAAATGCTATATTGTTTTGCTTGGTGAATCCTTTTCCTTCAACCTTTTGACAATCGACTTAAACTATTGCTTTTGCAAAACTCTGCTTTCTTTTAAGCAAGCTTCTCATTTTAGATAGTGCATATTTACAACGAATGGGGGGTGCACGTGCACCTTTGCACCCCCCCTAAATCCGGCTCTGAATGTAACTGTGTGTGTCTAATCATTACGGCCAAATTGCAAAGTCAAATGAAATGCGGTAGCTCAGTGGTAGAGGTTTCACTTCCTGTGCTTGGGGTCCCTGGTTCGATCCCAGCTCGCGCCGTGTGGACTTGTGGTGGACAGACACTGTGCTCGTGGGTTTTCTCGTGGTTCTCCCGTTTCCTCCCACTTTCTTCATTCCACCATTTCATTCTTCACCGTCTCGTTTAGCCTAACTGGCATAATCGTGGGACGTAAAACTTAAAAGTTTCATTTCATTTCATTTCATTTTACTTCTTACTGAGTATTTCAAAACTGACAGAGAAAAATCGTTATCAGACTTAAGTTTAACAAACAGATTGTCGATGAGGAGTTGCAGAAATCGGGTAGAAGTATTATCAATTTCCACGACGGAGTGCGAATGGGGATTTCCCCTTATGAATTTACAAATGACTGATATTAGAAATAGACTAAGTGCTCAAACATTGTCTAACTTGATGGTCATCAACGTTAATGGCCCACCGCTAGACAAGCTCAAAGTAAACGAGCTAGTTATTTCTTGGCTGAAGGATGGACATCATTCCGCTGCGGATGATTTACCACGAAAAAGTTCTGGGGGCCAACAGGAAATTATCCCGATTTCAAATTTGTCTTAAGGTGGCAAATTACGAGTAAGGAAATATGTATACTTGTATTACTAATGGCTTATTTGTGTTATTCAACTTTGTATCTAATTTTTAATAAATCTCTTCTTTGCTTTTTATAAACTAGAAGGTAAACTACTTTGAATAAATAGGCCTATTCATAATAATTGCAATTATGCATATTTGTAACTTAAATTTAATGTGGTGTTTTAGTGATTACAATTATGAGCATACTTTATGAAGATGCTCTTACAGAGGGTAACCGAGCATCTTTATACGCTATGAAAAACTGATTTTTCAAGTCTTTTGTGAGAAAAATACTGTGAACTGAGAAATCATAATCTTTTCTCTAGTGTACAGCCGGGTATTTTCCTGCGAATAGAAGTTTCTTTTGGAATGCGTTGAGAAATTAACACTCGCAAGAATACTCTCTTAGTACAAGTATATTTTAGGCACATACTAATTTCTCCCACCTCGAAGTGCTCCAATTTCATCACTGACAACACTATACCATTTTATATCGTAAAGGTCAGATCCACCGTTATTGCAACAGAGTAGTTCTTGAGCGTTGACCGTAGAAATTCAAACACCGATTAGTGACAATTTCACAGTCTTGTTTTATTACAAGTGTAAACTCTTTAGTCAGTAGAGAAGAGGTCGTGAATCATGTGTTGATGACGATGGATTTTGGTGAGTCAGAGTAGGTCACAGTGGATGAGAGTGGTTCATGGTGGATGGTGGGTTATGGTGGGTCAAAGTGGGTAATGGGTCTCGGTGGATGATGGGTCAGAGTGGATCATGGTGGGTGGTGGGTCAGTGGGTCATGGTTGGTAGTTGGTCCGTGGGTCGTGGGTTACGATAGGTGGCGTGTCAGTGGGTCGTGGGTCAAGTTTTCATTGACCCACGCCAACTCTGGTGTTTTGCCCCCGAAAACCGCTTCTCCACAGTTTTTATTTTTTTTATTTTTGCATCTACATTCCAAGTTTCATCGAAATCACCTGCGATCATTAAGTTGATGGAGCAACAACAGATCATAGAGCATATTTAAGATAAAACGTGCAGTGCTTACAAATTATAGACAATTGGAGATAAAAGAATGAAACAAGAAGCGAAATAGGAAAACGTTATAGGGCCCACTGATTGGAGCCAGTTGCTTATCCCACAGCGTCTCCTATCATGGGGCTTCAATACGGGGTCACCCAAAAATTTCAAATAACAAGGCACGAATCTTTTATATCATTGAAAAGATCATGGAAAAATAAATAACCTTTTAGGGAAAAAATATTTTCGTGTGGGTCACCATTTACGAAATGATCATCAATTAATCAGTTCTTACATATTCATATGAGAAGTCCAATATTATAAATCACAGAACGATAAGATGAAAGAAAAGTTAGATAATGTCAGGAGAAGAATTGAAGCCGTGATTTCCATAACCGCACAAGTCCAGCTGAAGAAACATTGAGAAATTCAATAAAAACTGAATATTTGTTGAAAAGTGAACTTGAGAATCAGACTTTGCTGAATAACATGTCACTAAGTATTTAGAAATATGTATATAATTTCCAAGTTCACATTTCCAACAAATATTCAGTTTTTGTTGAGTTTCTCAATCTCTTCAGCTGGACTTATGCGGTTATGGAAGTCACGGCTTTAATTGAATGGAGCGCAGCGCTCTCCCATCATACCCTAAAGGACCATCCGAAAGTTTTAAGTGATGTGTAATTTGATACATCATTGAAAGAATCATAGAGAAATAAATAACTTTTGTAGGATAAATCTTTTCGAATCGGTTTTGCACAGAGTAAAACTGTCGTGAACTATGCCCACAAGATAAAATTTTTCCTATATAAATTTTATTTTTGTCATTATCTTTACATCATACATCATACATCATGCATCATACAATGACATATGAAATTACATACTTTATCATGTAAGATTTTCGGATAGCCACAGCAATAGGTTACCCGGTGACACAAGCAAAGCACTCCATGAAAATATTGTTTTCAAAAAGATTGGAGACATCATCAAAAGGTTCTGTTGTTCTTCCTGCTATCAATAATTTTTTGTTGAAAATGGTTTGTCCTGAAACAGAGTTGTAGAAATATGTACTGATGGAGCTCCAGCGATGTTAGGTTCGCAGTCTGGATTTATAAAGCTGGCAGAGAACAAAAATTCTACAGATATTGGTTTGCACTACTTAATTCACACACAAGCCTTAATTAAAAGAAAAAAAAAACAAACAAACAAACAAACAAACAAACTTGTTCAGAAAACCTGAAGCAGGCATTATCATTGGCTATTAAAGTTGTTAATTTTGTCAAGTGCTCCGAATGCTCGCCTCTTTGAGATTTTGTGTGATACCCATATTGAAGTTCGTTGATTGTCGAAAGGTAATACGTTAAGTAGGCTGTACGACCTTAAGTCAGATGTACAAATATTTCTCCCAAGTGTAGGAAAAGATGGATTTTATACTTTTTCACTAATGACATACTTGTAATTTTCTCTTTTATGTCTTGTTCAAATTTGGAAATATTAAATAATCTCAATCTCAAACTCCAAGGTAGAAACACGAACATACTAACTTCTTATGTTGTGATAAGAGCTTTCATGGAAAAGATCCTACTACGGAAAGCCATCTGAATGTTTCTACGCCCAACTTTTCATCTTTTCCTTGATTAAATGAACTTCTTTTACGATTAGGGGGGACAAGAAGGGGTAGTTGCCTCCACTTTTTCTGAAGTGACCCCTTAATGTATATAGTTTCATTTGGAAATGTAAAGTTTTTGTATGTATTACTGGCTCATAGAAAAAGATGTACCATATAATATTTGCCGTTGCGGGAGTACGTATTGGTTAGACCGATTTGTCTTCCCGTGGAGTTAAGAAAGCTACAGGTATTGCGTTTTAATTGCGATTGAAAGCAATTAATATTGCAATTGCGTATTTCTTTAAATGTCATAGAATATGCTTGCAGTATTTAGTTTTTCATTTTCTAAGAGTAATAACATGCATTTAATGACATGTGTGGAATGATAACAATACACAATGATTTGTGGAATGACATGTGTAAACGACATTATGATAACAATCTGTATTGAAACTATCTACGTGATTGGATGTAATATTTATCCAAGTACCTTTTAGAAAAGAGTGAAGTTTTCAATTCTTTATAAATTTGATTCTATTCATTCGAAATATGCTATATCATGATCGTAGAATTCGATTCTGAGGTACTTTCGATAATGAATGGCCCTGTATGTCTCATTTGCGTTATTACTGTTCTTATTTAAGAAAAGAAGAAAAAAACAAGAAACGAATTTCGATTCTTTTTTGATGTTTGTGATACTGTAGCTTCCTTAGTTTGTAACACTGAATAATATGTGTGGTATTATAAGTTTGTAAGTTTTCGTTTAACACGTAGATTTGAAATATGTAATATACTGATGAAGTGCCATTTGAAAAAATATATAACTTTATGTTGGCTTTGCAACACTGTTAAGATAGCGGTACTGTTGAGTATGTCAAACAATTTCCCCCTCCCGTTATTTAAATGGTTCACTGTATAGTCTTCGGCTACCTGGTGTATACAGTAATAATATAGTAATCAGTGACCTAATGATTTCACCAGAAAACCCTCGTATTTGCTGGGCCTATGAACTCGCACTTCCTGTTTGAGCCTATGCCTCCGTCGTTCGCATCGCGAGAATACGATTATGGCATTATTCTTTGTGGAAAAATTCTCTCCCTTAAAATACGTATTTCAATCAAGCTGAAATGATAAAAAACCCATCTCGGTCAAAGTGCTTAACCATGTTCAAAAGTTCATTTCAAGGGAGTGGTTTATCCGTTTTACCCTGCTCATTAGATTGACTAGTGAGGCCCTCGAAATCACTATAACTAATTCAAAACAAAACATAAAGACACACACACACACACACACACACACACACACACACAGAGAGAGAGAGAGAGAGAGAGAGAGAGAGAAAGAGAGAGAGAGAAATTTCTCCCCTTGTCGTTAGAAGGGGAAATTCTTGAAAACGCTGTGACTTATTCCGAATTGTTTTGATTAAGGAGTTTAAATACCAAGTTTCATATCTCTCATATGTCTCTAATTTTTAGGTATTTTGAGATATGGCCATCTTATTATAACAGTTGCAAACCAATCACTTTTTCCTCCCACCTTTCTTTTCCCCTTCTAAGGGAATCCAGAAAATCCAGAAACAATTCTCTAACTATTTTAAATGAAGAGTATAAATAATTTTTTTTATGATTCTAAGCTTTAGGAATTTCGAGATATGGCTATCTTATTTTAACAATTGCAACATCCACCAATTTTCTTCCCGCTTTTCTCTTCCCTTCTAAGGGAAATGTCTAAAAACGCTGAAACACATCTTTAATTATTTTAAATGGCAAGTCTAAATACCAAATTTCATGTCTCTAACCTTAAAGGATTTCGATTTATTTTCATTTTGTTATAACAATTGTAACCCCACACATTTTCTTCCCCTTCTTCTTCCATTCTAGGGGAAATACCAAAAACCGACGACACACGTGTATAATTATTTTAAATGGCAAGTCTATATACCAAATTTCATGTCTCTACCTTCACAGATTCGGAGATATGGAAATTTTAGTATAATTATTGCCAGCATCCTTTCCTTCCTTCCATATCGAATTTCTAAAATTTTCTCCTTAATGGTATCCCACATTACAAATCCCATGCACTGTCAAAATTTAAAGTTTCCAGGTTAAGAAATTTGACCTTTGAGTCATCAGTCATGTAGAACTTACTGTGTCCAGTGGTGCGATGTGTCCGTGGTTCGATCTCAGCTCTAAGCAAGTGAGTTTAGTGACAGACAAGTTGTGTGCGTGAGTTTTCTCGGTATTCTGTTTCCTTCGACTTTCTTTATTCAATCATTATCATCAACAGAGCCCGGATTTCCGTGCATAAACAAAACTCGAAAATATCCATGCAAACATGAACGAAAAATACAGTATAAAAAATATGCATTTAAAAATTTAATATATGCACTGAAATATACACTAAGAAAATAAAATGTCAGTTTCTTACAAAAATATCTTATCTTAACGATCTCTCTTGCAATGAACTACTAATATCTTCCTTAGTTTTATTTTCTGTCAACCGCCTGTGTTTATCAGTAAGAAACGTTTTGTAGGTCGAAACGTTTCTTTCTAAATCAGCAGAAGTCACTCGTACAGGTGAAATACATGAAAGTCTTCCTGTGTTATATTCTCTTCCCATTCCATGTTTTCACCATTAAGTGCATTTGTAATGGCACACATTGTTTTGTAACCGGATTTTTTTTTTTTTTTTTTTTGCCAAATACTTTGCAAAGTTTATCTGACACTATTTTGGCAACACAATGAATTGTTTCACTGGACAAAATCCGCGATAATTCCCTCAACAAGGAGAGTGAATGCTGCAAAGCCTTCTTACAGGATTTCAACTGATGGATAATTTCAGGTATTCTCGAGAAGTGGTTGTGTATGTACTCGATTTTGTTCTCAATGCCACTTGTAGAGAACGATTTTTGAGACACATAAATAGCGGCTGCATCATCGGGACTTAATGAGTCTACAGCTGTCTTCATTGATTTTAAGTTATCTGCATAATACGGCACAGCTTGCAGCCACGAGCTCTTTACTGGTTGAGAAGGTACTGGAACATTTGTCGCAACTTCGCGAAAAATACGTAAGCGCGATGGAGCTTTCACAAATAATTTATTTACATTTAATACTAGCGCGTCTACTGCTAGATATTAGCATTTGACTGTTTCAATTACGCAACACTTTCTTCTATTATTCTGTACATTTTGTTCTACATTGCGTTTACAAACTGAGGTCAGTTCACTTTAAATATAGCCTACTTTCATGTGATATACTCTCAAATATGCTAGTAAGCAGCAATAAAATTCAGGAATATGCAGTATCCTGCAAAGTTTACAAAATATGCAAATACATCGAAATTCACTCAAATTATGCACATACATGCACCATTACATGCATCTCAAACGAATTCTTGCAAGTCCCTCGGAAAGAAAAAAACATTTTCCATACGTTCTTGTATGTTACTATAAACATGCATTTCGCATATAAATCCGGGCTGTAATCATCAACGTCTCCCTTAACCTCAGTGCATAATCATGGGACGCTAAACTATTATTATTATTATTATTATTATTATTATTATTATTATTATTATTATTATTATTATTATTATTATTATTATTATTATTATTATTATTAATAATAATAATAAAAGGATCACATTATAGTTTTATAACGAACATTGCACACCTGATTCATAACAATAAACTTTCTCTTTTGGTCAACTCTAGGGCTTAGTACTTCAGTTATTATGCATAGTTATCATTCAATTTTAAAATAGTTTTGAGTGTACCATTTGTTCCGCTAGTCCGTGGAATATTTAATAAAAATATTTAAATACTGACTCTCACATATGGCACTTTATTATTATTATTTGCTTTTTTACTATCTACATAAATTACTTTTCTGTTTATCTATACTAATGCAATAAAATATCGTTATGTGTGTCTGTTTGTCTCTCATCGCCTTTCCGCAGAGAAAGAAGTGAGCTAAAGCTACAAAATTTGGTAAACGGGTAAATCTTCACTAGATCTAATTGTATATGAAGCACTTTTTTCTTTTTAATATCGGCACTGAAGATATTATAGAGGATTCGAAATTTATGCATAAAGGGAGATTAATAATACCCGGAAAGCCGGATATTAGTGCCTAATTCATAGTTTTCGGTGTCACTTAGACGAATAATAACACTCCCGAAGCCGTTCAAGTTATATTTTCTACCCATCATCATCGAGTTGGATGGAGAGAAAAACAGTGCATCAAAAATCACCGATATTAGTATCGAATTAACAAGCTGATTGGTGCCAGTTATGATGACATTTAAGCCCAAGTTTAGGCAGAAATGGGTATGTCAGTTGGCCCGGGAATAGACAGATACAACCAGGCGCGGACCAAGGCGAAATTTTCTCCGAGCAAAGTGACTTCCTGGCACCTTCTCCTAGTTTTAGACTATATTTTACATTTTATTAGAGTGATTTTAATATTTTAAATCCATTGTTCAAAAAGAAAAATTAATATTCAAATACATGATATAGGCATAGTTAGTACTTAAAAAGTGAATATGGTATCAAATATATTGTTTATTATTATTATTATTATTATTATTATTATTATTATTATTATTATTATTATTATTATTATTATTAGTAGTAGTAGTAGTAGTAGTAGTAGTAGTAGTAGTAGTAGTAGAAGTAGTATTAGTATTATTAATGCACTGATATCTAAACAAAAACAATATCGAACACCACTTATTGAATACTACTAACGCTGACATGATTACTGCTATATTGTCAATTGTACTGTTATCAATAACATCAGTAGTCATTCTACCATAAATCCCATTATGTAACAATCTATTATAATAACGTGAAATACCAATAAGAAAATTTCACATATGTTGAACGTCTTTTACGCACAGCAATATAAACAACCCTTTTTAAGTAGGTCCTAGTAGTTGAAGTCCATAGCATTCATAAAACGTATCTCATGAATTTGTACAAAAGATTAACACTTTTACGAGACTAAAGATTAATAACAAGTTTTATCAAGTAAAAAAATTATCTAACTTTCGTAAGTTTGATAAGTAAGGAAACCATATCAAAGTCAGTTTAGGGAACTTTGAGAAAGCGTTCATGTCTTTTTTTCCCATACAAACAGTACCTTAAACTATAGAATAATTTCCTCAAATTAGTTTCCTAATTTTGCAACATTTAGCCCCAGGCGTGATAATTAATAGCGTAACAAAATTTAAAAACTAAATAAAAAGTTAAACTTCCCTATTACTGAAAATTAACAACAAATTAAACAATTTTAAATACATTTGTTTTCAGACCCCCGTGAAGTTAGCGACAAAAAGTTTAATAAATCGATATTTTTGTAAAGTTTTGAGTAGCACTCAAAGAGTTCTAGAGTTCTTGCTAGGTTAGACCAATAGTTCTGGGTAAATAAAGATTTTATAGTGAATTTAAAATTTCGGAGCTAACTTCACGCAACACCAATAATCTTAAAATGTATTTATTTTTTAGAGTTCTGAGTAGTACTCAAAGAGTTCTAGAGTTCTTGCTAGGTTAGACCAATAGTTTTGGGTAAATAAAGATTTTACAGCGATTTTAAAGTTTCGGTGCTAACTTCACGCAAAACCCAAAAATCTGAAAATCTCAATATTTTTTTAGAGTTCTGAGTAGCACTCAAAGAGTTGTAGAGTTCTCTCTAGATTAGACCAATAGTTCTGTCTAAATAAAGATTTCATAGCGATTTTAAAGTTTTGGTGCTAACTTCACGCAATACCAAAAATCTTAAGACGTCTATATTTTTTTAGAGTTCTAAGTAGCACTCAAAGAATTCTAGAGTTCTTGTTAGGTTAGACAAATAGTTCTGGGTAAATAAATATTTTATAGCGATTTTAATGTTTCGGTCGTAACTTCACGCAAAACCAAAAATCGTAAAATGATTATATATTTAGAGTTGTGAGTAGCACGCAAAGAATTCTAAAGTTCCTGCTAGGTTTGACCAATAGTTATGGGTAAATAAAGATTTTACAGCGCTTTTAATGTTTCGGTGCTAACTTCAGGCAAAACCAAAAATCTTAAGATGTCTATATTTTTCTAGAGTTCTGAGTAGAAGTCAAAGAGTTCTAGAGTTCCTGCTAGGTTAGAATATAGCTCTAGGTAAATAATGATTTTATATCGATTTTAATGTTTCGGTGCTACCTTCACGCAAAACCCAAAAATCTGAAAATCTGAATATTTTTTTAGAGTTCTGAGTAGCACTCAAAGAGTTCTAGAGTTCTCTCTAGATTAGACCAATAGTTCTGGGTAAATAGAGATTTTATAGCGATTTTAAAGTTTCGGTGCTAAATTCACGTAAAACCAAAAATCTTAAAATATCTATATTTTTTAGAGTTCTGACTAGCACTCAAAAAGTTGTAGAGTTCCTGATAGATTAGATTAATAGTTCTGAGTAAATAGTGATTTTGTAGCGATTATAAAGTTTCCGTGCTAACTTCACGTAAAACGGAAAATCATAAAATGTATATATTTTTTAGAGTTCTAAGTAGCACTCAAAGAGTTGTAGAGTTCTCTCTAGGTTAGACTAATAGTTCTGTGTAAATAAAGATTTAATAGCGATTTTAAAGTTTCGGTGCTAACTTCACGCAACAACAAAAATCTTAAAATATCTATATTTTTTTAAAGTTCTGACTAGCATTCAAAGAGTTCTAGAGTTCTTGCGAGGTCGGACCAATAGTTCTAGGAAAATAAAGATTTTATCTCGACTTTAAAGTTTCGGTGCTAACTTCACGTAAAACAAAATATATTAAAATATCTATATTTTTTAGAGTTCTGAGTAGAGTCAAAGAATTCTAGAGTTACTGTTAGGTTAGAATATAGTTCTGGGTAAATAAAGATTTTATATCGATTTTAATGTTTCGGTGCTACCTTCACGAAAAACCAAAAATCATAACATGGCTATATTTCTTAGAGTTCTGAGTAGCACTCAAAGAATTCAAGAGTTCTTGCTAGGTTTGACCAATAGTTCTGGGTTTTTATAGCGATTTAAAGTTTGGCTGCTACTTTCATGCAAAAACAAAAATCATAAAATGTCTATATTTTTTAGTTTTGAGTAGCACTCAAGGAGTTGTACAGCTCCTGATAGATTAGAGCAATAGTTCTGGGTTAATAGAGATTTTATAGGGATTTTAAAGTTTCGGTGCTAAATTCACGCAAACCAAAAAAATATAAAATGTATATATTTTTTAGTTCTGAGTAGCACTCAAAGAGTTGAAGGGTTCCTGATAGATTAGACCAATAGTTCTGACAAAAAAAAATTTATAGCGATTTTAAAATTTCGGTGCTAAATTCACGTAAAACCAAAAATCTTAATGTTTCTACATTTTTTAGAGTTCTGACTAGCACTCAAAGATTTGTACAGTTCCTGATAGATTAGAGCAATAGTTCTGAGTAAATAGAGATTTTATGGCGATTATAAAGTTTCGGTGCTATGTTCACGTAACACAAAAAATCTTAAGATGTCTATATTTTTTAGTTTTGAGTAGCACTCAAGGAGTTGTACAGCTCCTGATAGATTAGAGCAATAGTTCTGGGTAAATAGAGATTTTATAGGGATTTTAAAGTTTCGGTGCTAAATTCACGTAAAACCAAAAATCTTAATGTTTCTACATTTTTTAGAGTTCTGACTAGCACTCAAAGATTTGTAGAGTTCCTGATAGATTAGAGCAATAGTTCTGAGTAAATAGAGATTTTATGGCGATTATAAAGTTTCGGTGCTATGTTCACGCAACACAAAAGTTCTTGCGAGGTCGGACCAATAGTTCTAGGAAAATAAAGATTTTATCGCGACTTTAAAGTTTCGGTGCTAACTTCACGTGAAACAAGAAATATTAAAATGTCTATATGTTTTAGAGTTCTGAGTGGCACTCAAAGAATTCTGAGTTCTTGCTAGGTTAGACCAATAGTTCTTGATAAATACAGATTTTATAGCGATTTTAAAGTTTCGCTTCTTACTTCACGCAAAACCAAGAATCTTAAAATGTCTATATTTTTTAGAGTTCTGAGTAGCAGTCAAACATCGCTACAAAATCGCTATAAAATCTTTAACTACCCAGAACTATTGGTCTAACCTAGCAAGAACTCTAGAACTCTTTGAGTTCTACTCAGAACTCTAAGAAAGAAAAACATTTTACGATTTTTGGTTTTGCGTGAAGGTAGCACCGAAACATTAAGATCGATATAAAATATTTATTTACCCAGAACTATTGGTCTAACCCAGCTGGAACTCTACAACTCTTTGAGTGCTACTCAGAACTCTAAAAAATATAGACAATATAGATAAAATCTTTATTTTCCTAGAACTATTGGTCTAACCTAGCAAGAAATCTAGAACTCTTTGAGTGGTGATCAAAACTCTAAAAATATAGACATTTTACGATTTTTGGTTTTGCGTGAAGTTAGCAGCGAAACTTTAAAATCGCTATAAAATCTTTATTTCTCCAAAACTATTGGTCTAACCTAGCAAGAACTCTAGAACTCTTTCAGTGCTACTCAGAACTCTAAAAAGTATAGACATTTTATGATTTTTGGTTTTGCGTGAAGGTAGCTCCTCAACTTTAAAATCGCTATAAAATCTTTATTTACCCTGAACTATTGGTCTATCCTAGCAAGAACTCTAGAACTCCTTCAGTGCTACTCAGGACTCTAAAAACTATAGATATTTAATAATTTTTGGTTTTGCGTAAAGGTAGCACCTAAACATTAAAATCGCTATAAAATCTTTATTTACTCAGAACTATTGGCCTAACCCAGCTGGAACTCTACAACTCTTTGAGTGCTACTCAGAACTCTAAAAATATAGACATTTTACGATTTTTTGTTTTGCGTGAAGTTAGCTGCGAAACTTTAAAATCGCTATAAAATCTTTATTTCTCCAAAACTATTGGTCAAACCTAGCAAGAACTCTAGAACTCTTTGAGTGCTACTCAGAACTCTAAAAAATTTGGACATTTTATAATTTTTGGTTTTTAGTGAAGGTAGTACCTAAACTTTAAAATCGCTATAGAATCTTTATTTTACAAAACTATTGGTCTAACCTAGCAAGAACTCTAGAACTCTTTGAGTGCTACTCAGAACTATAAAAAATATAGACATCTTAAGATTTTAGGTTTTTACGTGAAGTTAGCAGCGAAACTTTAAAATCTTTATAAAATCTCTATTCACCCAGAACTATAGGTCTAATCTATCAGGAACTCTAGAACTCTTTGAGTGCTAGTCAGAACTCTAAATATACAATCATTTTACGATTTTTGGTTTTGCGTGAAGTTAAGACCGAAAAATTAATATCGCTATAAAATCTTTATTTATCCAGAAATACAGCAAGAACTCTAGAACTCTTTGAGTGCTACTCAGAACTCAAAAAAATATAGACATTTTAAGATTTTTGGTGTTGCGTGAAATTAGCAGCGAAACATTAAAATCGCGATAAAATCTTTATTTTCCTAGAACTATTGGTCTAACCTTGCAAGAACTCTAGAACTCTTTGAGAGCTACTCACAACTCTAAAAAAAATATAGACATTTTAAGATTTTTGGTGTTGCGTGAATTTAGCATCAAAATTTTAAAATCGCTATAAAATCTTTATTTTACAGAACTATTGGTCAAACCTGGCAAGAACTCTAGAACTTTTTGAGTGCTACTCAGAATTCTAAAAAACATGGAGATTTTAAGATTTTTGGTGTTGCGTGAATTTATCACCGAAACTTTAAAATCGCTATAGAATGTTTATTTACCCAGAACTATTAGTCTAAACTAGCAGGAACTTTAGAACTCTCTGAGTGCTACTCAGAACTCTAAAAAATATAGACATTTTAACATTTTTGGTTTTGCGTGAAGTTAGCCGCGAAACTTTAAAATCGCGATAAAATTTTTATTTTCCTAGAACTATTGGTCTAACCTAGCAAGAAATCTAGAACTCTTTGAGTGGTGCTCAAAACTCTAAAAATATAGACATTTTACGATTTTTGGTTTTACGTGTGAAGTTAGCACCGAAACATTCAAATCGCTATGAAATCTCTATTTAACCAGAACTTTTGGTCTAATCTATCAGGAACTCTACAACTCTTTGAGTGCTACTCAGAACTTTAAAAAACGTAGATATTTTATAATTTTTGGCTTTGCGGGAAGGTAGCACCTAAACTTTAAAATCGCTAAAAAATGTTTATTTACCCAGAACTATTGGCCTAACCTAGCTGGAACTCTAGAACTCTTTGAGTGCTACTCAGAACTCTAAAAAATATAGAAATTTTATGATTTTTGTTTTTGCGTGAAGGTTGCAGCGAAACTTTAAAATCGCTATAAAATCTTTATTTACACAGAACTATTGGTCAATTTTAGCAAGAACTATAGAATTCTTTGTGTGCTACTCAGAACTCTAAAAAACATAGAGATTTTAAGATTTTTGGTATTGCGTGAATTTAGCACCGAAACTTTAAAATCGCTATAAAATGTTTATTTACCCAGAACTATTGGTCTAAAGTAGCAGGAACTCTAGAACTCTCTGAGTGCTACTCATAACTCTAAAAAATATAGACATTTTACGATTTGTGGTTTTGCGTGAAGTTAGCAGCGAAGCTTTAAAATTGCGATAAAATCTTTATTTTCCTAGAACTATTAGTCTAACCTAGCAAGAACTCTAGAAATCTTTGAGTGCTACTCAGAACTCTAAAAACTTTAGACATTTTAACATTTTTGGTTTTGCGTGAAGTTAGCAGCGAAACTTTTAAATCACGATGAAATCTTTATTTTCCTAGAACTATTGGTCTAACCTAGCAAGAAATCTACAACTCTTTGAGTGGTGCTGAAAACTCTAAAAAATATAGACATGTTACGATTTTTGGTTTTTCGTGTGAAGTTAGCACCGACACATTCAAATCGCTATGAAATCTCTATTTAACCAGAACTATTGGTCTAATCTATCAGGAACTCTACAACTCTTTGAGTCCTACTCAGAACTCTAGAAAACATAGACATTTTATAATTTTTGGCTTTGCGTGAAGGTAGCATCTAAACTTTAAAATCGCTATAAAATATTTATTTACTCAGAACTATTGGTCTAACCTAGAAATAACACTAGAACTCTTTGAGTGCCACTCAGAACTCTAAAAAATATTGACATCTTAAGATTTTTTTGTTTTTACGTGGTGTTAGCAGCGAAATTTAAAAACCTTATAAAATCTCTATTTTCCCAGAACTATTGGTCTAATCTATCAGGAACTCTACAACTCTTCGAGTGCTACTCAAAACTCTAAATATACAATCATTTTTGGATTTTTGGTTTTGCGTGAAGTTAGGACCGAAACATTAAAATTGCTATAAAATCTTTATTTATCCAGAAATATTGGTCTTATACAGCAAGAACTCTAGAACTATTTGTGTCCTACTCAGAACTCTAAAAAAATATAGACATTTTAAGATTTTTGGTGTTGCGTGAATTTAGCACCAAAATTTTAAAATCGCTATAAAATCTTTATTTTACAGAACTATTGGTCAAATCTGGCAAGAACTCTAGAACTTTCTGAGTGCTACTCAGAATTCTAAAAAACATGGAGATTTTAAGATTTTTGGTGTTGCGTAAATTCATCACCGAAACTTTAAAATCGCTATAAAATATTTATTTACCCAGAACTATTGGTCTAAACTAGCAGGAACTTTAGAACTCTCTGAGTGTTACTCAGAACTCTAAAAAATATAGACATTTTAACATTTTTGGTTTTGCGTGAAGTTAGCCGCGAAACTTTAAAATCGCGATAAAATCTTTATTTTCCTAGAACTATTGGTCTAACCTAGCAAGAAATCTAGAACTCTTTGAGTGGTGCTCAAAACTCTAAAAATATGGACATTTTACGATTTTTGGTTTTACGTGTGAAGTTAGCACCGAAACATTCAAATCGCTATGAAATCTCTATTTAACCAGAACTTTTGGTCTAATCTATCAGGAACTCTAGAACTCTTTGAGTGCTACTCAGAACTCTAAAAAATATAGAAATTTTATGATTTTTGTTTTTGCGTGAAGGTCGCAGCGAAACTTTAAAATCGCTATAAAATCTTTATTTACACAGAACTATTGGGCAATTTTAGCAAGAACTATAGAACTCTTTGTGTGCTACTCAGAACTCTAAAAAACATAGAGATTTTAAGATTTTTGGTATTGCGTGAATTTAGCACCGAAACTTTAAAATCGCTATAAAATGTTTATTTACCCAGAACTATTGGTCTAAAGTAGCAGGAACTCTAGAACTCTCTGAGTGCTACTCATAACTCAAAAAAATATAGACATTTTACGATTTGTGGTTTTGCGTGAAGTTAGCAGCGAAACTTTAAAATTGCGATAAAATCTTTATTTTCCTAGAACTATTGGTCTAACCTAGCAAGAACTCTAGAAATCTTTGTGTGCTACTTAGAACTCTAAAAAATATAGACGTTTTAACATTTTTGGTATTGCGTGAAGTTAGCAGCGAAACTTTTAAATCACGATGAAATCTTTATTTTCCTAGAACTATTGGTCTAACCTAGCAAGAAATCTACAACTCTTTGAGTGGTGCTGAAAACTCTAAAAAATATAGACATGTTACGATTTTTGGTTTTTCGTGTGAAGTTAGCACCGAAACATTCAAATCGCTATGAAATCTCTATTTAACCAAAACTTTTGGTCTAATCTATCAGGAACTCTACAACTCTTTGAGTCCTACTCAGAACTCTAGAAAACATAGACATTTTATAATTTTTGGCTTTGCGTGAAGGTAGCACCTAAACTTTAAAATCGCTATAAAATGTTTCTTTACCCAGAACTATTGTCCTAACCTAGCTGGAACTTTACAACTCTTTGAGTGCTACTCAGAACACTAAAAAACATAGACATTTTAAGATTATTGTTTTTGCGTAAAGGTAGCACCTAAACTTTAAAATCGCTATAAAATCTTTATTTCCCTAGAACTATTGGTCAATTTTAGCAAGAATTCTAGAACTCATTGGGTGCTACTCAGAACTCTAAGAGATATAGACATGTTACGATTTTTGGTTTTACGTGTGAAGTTAGCACCGAAACATTTAAATCGCTATAAAATCTTTATTTACCCAGAACTTTTGGTCTAATCTATCAGGAACTCTACAACTCTTTGAGTGCTACTCAGAACTCTAAAAAATTTAGACATTTTACGATTTTTGGTTTTGCGTGAAGTTTGCAGCGAAACTTTAAAATCTCTATAAAATCTTCATTTAGCCAGAACTATTTGTCTAATCTATTAGGAACTCTAGAACTCTTTCAGTGCTACTCAGAAATCAAAAATGTAGACATTTTATAATTTTCGGTTTTCCGTGAAGGTAGCACCTAAACTTTAAAATCGCTATAAAATGTTTACTTACCCAGAACTATTGGTCTAACCTAGAAAGAACTCTAGAACTCTTTGAGTGCCACACAGAACTCTAAAAAATATACACATCTTAAAATTTTTGGTTTTTACGTGGTGTTAGCAGCGAAACTTTAAAATCGTTATAAAATCTCTATTTTCCCAGAACTATTGGTCTAATCTATCAGGAACTCTACAACTCTTCGAGTGCTACTCAGAACTCTAAACATACAATCATTTTTCGATTTTTGGTTTTGCGTGAAGTTAGGACCGAAACATTAAAATCGCTATGAAATCTTTATTTACCCAGAACTATTGGTCTAACCTAGCAAGAACTCTAGAACTCTTTGAGTGCTAGTCAGAACTGGAAAAATATATAGAGATTTTAAGATTTTTTGTGCTGCGTGAAGTTAGCACCGAAACATTAAGATCGATATAAAATCTTTATTTACCCAGAACTTTTGGTCTAACCTATCAAGAACTCTAGAACACTTTGAGTGCTACTCAGAACTCTAAAAAAATATCGATTTATTAAACGTTTGGTCGCTAACTTCACTGGAGTTGTTTTCAGCACTCACAACAATTAAAATATATTTTTCCTAGCCTTTTGTGTCAGCAAAATCTCTAACAATGACATCTGTGTCAATGTCTTGAGGAATGTCGAACTCAATCGGCATCATGGTGATTCCCGCAATTCGCTCCTGGCACATGGTAGATCTCAAATAATTTTTAATTAATCCTAATTTTGAGAAGCTCCTTTCGCCTGAAGCCACGCTGACAAGAAGAGTGAAAGCAATTCTGAGTGCAATTGATACATTAGGGAAGTTTTCAGAAAGCTGCTTACTCCTCAAGTATTTTAATACTTCAAAGCAAGGCCACCGTTTTCGTTTTAACTTTGGGAGGGTGGGGGACATTAAGATGAGTTTGGTTGCAAATAAGTGTCTAAGAAGGCATATATGAGGATTTAAGACAAATTAAATTCAAATTATGCCAAATATTGTATATTCATAAAAATTATAACAAAAAATATTCATAAAAATACATGGGGGCCACATAAGCTTTGGAAGCTCCGGGCCCCAATCCCCCCCCCCAGGATCGGCGACCTTGCTTCAAGGGGGCTTTTAGCATTTTCATCTGGTAGTAGGAGAAGTAAAATCTGTTCCTGTTGAAGTTGGAAACCCTCAACTTTCACAATGCTCTAATCCTGTATAAGAACCCAAATAGGTCATGATGTTGGCTAGAAAGGAATGATTTGGCAAGAACTGGGCATAGCGATACAATAACATCTCCTATACACTACTTTCAACAAAGGCGACCGACAGTTTGGTGCGGCAGTATCGTTTGTAAGAAAACAAAAATAAATGGTGCCTGTTTCCCCTCCACTCCCACTTTAAATGAGTAACACATATAAACTCCAATAACATTCATTGCCTGGGAAAAGTTTACAAAGAAACTGGCCCGCTATAAACAATATTAACTCCCCCTCCATCTCTCTTGTATACACGACTCCAAAAGTACATTACCACCTGCAATTCTCCTTTTCCTGCAATAGCAGGCAACCCAATAAGCTCGGCGGTTGGGTTGGTTGCGAATTCGAAAGGCGCTGGACCAAACCTCAATTTCGTAATAAATATATCAGTGTAGCAAACTGCAAATAAGAGAATAAAACAAATTTTTAAAAATGACAATTTTATTATCATGACAGAGTTGGATGACATTAAAAGTTACAAAATGATCTTACTTCAGCAGTTCAAACAAGGTCAATGGCAAGAATCAGATATCAGAGGAAAGCATTTCTCTCCTCACCACCACCAAAAGAAAAAAGAAAAATCATAAAAAAGAAAAACGGACATAAAGTTACGTAAGTTTTAATATAAAAGTCCCACTCTAATTTGTGAAAGTTGACACCCGAAAGGCAAGAACAACTGAACAAAAGTCAATGAAATTGTGCACAGATATTGCAGACGTAAAACAAAGGAATACGAATTTCGTATTTTCCTGGAAAAAGGGTGGGTGAGGCACAGACCTCTCCAAACCTGTCATCACGAAATATGAAAACTGCTAGTAGCAGTATGTCAGAAGTGTGTAAAAAACACGAAGAATCGCAAAGAAACTTTTTGTATGGAAAATACGCAAAAAATACAGGAATACGGGCTTTTTTAATTTTCTGCGGAAAAAGGGATTTAGGGGCAAAAACTAGCACCCAAAATTTTGAAACTTGACGTCCGAAAGGCAAGAAGAAGTGAACCGAACTGAATGAAATTAAGCACAGATATTGCACACGTAAAATGAAGATTCGGGTTTCGTATTTTCATGGAAAAAACGGTTGGGTGGGGCACGGACCCCTCCAGACCTTTGATCACGAAAAATTAAATGTGTTGGTAACAGCATATCAGATGTGTGTAAAAGAACATCAAGAATTGAATCAAACTGCGAGTATGGCCAATACGCAAAAAATAAAGGAAAATATTGTTTTAAAATTTTGTGTGGAAAAACGGTTTTAACGGGCAAAACTCAAACCCAAAATTTTGAAAGTTGATGCCCGAAAGGCAAGAAAAAGTGAATCAAAGTGAATAAAATTGTGCACAGATATTGTAGACCAAATCGGGGAATCCACGTTTCGTATTTTCCTGGAAAAAACGGTTGAGTGGGGCACCGATCCCTCCAAACCTTTGGTCACGAAAAATCAAAAGAGCTAGTAACAGTATGTCAGTCACACGTGTGTAAAGGACATGAAATATTGAAACGAAACTTCTTGTATGGATAATACAGAAAAAAATAAAGGAAAACAGGATTTTCTGTTCTTCGCAAAGACGGTTTTAGGGGCCGAAACAACTTACCCCAAAATTTTGAAATTTGACGACCGAAAGGTAAGAACAAGTGAACCTAAGAGAAAGAAATTTTGCACAGATATTGTGAAAGTAAAATGTGGGAATACTGGCTCCGTATTTCCTTAAAAAACTGTTAGGTGGGCACGGACCCCTCCAAACATTTGATCACGAAATATCAAAAGTGCTAGTAACAGTATATCATATTTGTGTAAAGGACATGAAAAATTACAACGAACCTTCACGTAGGGGCAATACGGAAAAAATGGAGAAGGGTATTTTCTGCGGAAAAACAGTTTTAGGGGCAAAAGCTCTCACCGAAAATTATGAAACTTGCCGCCGAAAAGGCAAGAAGAAGTGAATCGAAGTGAATGACATTGTGCACGGATATTGTAGACATAAAGTGAGGGAATATGGGTTTGCTATTTTTCTGGAAAGAAAGGGTCGGTGCGGCACGGACCCCCCACTATCCTTTGATCACAAAATATCAAAAGTGCTAATAACAGTATGTCAAATGTGTGTAACATTAAGAATTGCAACATAACTCAGTGTATGGACAATACGCAAAACGTAAACGAATACGGGTTTTTCTAAGTAATGCGGGAAAACGGTTTTAAGGGGCAAAAGCTCCTACACTAAATTTTGAAAGTTGAGCCCGAAATGCAAAATGAAGTGAACCGAAGTGAGTGCAAATGTGCACAGATATTGTAGACATAAAATGTGGATACGGTTTTCATATTTTCCTGGAGAAAATGGTCGTGTGAGGCTCGGACCCCTCCAAACCTTTGATCACAAAAATTAAAATGCTAATTATAGTATGTCAGAAGTGCATAAAGGACATGAAGAACTGGAACAAAACGTTTTATATGGATAATACGCCAGAAATAAAGCAATATGGGTTCTTTTATGTTCTGCTGAAAAATGGTGTTAGTGGGCAAAAGCTCACACACAAAGTTTTGAAAATTGACGCACGAGAGGTAGAAAGAATTGAACCGAAGTAAGTGAATCTCTCCACAGATACTGCAGATACTGTAGACGTAAAATGAGGGAATACGGTTTCCTATTTTCCTGGAAAAAAGGGTTGATTGGTGCATGGATAATACGCAAAAAATAAAGGAATACACGATTTTCTATGTTCTTCGAAAAGACGGTTTTACGGGGCAAATTTTGCAATTGGACGCCCAAAAAGTAAGAAGAAATGAACCGAAGTGAAAGAAACTTTGCACAGATATTGTAGAAAAAGAATGGGGGAATTCGGGTTTAGTATTTGTCTGAAAAAATCGGTTTGGTGGAGCACTAACCCATCCAAACCTTTGATCATGAAATATCAAAAGTGCTAGTAACTGTATCTGAGATGTGTGTAAACGACATGAACTGCAACGAAACTTTGTGTATGGATAATACGCCAGAAATAAAGCAATATGTTTTCTTTTATGTTCTGCTGAAAAATTGTATTAGGGGGCAAAAGCTCACACACAAAGTTTTGAAAATTGACACACGAAAGGCAAAAACAAAATGAACCGAAGTGAATGAATCTCTCCACAGATATTGTAAACGTAAAATGAAGGAATATGGTTTCCTATTTTCCTGGAAAAAAGGGTTGGGTGGTTCATGGACCCCTCCAAACCCTAGATCACGAAATATCAGAAGTGCTACTAACAATATGTCAGATGTGTGTAAAAGACATGAAGAATTGCAACGAAACTTTTTGAATGGAAAATACGCAAAAAATAAAGAAATACGAACTTTTTTAATTTTCTGCGGAAAAAGGGATTTAGGGGCAAAAGCTAGCACCCAAAATTTTGAAACTTGACGTCCGAAAGGCAAGAAGAAGTGAACCAAACTGAATGAAATTAAGCACAAATGTTGCACACGTAAAATGAGGATAAAAGTTTCGTATTTTCATAGAAAAAACGGTTGGATGGTGCACGGATCCCTCCAAACCTTTGATCACGAAAAATAAAATATGCTGGTAACAGCATGTCAGATGTGTGAAAGAACATTAAGAATTGAATCAAGTTGCGTGTATGGACAATACGCAAAAATAAAGGAAAATATTTTTTAAAATTTTCTGTGGAAAAACGGTTTTCAGTGGCAAAACTCAAACCCAAAATTTTGAAAGTTGATGACCGAAAGGCAAAAGGAAGTGAACCAAAGTGAATGAAATTGTGCACAGATATTGTAGACCAAATCGGGGAATGCGCGTTTTGTATTTTCCTGAAAAAAACGGCTGAGTGGGGCACCGATCCCTCCAAACCTTTGATCACGTAAAATGAAAAGTGCTAGTAACAGTATGTCAGTCAGATGTGTGTAAAGGACATGAAATATTGAAACGAAACTTCTTGTATGGATAATACACAAAAATAAAGGAACACAGGATTTTCTATGTTCTTCGTAAAGACGGTTTTAGGGGCAAAACAAGTTACCCCCAATTTTGAAATTTGTCGCCCGCAAGGTAAGAAGAAGTGAACCTAAGAGCAAGAAATTTTGCACAGATATTGTAGATATAAAATGGGGGAATACGGGTTTAGTATTTTTCTGGAAAAAACTGTTTTGTAGGGCACCAACCCCTCCAAACCTTTGATGATGAAATATCAAAGGTGCTAGTAATCGTATCTGAGATGTATGTAAAGGACATGAAGAATTGCAACGAAACTTTATGTATGGACATTACGCAAGAAATAAATGAATATTTTTTTTATTTTCCGCGGAAAAACCGTTTTAGGGGTAAAAGCTCTCACAAAAAATTATGAAACTTGCCGCCGGAAAGGCAAAAAGAAGTGAACCGAAGTGAATGAAATAGTGCATTGTAGACATAAAACGAGGGAATATGGGTTTGCTATTTTCCTGGAAAAAAGAGATGGATGCGGCAAGGACCCCACCTAACCTTTGATCACAAAATATCAGAAGTGCTAATAACAGTATGTCAGATGTGTGTCAAGGACATTAAGAATTGCAACATAACTTAGTGCATGGACAATACGCAAAAAGTTAACGAATATGGGTTTTTCTAAGTTCTGCGGGAAAACTATTTTAGGGGCAAAAGCTACCACATTAAATTTTGCAAATTGGGCCCAAAAGGCAAAACGTAGTGAACCGAAGTGATTGCAAATGTGCATAGATATTCTACAGATAAAATGAGGATACGTATTCATATTTTCCTGAAGAAAATGGTCCTGTGGGGTACGGATCCTCCCAACCTTTGATCACAAAAATTTAAAATGCTAATTATAGTATGTCAGAAGTGTATAAAGGACATGAAGAATTGCAACAAAACGTTTTGTATGGATAATACGCCAGAAATAAAGCAATATGTGTTCTTTTATATTCTGCTGAAAAATGGTATTAGGGGGCAAAAGCTCCCACCCAAAATTTTGAAAATTGACGTCCGAGAGGCAAGAAGAAGTGAGCCGAAGTGAATTAAATTGTGCACAGACATTGCAGACGTGAAATGAGGATACGAGTTTAGTATTTTCCTGGAAAAAACGGAAGGATGTGCACTAACTCCTCCAAATCTTTGATCCCAAAAATCAGAAGTAATAGTAACAGTATGTCAGATATGTGTAAAGGACATGAAGAATTGCAACATAATTTTTTGTATGGACAATACGCAGAAAGTTAATGAATACAGGTTTTTTCATGTTCGGTGGGAAAACGGTTTTTGGGGGCAAAATCTCCCAAATAAAATTTTGAAAGTTGACTCCCGGAAGGCAAAAAGAAGTTAACCGAAGTGAGTGAAATTGTGCACAGATGTTACAGACCTAATGTGAGGGAATACGGGTTTCGTATTTTCCTGGATAAATCGGTTGGGTGGGGCACCGACCCCTCCAAACCTTTGATCACAAAAACTGAAAATTGCTAGTAACAGTATGTCAGATGTGTGTAAAGGAAATGAAGAATTGCAACAAGACATTTTGTATAGACAAAAAATAAAGGAATATGTTGTTTTCTTTTTTGCGGAAAGACGGTTTTAGGGGCAAATAACCCAAAACCAAAATTTCGAAAGTTGAAGCTTGAAAGGTAAATAGTGAACTGAAGTGACTGAAATTTGGACAGATATTGTAGACAAAAAGTTAGGGAATACGGTTTGCGTATTTTCCTGGAAAAGACGGTTAGGTGGGGCACGGACTCCTCCAAACCTTTCATTACGAAATATCAAAATATCTAGTAACAATATATCAGATGTGTGTAACGGACATGAAGAATTGCATCAAACTGCGTGTATGGACAATACGCAAAAATAAACGAATACCTTTTCTAATTTTGGTTAATAACGGTTTTGGGGGGAAAGCCCAGGTCATAAATTTTGGAATTTGACCACAAAGACAAGAAGAAGTGGACCGATGTGAATGAAATGTGCACTAATATTGAAGAGGTAAGGTGAGGGAATACGTGTTTCGTATTTTCCTGAAAGAAAAAAACTTTTGAGTGAAGTGAGGCGTTGAGTTGCGGGAGGAGTGTACCAAAGCGAAAGAAAGATATTGGATATGTAAAATATGGCCTTTCGTGTTTGACAAGTGTCGTGCCTCCATCCGATTTCTTCAAATTTGGCAGATGAAGTAACAGCAAACACAAACAGTGTAGCTTATTCTATAGTATTTCAGGAGGCATCTTTAACCCTTGGAATGTTTTTTCCGCATAAAGAAAAACACGTGTTGATTTATATCCAGTTTGCTATTGATATGCCAAATTTGAAGGAAGAGATATTTAAAGATAATGGAAAATGACCGTTAATTAGTGCTGAATCCACATTTGTGGGGGGTCGCTGAGATGAACAGTGACACTTTCGTTGCCATGGCCCGCAACATACGGGAGGAAGAATATATATATATATATATATATATATATATATATATATATATATATATATATATATAGATATATATATATATATATATATATATATAAATGACCGAAAATGACCATTATTGGTGTCGAATCCATGATTTTTGGGGTCGCCGAGATGATCAATGATCTTTCCGATGCTGTTTAAATCGATGCCATTAAAAACGAAAACAGCATATTTCACGGGTACTAAACACATGAAATATGGAGTTGTGCTTTTAAATTTTCATTTTAACTTAGCAAAGCGGGTAATATATGCTAGTAATACTAATAAAGCTCAGGTACTGTCCTTTCTCTATTTCAAAACCAAATATTTTTTAAATCTCTTTGCTATAATATCTATTACTGGAGCTATCAGTATATTTTTGTTTTTCGTCCTTATACAACACCAAGGTTATAAAGGAAGGTCTTTTTAAGGTGGGTTCGGAACTTGAATCTGATAGGTCGTCCCCAACCATACTATCTCGTCTCCATAAAAACTGGATTACAGGGCAGAGTCTAAAGCAAGAAATTTCTCTCTCTTTTGCTAAAAAAAACTTTAGTTCACATACTAGTCATAGCACATGTTTAGAGCATTATCAACGAATCTGTATGAGACGAGACCTGCAAATGACACAGAACTGAAAGTTGAGCTTACACCAGGAGTCGAATCTGGTATCATCCTAAAACAAAAAAATCCTAATGGCTGACTACTTTAATGCTCATAAATCATTCTAATGTAACAATTTTGGCCCCCAAGACTCCCCGTGGATATGAGCCTGTGTGACCCCCCACCCTCGAACACAATTTTCTGGAAGAAAGCCTCTATTCTTCCTTTTGTCTGTCTAGTTTACTGAAAACATGAAAAGCAAACTAGGTCAAAGAGCATAGAGTTGGAAATGATGGACATGTTGCATTGCAGACATATTTCGTACCGTTGATGATTTTGGGAGGTTTTCCAGGGACAAAATTCACCTCGGAGTTATATCTCCTATGGTGCTCAATATGAGTTGAGTTGATTTTGTCGTCCCTTTCAGCAGCGAGGCTATTTAAGACGGGACCTACTGATTAATTGACAAACCAGAACTACATGAGCTCTCACCGGAATCGAACCCGGGTCTTTCACGCCAAAGGCACGTACGCTAACCACTTAGCCACGAAGAAGCTCGGAGCTCATATTAGAAAAGAAAAAAGTACATTATGGAAATTTCAGTGCAGACAACTAAGTACGACGACTGTTAAAAGAATATTTTTCATCTTGAATATATTGTAGTAATGGTCAATCTTATTCGATAATGTCATTTTTTAAAAAATAGCATTCTCTTTTCAGTAACTTACTACAGTATACAAGTTAAATTTCACACAGTGTGCAAAAGTGGGTAAGGGATTACAACGTACGATGGGCTTCGTTCGCTTCCTATCCGACGGACAAAACCTTTCTTGTAAAATTCAGCGTTTCAAAGAACCTGTGTGGTTGACTGATAGCTACACATAAATTGACAGAATTTTAGTACTGACTGCCTGAGGCAAAGTCTTAATTTTAGTACTGAAGCTGTCTGAGGCAAAAAATCAAGCACACCGCAGGCGTGGTGGCTTCTGTGCCTCGTAACATTGTGTTAAAAAAACAGACACAAGGTCACTTGTGAGTGCTTAGTTCTTTGCAAAGCTTGTAAGGCTTTTTTTCTTTTATACAAATCATATTATTGTTTGAAGCCTCTTTATTCCTTTCAAAAACAATATAACCAGATTTATGGGAACCCACAGCAATTGTAATAAAAGTTGAAAAATATCTGTATCATTCAGATACTTTATTATTATTATTATTATTATTATTAATATTATTATTATTATCACATGATATTTTTCGTTAGTCCTCACAGCAATTAATACTTAGCAGCAGGGGTTAAAGTGCGTGGGAACGCGGGGGACCCTGTCCCCACCTCCAAAAAACTGTGTACGGCGTCATCCCACTTCGTAAGCAATTACAATGGGCAAAGATAGGCATGGGGGATGGCGTGACGTCACGCCGCTACCTATCGTACCCCTACCTTTTCAGATGATTCCATCCCATCTAGCCTAATCCCACCTCGCCTAACGATTTATCAGCCACTTATATCTCCAAAATAAGAATGTCTACCATTTTAGGCGAGATGGGAATTCCCATCTTACTTAATCCCATCTCGCCTAAAATGGCGGTAGGATGCAAGGAAGGAATTTCTGTACTGAAGAGGGAATTCCTCTAATAGAATTTTAACCAGATATTTCAATCAATATTGGCAATCTCTGTCAATTACAATATTATATATATAATAAGTACTATACAAAAAGAAAGCATAGGGGGAAGGCGATTTAGTGAATTTAGTTCACTTTTGGTTTGTTTTGGGAATACTGCAAATTGATTGGCAAAGAGAAGCTAATCAGAAACAGGATAGAGATATAGAGGGTGTTTCAGAACAACACAACGTTTGAGCGATCATTCCTGACACCATGATAAGACCAAAATTATCACAGATTTCAAAATGTCGGATTTCAAGGTGCCGCCAGAGGTTCGTGATCTACTCTGCCCATTCTTCTTCTGTAAATATGTGAAACTATCACCGTTTGCATTGTCTATCTCTCACTATTTTCATGATTCAACAGTTTATTTCATGTATTTCAATAACATAGCATAGCTTTCCTACCCATCAATTTTGACTCCCTCCGTTTCTTATGACTTTCAGCCCTTATGATTTTGCAAATATACATAATTCCATATCCTATATCAGTCGCACTACGTCTCATCCCGCAACTCGATTCATTCATTTGAACACTTTACTTTCAGACAATTTTTATTGATGGAGAAACAAGGAAAATAGTTCTACAATAACTGACAAGTAACACTCCCCAAGTGTAACACTCCGATTTTGATCAAATTTGGTAGGTCGATACTACAGATAAAATAAACGAATACGTGTATTTTTATTTTCTGCGGTAAAGCTGTTTTAGGGAGCGAAAACCCAGACCGAAAATTTTGAAAGTTGACGCCCGAAAGGTAATAACAAGTGGACCGAAGTGAATGAAATTGTGCACAGATATTGTAGAGGTAAGATGAACGAATACGTGTTTCGTATTTTCCTGCAAAGAAAAAACTTTTGGGTGGACCGAGGCGTCTGGTGGCGGAAGAAGTGGAGAGAAGCGAAAGAAATTGAGTGTGGATATTGGATATGTAAAATAAGACCTTCCGTGTTTCACAAGTGTATCCATCCGACTTTTCAAATTTGGAAGATCAGCAGTAAGCACAAACAGTATATGTACTATTTTATATTTTAGAACGCAGCTTTAACGCTTACAATGTTTTCGTAATCAAATGTTTCTAGGGCTCGTGATCAAATGTTGCACTTCTTGATGTCGTCACACACATCTGACATACTGTTACTAGAACGTTTGATATTTCCTGCCCACACAACCTTTTTTTTTTAGGAAAATACGAAGCCAGTATCCTCATTTTACGTCTGCAATCTGTTCAGAATTTCATTCACATAGGTTCACTTCTTCTTGCCTTTCGTGCGTCAGCTTTCAAAATGTTGCGTGGGGACGTTTGACCCCTAAAATAATTTTTCCACAGAAAATAAAAAACAATATTCCCTTGTTTTTTTAGCGTATGGTCCATACACGAAGTTATGTTGCAATTCTTGATGTCGTTACACACATCTGACATACTGTTACTAGAACTTTTGATATTTCGTGATCAAATGTTTGGTGGGTCGCACCCCACCTAACCGTCTTTTCCAGGTAAATACGAAGCCCGTATACTCACATTTTATGCCTACAATATCTGTGCAAAATTTCATTCATTTTGATTCACTTCTTCTTATCTTTCGAGCCTAAGCTTTCAAAAGTTTGGGGTGGGTTCTTTTGCCCCTGAGACCGTTTTTCCGCAGAAAATAAAAAACGTATCCTTTGCTTTTGCGTACTGAAGTTTCGTAACAATTCTTCATGTCTTTTACACACATTTGACATAGTGTTACTAGCACTTTTCATATTCCGTGATCAACTGTTTGGCGGGGTCCATGCCCCACCCAACATTTTTTTAAAGAAAATACGAAACCCAATCCTCATTTTAAGTCTGCAATCTCTGTTCACAATTTCATTCACTTCCATTTACTTCTTCTTACCTTTAGGGCCTCAGCTTTAAAAATTTTGCGTGGGGACTTTTGCCCCCCAAAATCGTTTTTCCACAGAACATAAAAACCTGTATTCGTTTATTTCTTGCGTATTGTCCATACACAAAGTTTCGTTGCAATTCTTCATGCCCTTACAAACATTTGACATACAGTTACTATCACTTTTGATATTTCATGATCAAATGATTGGAGGGGCCGTGTCCCACCTAACCGTCTTTTCCAGGTAAATACGAAACCCGTATATCCACATTTTATGTCTACAATATGTGTTCAAAATTTCATTCACTTCGGTTCACTTCTTATCTTTCGGGCGTTAACTTTCAAAAGTTTGGGGTGGGTTCTTTAGCCCCCTGAAACCGTTTTTCCGCAGAAAATCAAAAACCGTATTCCTTTGTTTTTTGCGTATTGTCTATACCTAAAGTTTCGTTGCAATTCTTTATGTCCTTTACATACATTTGGCATAGTATTACTAGCACTTTTCATATTTCGTGATCAAAGGTTTGGAGGGGCCATGCCCCACCCAACATTTTTTTCAAGAAAATTCGATACCCGTATCCTTATTTTACGTCTGCAATCTCTGTTTACAATTTCTTTCACTTCGATTTACTTCTTCTTACCTTTCGGGCGTGAGCTTTAAAAATTTTGCGAGGGGATATTTACCCCCTAAAATCGTTTTCCCACAGAACATAAAAGCCCATATTCCTTTATTTTTGGCCTATTGTCCATACACAAAGTTTTGTTAAAATTCTTCATGCCCTTTACACACATTTGACATAGTGTTACTACACTTTTCATATTTCGTGATCAAAGGCTTGGAGGGGTACGTGCTCCACCCAACTTTTTTTTTAGAAAAATACGAAACCCGTATCCTCATTTTACGTCTGCAATATCTGTGCACAATTCATTCACATGCACTTCGGTTCCGTTGTTGTTGTCTTTCCGTCGTCAACTTTCAAAATATTTGGTGAGGCTTTTACATTAAACCTTCACATTATGTAACTATTTTCTTTTTTATGATATTATTTTTTGATGTGGGGGGAGGAGATAAATGCTTTCCTGTGATTTGTGTTTCTTGCCATTCTTCTTGTTTGAACTGCTTAAGTAAGATCATGTTGTAACTTTTGATGTCATCCAACCCGCCACGATAATAAAATTGTCATCTTTAATAATTCGTTTTATTCTGTTATTTGCAGTTTGCCACATTTATATATTTGTTACAAAATTGAGGTTTGGTGCAACGCCTTTCGAATTCGCAACCAACCCAATCGCCGAGCTTTTTGGGTTGCCTGCTATTGCAGGAAAAGGAGAATCGCAGGTGGTAATGCACTTTTGGAGTCGTGTATACATGCCATGTCTCTATTTGTCGATACAGCACCCTAGTAACATGAAACTCTTTTTCCATGGTGGAATGAAAAAATATTATGTAATTGACGCTAGTTTATAAGAATATAAGCAAAAGTATTCAGTAGAAAACACGTTATAAAATTTACTTTTTGAGACTCGTCTTGGCACCCCCTGACTGTGGTTGCCCGGGTTGCCTGGCCCTTGGTCAGCCCTTGGGTACAACGCCTAGGGATTACTCTTCCTTATTTATTCATTTAACATATTTCTTTACTTTCAATTCTATCTATCTATATTATACAAATAAAAATGAAAATGACTATGTTGTAACTTATTAACTCTTCAACCACAAGACTGATCTCGATCAAATTTTTAACATAAATGAGGTTCTGGTCTGGGATGATTGTCATAATTTCATTTTGATGGTGCAATTTGGGGGAGGGCGAAATGTGTAAAAATAAGCGAAAATTACCGATATTAGTACCGAATCCATAGTTTTCGGGGTCTGTGAGATCAACAGTGACACTTCGATGAAGTTTCAGTTACCCATTAGTACTTCTAAGAGAAGATGGTGACAAAAATAATTGAAAATGACCGCTATTAATGTTAAATTCATATTTTGTGCGGTCGCTAAGTTGTTTGGGGACAGTTTTGGCGCTTTTTATGTCCAACATGAAACGCATTCTCCCCGTGCGAAGAACGGATATTTAAGGTAATATGTATAAATCCAATGGCTCATTCACTGAGTCATTCATAAAGAAATCTCTCTGTTAGACATAAAATTATGTTTTAGTGCAGTTCCTGTTTCTGTATCACTATATACAAATAGCAAGTTGAGACAAAAAAAATCTTATAAACTACTTTTTGGAGAGAATTTCCCACAAAATTAATGTAGAAATTCCCTCATACAAAAAATGGTGACACGATATATACATCATTGAAAATGTGTTTTATTTCAAATCCAATGAGGTATAAAGGGTGCTTATATTGTAATTTTCGTGGAAGTTATATGTGATTTTATCTGCACTAATGAATACAGTAAAATAAACAGTGCACATAACATATTTTTATAGGCCTATAAATATGTTTATTTCTCTAGAAAGAATAATGCGATTCGTATGAAACTGAGAGGGCTTACTAAGTATAAATCAAGCTAACATACAATATAATTTGTTTGTTTATATACCTAAGGGTACTCGAGCTACAGGTATGAAAATGGTAAAAAATAGGGAAATTTTAGGGGAAATTTGCCGAAAATCCCTCTGTCACGGGGAAGCTGAGAGTGATGGATTAAAACTGATTGCAGATTCGAATTCTACGTGAAAAGTTCTATTAGAATCAGGTATTTTCTTCCATGTGCCAGAGAAAAAGTTTTCTTTCTTTTTCTTTTTTCTTTTTCTCGACTAGTGATATTAGTATGTTGTGCGAGAGATCGACTTGGTCAAGTTTGGGAACTGAGAAAAGACATTTAAGGGTGCTTTACGAAAAATTAATTTCGATGAATATGATATTTACTAACAATTTCCGTTGACACAGTGAAAATGATTTCCGGTGCAAGAAAGTGATTCACCTCAGTCTCAACTCTGATAAAATGCATTTTAAAAAAATGGATTTTGGGATTATGGGTATCGCCTAAAGATTTTGCCTAACGATTTACGTAGATTTTGGTGAATCCAGGCCCGTGCTGGCCCACCGGGACACCGGGACGTGTCCCGGTGCGCCCTCCGAAATATCACAGTATAAATAAAGATAAGAGTTTTCAGTACTAAATTCTAAGTTTTATTGGTAAAGAACCGGTGAAAGGTGCAGTGCGCCTATTACATTAGACGCCCTTGCGAAACTCCATCAAAGATGAACCTTTTTATTCACTCTTCTGTATACCACAGTCCTGTACAATAAATACATATAGTTACTGATCGTAAAGAATCCGCTAAAGGTACAGTGCACCCTTTACATAAGGCGCCCTACGAAACATCACATTAAAGATCCGTGGTTGTAGTTATCCTGTATACTAGATTTGTATAATAAAAAAATTTAAATAGTGATTGTTAATAAAGAGCCTGTGAAGGATACAAGGCGCCCTTTACATAAGATGCCCTGCGAAATATCGCATTATATATATATATATATATATTTTAAATATTCTTCTGTATTTCAGTTTTGTATTATAAATTCATACAGTTGCTATTGGCAGTGAACAGGTAAAGAGCATAATCACTTACAAAAATATTATAAAGTTATGTAGCTATAAAACGAAACAATGTGATACATCAAGAATAGTTCGGATAGTCAAACATACGATGCAATCATGAAATACTACATTAACACTAGTCTCTAATTTACGATTTTTACGGCAACGAAACTTTCACAGTTTAATAAGCATCCATATATCCGAACACATTGATTGCTCCTGTGCGTTTTAAAGCAGTATTCGGATAATCATTACCTATTGTATTTCTAAAATATAGCTATAGCTATATTAATTTCCATGAAATGTGGTCTTCCTGTCACCACGACATGCGTCCTCAGGTTGTGAATCGAGAAGGCCTCTAGATATAGAGGTTAGCTGCGAATATACTGAATAAGCAGTCGCGAACAGACGACAAGATGTGATCCTGCAGCTTGGGGATTTGATGTGCGGCTAACAACCTCATACTGTAAAATAAGGCTTGTTCAGCTGTCGTATTCGCAGAATCTTCGGATTAGAACTGCTAACTTGGCACGAACCCAGCAAAGTAAAATCGACATGAGATTTGGAACATGCAATATAGGAAGTCTCTTTAGGGCAGGCGTTTTAAAATTTGTAACGAATGAGTTTAGAAATAGAGGATGGACCTAGTGGGATATCAGGATGTTATATGAGATAGTTCTTTTACGGAGAACGAATTAAAAATTACCAACTAGAAACAGGGCTAACCTTCACAAACGAATAATATCAGCAATTACGTGAGTTGAATTTGTTAATGATAGGTTTTCTTTTACTTCTCTTAAGGGTCGGTAGTGTAATATTATTGTTTTAAATGTAAATGCCTCAACAGAAAATAAGGATAATGATTTTTTAAAAAAAGACAGTTTTTGCGAAAGAATGCAACGCGTATTTGATCATCTCTCGCATTACCATACGAAAATTCTGTTAGACGGTTCCAATGCGAAGGTAGAACGAGAGGGTATTTTCAAACCGAGCATAGGGAATAAATCTCTGCATAAGGAAGGTTGTTACAACGATATTAGACTCGTGAACTTTGCAACATCCAGAAACCTTATCGTGAAGATTACAAAATTCCCACATCGTGACATTCATAAATATACTTGGACTTCATCAGATGAAAAAACACATAATCAAACTGATCACGTTTTAGTAGACAGGAAAAAAAACAGTCTAGCACAACTGAAGTTCGGTCGTCCAGAGGAGCTGATTCTGATACTGATTACCACCTGGTATGAGCGATAATAAGAGAGAGACTATCGTTGAATAAAGGAAATATTCAATATCTGAAAACGGAGCGGTCTAATATAAATAAATTAAAGGAGAGTCAGGTGAGGGGGGGGGAGCCAGATTGAATTGTCGAATAGATTCTTTAGTTTTAAAAGGTTCGGAGTGCACTAGTGTTCAGGATACGTGGTTGAAATTAGAGATAACATTAAAATTTCAGCGAAAGAAATGTTGGGGCACGCAGAAATACGTAGGAACAAACCATTGTTCAAGCAGGAATGCACTAAACTAGTAGAGAATAGAAAATAAAAGAAACAGGTTTGGCTATAAAATCCGAGCGAAATAACTACATAAAATTTCATTATCATCAGGCGGAAAACTTCCAAAAGTTTTAGAACAAAGAAACGCGATTTTTGAAAGCTAAAATCAATTAACTTAAAGATAATAAAATAATAACAACAAAAACATGTATAGATGCATCAACGAACTTAAGAAAGCTATCAACTTCGTGCTTATAAATTAAAGAAAGCCATCGGAACAGTTCTCAATGATCAGAATAGCATCTTGAATAGATGGAAAGATTTCTTTGACGATTTGCTTAACACATAGTCAGAAACTAATGTTCGTAGAGAAAGTGAAATGCACACAGTATAACTGTATATTCCAGAACCTAACCAGACGGAAATAGAAATCGCTATTAAAAATTAAAGAAACACACATCTCCGGGTGTAGACGAAATCCTGTCTGACTTAATCTTAGCTGGAAGGGGAAAACTGTAGAGCAAGATACACAAACTCATTCCCCTTATCTGGAACAAGGAGGAATTACGACAAAAGTGAAAAGAATCAATCATTGTTCGAATTCAGAAGAAAAGCAAGAAAACTGACTAACTAATAATTATTGAGGCATTTCTCTTCTGTCAATATTCAATAAATCATCTTAAACATTCTATTAGCAAGATTGATTTCATACGCAAATGAAATTATTGGAGGTTATCAGAGCGGATTTAGGTAAAATCGATAAACTATCGACCAGATATTTAACATTCGACTAATACTTGGAAAGAAATGGGAATACAATATCCTGTCGCATCAGTTATTGACTTTAGACTCGGATAGGAGGGAAATATTTACAACGTGTTTACAGAATTTGGAATACCGAAAAAGCTAGGTTAATTAAGATATGTTTAAATGAATCCCAAAGTAAGATTCGAGTAGAGGAATTCTTGTTCACGAGCTTCCACGTTGAGAATGGTCTGAAACAAGGAGATGCGTTGTTGCCATTATTATTTAACTTTGTTCTGGAGAACACTATAAGGAAAATCGAAGACAGCAATCAGGTCCTAAAACTGAATTGTATTTACCAGGTTATGGCGCATGCTGATGATGTAAATTTAATAGGGAATGAGAACAATAGAAAGGAATGCAGAAAATCTTAATTAACGCTTGCAGAGATATGGGCTTAGGAGTAAATGCATAGAAAAGTAAATACATGGAAGTTTGTCGGGATCGTAATACTGCATTATATGGATGCGTTAAAATACCAAATAATATTTACTTTCGACAAAGTGCATACTTTCAAATATCTAGGATCATTATTAACAAACTAAAACCATAATGACTACGAAATTTGATGTCAACTGAAAGCAAGGATTTCGTATTTTTTTATTCAGTTAAAAATCTTCTGTTGTGACGAATTCTGGTCAGGAATTTGCAGCTTAAAATATAAAACAATAATGATACCTGTTATTCTGTATGGTTGCGAAACATGGTTACTGCCTCTGAGGGAAAATCGCAGACTGAAAGTACTTGAAGACAAGATTTTTGGACAAATATTCGGACTCCCAGAGGAACGAGAATGGGGAATGGAGGAAACATCATAACGAGGAAGTACATAATTTATACGTTTACCAAACATTGTTAGGGTCATCAAGTCTAGGATGCTTAGGTGGGCAGGTCATATAGCTGGAATGGAAGAAATTAGAAACGCTTTCAAAGTTCTGACTGGAAATCCAAATATAAAATGACGATTACGAAGACCGGGCTCAGATTGAGGACAATATTAAAATGGTTCTCGCAGAGATTGCAATATAAAGTAGAAACTGGGTCAAGTTGGCTAAGGACAGAAATTAATGGAGAACTATTGTAAATGCGGCATTGAACCTCCTGTTTCCATAAGCCATAGAGCTATATTAAGTTTTTGAGCTTCTTTTTATTAGACATAAATGTTATTACAGGAACTAAAAAGTTTTTCTCTAGTAAAGAGGATTTTGATTTGAGGTTTTCACAAATTAGCTATTTACGTTAATACTAAAAAAAGTGGTGGTGATTTTGATATAACCCATACTTTCTTTCAAAGTATATATATCTATATCTATCTATCTATCTATCTATCTATCTATCTATCTATCTATATATATATATATATATATATATATATATATATATATATATATATATATATATAGATAGATAGATAGATAGATAGATAGATAGATAGATAGATATTCCCGTTTGTATGGGCGCGTATGAGTATGAGTATGAATATGAGTATCCCAGCACGGGCCTGGGTGAATCCGCCATTTTGTGCTGCTAAAAACGGTCTGACCCAGCCCTGACGTTGCGAAAAGTTATTTAGGAGCTGTTGTGTGAAGTTTTACGTAATTCCAGGGAAATCAAAATTCTATTAAGAAGTGGTTTAAAAGAAGAAAATTTGCACATATATAAAATATTTTTCACAAACCTATTTTTTTCGTGAGAACAACGGACATTCTGCTAGTAATTTATTAAATTTCTTGTTGATTTGTCGAAAGAAGCTGTTTACTTTAAGAGTAAAATTGAGTAAGACATCATGAAAAAATAGATATTTACTGTATTGAGATATGTGCCTGAAATTATATGAACTTGAAAGCATGAGTCCCCATTGCCTTAAATATTTTTTCTGTGGCAATGAACTTTCTGCCCTCTTAGGACACAAGGTTATTTACTTTGATTCATGTTACATGTCATTTGAAGCTTACATCTTGAACTATACTTGTTTTTGATTGAAAATGCTGTATGTTATTTGATAGGAAGTCTGATAACATTTTATATTAAAACAGAAAACTTATTTTTATGCCAGTTTCAGTATGTCCAGAGGTAATTGACATTATGAAATGAAATGAAAATGTCTTTATTGAAGCGAGCGAGGTTCAGCTATGGCTGCTCTACCACCTAACCCTTCACATTATAGTTTGTCTTGAAAATAAAGAAAAGCGCCATTATCTCTCCGAGACGAACATACTGCTTATTTCACAGATGTTCATACAACAGATGAGTACCTGGTTGATCATTTTTACACTACACAGCATGTGACTTGGTCCCATGAGGATGTTCGGCCTTCTTGTTCCTAATCCGCTAAAACAGAACCTCGTGAGAAACGCAAGTGGACAACTCACCTTGTACTATACATCCTTTGTATGTTAATGACAACATACACTAGTGTATTTTTCAGCGCGTAATTTCGGTGCGTTCCTAAAGTAATATATCTTGACCACCGCCTCCTACACCCGATCCGCTCCCACTAGGTGAATCGAGGAGGCAGTGGTTTTGATATTACCACTTTGCCTTGCGCCTTACGCATCGTGGGACACATTCTCATGAGGAACAATGTTTCAAAGAACAAGTGCTTCGTGAAATAATAGTTGATTCAGATTGATAAGAGAGAAACTGGAAGAAAAGAAAGGTTACCTTTCCCACAAGACGCAGCTTGAAGAATACGAATCTATAAATACCGCATCCAAAAAATACCGTGTTCATCTAAAAGAAACCACAATACTCTTTCCCACGGTACCAGATCCATCGCCGGCTACTATTTGAAGTAGTGTGGAAAGAGCGTGACAGGAATATAGGAAAATGGGATATTAGGCTATTTTAAGTGGTGCATACCAATCTACAACTATGTGCGGTCAATATACCATGAAAAAATATAAGCATTCGTTCTTAGAATGTTAGGCGAAAATATAAAATAAGCATAACATATGATGAAAATCTATTAAGCAGAAAAGTGATGAAACGAAGTATTCAGACCCTTATACAGTATTTTACACCACAATGAAATACAGTGCGGTACAATGATAATAGCCACGATCGGAAGAGAAATGATTATGATCGATCATTTAATTGAGGAGTAATCCTCGAAACAGTACTGTAATTAATCAGAAGAAAATATTTCCCAAAATGAATATATTTTTATTCTTTTCTGACTAGAGAAATAGTGATAAACGTTCACACTTGCAATGATACATTATGTTTCTTATTCTTTTCCTTGCTTTGCTCTGCTCTGAATTTCTGGATTTCCTGTACCCTACTTCAATAATGTGTATTCTGTTTTATATTTTCTAAGTTCAATATTTCCTCTGTTGTCGAAGCCTTTTCGGCATATTCTCTTCTTTACCTACACACTCGTTAAAGAAGACACTCAAATGTACTGTACAAGACCTGAATAACAGAAGTGATGCTGGATTTGGTTTCCAGTCAAAGGCGCCGATCCTGGGGAGCCCGCGCCCAAAGCCCATGTGGGCCCCTGTATTTTTATGAATATGTCTTTTATATGTATTTTCTCTTGTTATATGTACTTTTATATGAAGGGGCCCCACCCCCCAAGTTACAGAAAAGTCGGCGCCCTTGTTCTCAGTAGAGCTTGCCTGAGGTACAGACTTCAAAAGCAATTTCGATTCCATTTTAAATAGTATGTCGCGTAACGTATAGCCTCTGTGTTGAAAAGAATATTAAGCTCCAATCAATAAATCGTTTTTCTAAATTGCATATATTAATTATTTTAGATTATGATGTAATGATTCTTTATGGTGTTTCTAGGTTGCTTGTCTCTCTTCCTATCGCTGTTTGAAATTAATTCAAGATGTTGTATTATTTTTCAGCTTCTCAAAATCCCGTGGTCAATATAAATTTGAATCTTTCGATTACTATGTCAAATGTAACTGACATTTCATTAGCACTATGTTACTATTTCAATCAACTTTGGAGAACCTTTGAGTATTCTTACTTCAATCACACAATTTCGTCCAAGACAGCATTTCCTAACCTTGTTTGACGGCGACCCCTTCGTGAATCCTATATACTTCACGTCGCTCCTCCTTCGTGCCGCTCATTGATCTGACCCTTTTTTTTCTTGATTTCAGACACGGCATTGAATTATTAAATCTTCCATAATAATAATAATAATAATAATAATAATAATAATAATAATAATAATAATAATAATAATAATAATAATAATAATAATAATAATAAATCATCTATAAATTACATTTATTTCCAGCAAGACTTCTACAAACTCTTCTATGTTACAACATTCGTAATGTTTGTAACCAGATGAAATGCTTTATTCTTGAAAAGACGGTGATGATGAGAACGAATAAAATGATTCAATGAAGAAAATGGGAGGAAACGAGAGAACGCCGAGAACATCCATTCACAAGGTGTTTATTTATCATAAAACTCAATTGATACGAGCTAGGATCGAATCAGAGACCCCGCGCAGAAGAGGTAAACGATCTACCGATAATCTACTGCGGTTCCAAACCATCCATAAAAGTGTAGTGATAATTACAACACTTTATTTTTGACATATTTTTTTAATCCACCATCCTCCTTTGGATATACCCTTTTATAAAAGGGGTTTGGTTCACCAGAATGGGGTACATTTTATCATACATTTCAATCTTCAATAAGAGAGCAAAAAGTCTTCCCTGTGCTCATCCAACCGACAAATGTCTTTGGAAGAAATCAGATAAGGAATTTTGCAGGTATCCACTCAGCCGTGGACCCAACATCTCTCGTTATCTTTCGATCAGAGTTTTCCTAAGTGATTCCTTGTCACGCATTAAAAATAACAGGAAATCACTAACTAGTTCGATTTTAAAAAACTTGTTCCATCTCGCAGGTAATGAGGTATATAAAGACACAATTATACGTGTTATATTCCTTCTTTAAGGCCGTGTCTGACGTTTTGAGCTGAGATCATCAATCTCTATATAATAACATGGTGAACTTCTTTCCAAAATATTATGAAAACTATTTGTCTTATGCAGTTCAAACTTTCTCCAGATGTTAACCTACCCCAATACTACATGTTCACTTTTTTATTTTTAATCTAGCTCTTATAGTTCATTAATATTACATTTTAAAAATAAATCTGACAACGTTGGAAATAATTTAAAAATAAACACAAATTCAGGTATCGGAGAATCGCAAGGATTTCTTTTCCTGCTCGTGAAGTTGCTCATACAATCTCTCCTCATTCATTCACACCATTGTTCCTCACTGATCTTCAAAAGGTTGGTAGAGGACGATAACAACTTACGAAATGAGAAAAGATTGTTCATCTAATCATGTGGTGAGTGTATATCTTCGAAGTTATGTTAGTTGACAATCTGATCATATGGTTCGGAAGAAGAAGGGTTGCGGAAGACAAGACTGGCTGCTGTCAGAAATGAGACAACCTTATGTGCCTACACATCTTTTTACTTGTAATTTATAACTAGCCTTGTCAAACAGGATGCACTTTCTCTATATTTTCATTTTTCGACCATTTGTCTTGATTTTTGTGCGGTGAAAACGATGACACAACAGAGGAAACCAAAAACTAAAAGCATTATTATCAATATTTTGCTTTCCAAAATAAGAAATGTAACTTTAAAAAATAAAACTTATAACTTTAAAAGAAATATCTGGGAAGATGAAAGAACAAACCATGGAATTTCAGGCGTGTGCCTAACAGTAATATAAAAAATAAATAAATAAAAAATATTACAATATTTCTGCGGATCTAGATCATTTGGACCCGACATTGGCATTCCAAAGATAAACAAGTGAAATTTTTTTTATTTGATTTTGACTGAAAACCTTATTTACAGAATTGATTGAAAGGTTCGGGGGAAAACAACGATAACTCTAATTTTAAAATCGCGCGAGTTGGTTACAGGGTCAAAGAAAACAATAATAAAACTTATGTGAGCTGAATTGCTGAAAGAATTCAAGATTAAAAAAAAAAGAAAAAAAGCATACTGAACATGCTGTTGTTTCAAACTTGAACTCTTTCGACGCTCATATGAGTGTTATCATTGTTTTCCCCCAAACTCTTCAATTATATATATATATACAGGGTGATTCAATAAGAACTTACCAGGCCTATATCGCAGCTAATACTGCACGTAGGGCCTTCAAACAAAAAATTGCATTACCAAATCGTATGTGTAGAATGCAATAAAAATAGTAGCGAGACCAGTGCCGTTTCGTGAAGACCTTCAACGGGGGGCAACTTCAAAATTTGAAATAGAAAGTGGTATAACTGTTGGAATCGTTCGAAAGGACATTAAATGTCATGCAACTTTTAGAGGACAAAGTTTGTCATATCCTTTCCCAGTTATCCCATAAAATATTCACTATACACTTGGAAAATAATAATATTTATAATAAATAAATGACAAGGCAGAACATAATAAGAGATTTTATTAATTTTGAAAGAGAAAAGGAAAGATATTTAAGCAGTTAGTTCCCGGCTTATTAATATAACACTTGCGTCGAAGAGAGATCTTCACAGTTCGCTCATCATATAATTTAATTAGATAAAAGTGCGGAACAAGAATGGAGTACCACTTTATTTATTCATTTACTTATTTATTGGAAATTTTACGTGTAAAATCTGTTAATTCAGAAACGAGGAATTATTTATGTAGGCGAATAACGTGTAACTCATGTAACTGAGATACAGCGCTAAACAGTTTGCCCCATCACTATGATATTGTTCTATGTGAACAATGCAATGAACATAAGTATTTAGTAATATTATGAAGGTTAATTTACATTTATGCACTAATAATTATAACAAATATATTCTGATCAGTGGCATATTTAGGGAGGCTATCGAACTCGTACCCACTCCTAAATAATTTCATTATTATTTTTTTCATTATAAGCACAACCCAAATGCGTCTTACTGATTCTCAAGCCCCTCCCCCCCCCCGAAACAAGATCCTAAATTTGCCACCGGTTTTGATAATATTTGAATTGATATTATAAGCAGTAATACTATATAGGAAGTTCAAACCTGAATTACGATAGAAATACGAACACGTAAGATCCTAATAACTGTAGTCGTATTGTCGAACGAAATTTCAAGGGGTTGACATCTTGAATGAAAATGTCATACTCGTAAATACTTGTTAATTTGCATTTGAAACTAACATCTGTACAAGTGCATTGGCAGTTTATACTCGAAAATATTTCACTGTGGCGCAAGAAAACAAAAACTGGATATTGTATCTTTTTACCTTTTTAAATTCGAGACGAGACAAGAAACACAATTATCGTCTCGTTTTCGAGACGAGAAATTCCTCGAGTCCTGTGGGCAACACTAATTCACCCAAGTCTTGGATCTCAAACACTATTTTAGTGTCACATGATTCATATGTAAAAAAAAAAAATACAAATTGATCAAATGATGGTACGAAAACAATGAAGAGCATTTATTTACGTTTAAAATATACAAGTCATTACACAATTTACTCCAATAATAAGTAGGGTTTAAATGTTGTTATATCACACTATTCGTGGACCAATCGTGACGCAGAAAGATTGTGATAACTTCCAGTTGAAATTAAGAAAAACAATTAGGGCTTTTTTTTTTTTTTTTACATAAATGAACAAAACGGAAGAATTAAGTTTCGATACAAGAGCGAAAGAAGCCATCGAGGATCGAGACAAGACAATCTTGCCGGACGAAATCATCTAGCCTGGCTAAAACCTCGCGGTACCAAACCTTGCATTAGCAATTTCTTCTGTATAAAATGTTTAAAATATATATTTAACTTATTCTCTGAACACTTGAAAATAATTATTGCTATAAATATATGACAAGACAAAACATAATAAGTGATTTTATTAATTTTTAAAAGAGGAAAAGAAAGATAGGTAAGCAGTTAGTTCGTGGCTTATTAATATAACACTGGCGTCGAAAACATTTCTTCACAGTTCATACTCAACATGTGTTTATCCACCACAAAGCACACTTGGCGCGAGTTGGGATCGAACAGGGGACCCCATACACCAGAGGTGAGCACACTACCACTAAGTCACCGCGGGCCCATTATTCTTTAGGGCATAATATCTTATGTAAAAGAATTCGTGAAATTCCCATATTCTTAATCTGCGCGAAAATATATTTGATGAATAATATTGCTTTTACCTGGGTTTATTAGACTTCCACACTATTCTATGCATAAGTATCGGAAGTCTAATAGAACAGCTATGTCCGTCTGTCTGTTAACAGATATCAGACTAAAAGCGGCAACAGATATCGAGAAGCGTTTTCCGGAATCGATTTAGCGTCCTAAGACTAGGTTCCACCTCCTCCGTCAATCTCCTATATAAATCGGAAGTGATAGAGATCGACCACCTACGGGCCAAAAATCAAAAACTATAATAACTGGCTATAAGCAGTTTTAGGGAATTGATTCAACGTCTCTAGAAAATATACCATCTCCACCCCTATCTCTCTATTGGAAACCGGAACTGGTAGAAATTTACTATTTCCGGTTTCAATATTGCTTTTCATAGAGCAAAAACGATACGATATATCGAAAAGCAGTTCTAGGTCATTTTCTTCTTACACATATGTTAACTGTTTTGCAGTTCTCCATACAACATAACATCCTTTTTGATCTCTATGTAAACGTTTGTCAGTTGATGCGACAAATAAGCTAGTTTACTCTACACTATACAATTCGAAACTACTTTTATAAGATGAACACTTCCCTCACTTGAAAGCAACATAGACAGATTTTGTGAAACTATTGTACGTCGTTAGCTCCAATATGCCTCTACAGGTAACTATTCGCGGAGATGCTGAATCAATGAAATCTTTGATATCTATGAAGAAAGAAGAAACAATTTGCTCTTATCTGCTGTCAATCTGCATTCCATCGGTTTCTTTATCTCCGGATACAACCCGAAGTTCGGGCACGTGACCTAGCGGGAGGCAAAGAATGAAAGAAACCTACCTGGTTAGCCTCCTATATGCTGTTCTGCGTTGTTGCCAAATGTAGAGCAGTATTTTAAACAGCTTTTAAATGGAAGAAAATTAATTTTTAATTAGCGCGCTCTAATATTATCATAGCAAGAAAAAGTAAAAGTGAATATGCAATATTAATACTAACAAACATTTGACTGAATTTTGAAATGTATAAACTAAATAGTTTTCATAATATTTTGGAAAGAAATATGCCATGTTATTATATATGGAAATCTCAACGCATTCCAAGTGTTGGACACAATTTTCTTAATACTGACCATTGGGAATAGTTTATAAAATATACAAATGTATTACCGTTCAAGTTAGACTTTTATGTTCTGTTTCTTAGTCCGATTGAAAGTTTTAACTTCTCTTTTCAGCACTGACGATATATGTGAGACGGATCCTTAGTGGGATCCGCACCACTACTCAGGTTTGCATTTTCCTGGTTAACAATTTTAGACATCCAAGCTATACTATGCATAAATATCGGAAGTCGTATAGAAAGGTTATGTCCGTCCGTCTATCCTTTCAACGTTGATCGCATTGGAACGAAAACGATAATATATAGCAGTGATCGAAACGATAATACGTATATACTAGTAGCTCCCGGGGACATTTTCAGTAGATCGCGTTAACGCTCGGGTTGGTAAACTCACACACGCACACAAAAAACATCAGATTTGTATACTTACTTGAACCAGTATTGTTCTGTTCTGATAGTGACAAATCTCTAAGTCATTCCAAATGATTTATTTTTCTATCATCCAAACTAGCAACTTTATTAAACAACCGACAAGACTAAATCTAACATTTCCGTAATTAAAAAATGAATTAATAAATTATAATTGGCTTTTCATAGGATTTCCTCTCAATGCCTACACAATTTAATATAAAACATAGAAAAAAATCCTACTTTAGGGGTGATTGCTCAGAAAGAATAGAGGAAAGGTAAGGAAACTGTGAGTCTAGGTTCCAACTCCTGTGCCCTTCCTAAATACCTTCAATAAATCACTGAATATATTTGCGATTACTGTCGATCTCGAGTGTACAACTACATCGGTTTTTTTTTAAAAAAACAAAGCTTTTAACAAATAATTTACTGATTCATTTGTAAATTATATGGAACTTTGAAATTTCATACTTTTTTCCACTGAAAAGTATTGATAATTCAACAAGGAAATAATTATACCATGATAATTTAATTTAAATTCATCGTAATTTGGCACATGGTAAACAGCAATGTGGTTATTGAAGTTGAAGAAGGAAGGAAATTCCCATTCACCTCTGAACACTTTCCAGGAACCTCGATCCCTTTCGCTTTCTAGACGGGGAGGGAACTTGGTAATGGCATCAAACCTTCATGTGTAATTACAAAAATTAAATTTATAAACAAATAAGAAATCATCAGTTTATCAGGCTTTAATTGATAATTTATTCACAAGATTCCCTATCAAAAGCGTGGTAGATGAAGTTTCTGTTCTACGTGGGTCGACATTGCCAACTGACATGGTCGATATGGGAAAGATGTTGTATGGTGATAGAGAGATGATACTATTTGCTGAGTATTTCAAACCTGACCAAGAAAAATCGTTATCAGACTTAAGTCTAACAAGTAGATTGTCGATGAGAAGTTGCAGAAATCGGGTAGAAGTATTATCAATTTCCACGACAGAGTGCGAACGGGGATTTCCCCTTATGAATTAACAGATGATTGATATTAGAAATAGACTAAGTGCTCAAACATTGTCTAACTTGTTGCTCATCAATGTTAATTACCCATCGCTAGACAAGCTCAAAGTAGACGAGCTAGTTATTTCTTGGCTGAAGGATGAACATCATTCCACTGCGGATGATTTACCGCCAAAAAAGTTACCAACAGGAAATAAATCTGATTTCAGATTTGTTTTAAGGTGGAACATTACGAGTTACGGAAAATGTATACTTGTATTACTAATGGCTTATTTGTGTTATTCAACTTTGTACCTAATTTTTAGTAAGTCTCTTCTTTGCTTTAGGTAAACTACTTTGAATAAATATTCATAATAATTGCAATTATGCATATTTGTAACTTAAATTTAACGAGGTGTTTTAGTGATTACACAAATTACAATTATGAGCATGCTTTATGGAAGTGCTCTCAGATAGGGCACCAGACCACCTTTATACACTATGAAAAACTGATTTTTAAAGTCTTTTGTGAGAAAAATACTGTAAACTGAGAAACCATAACCTTTTCGATATTGTACAGGGGTATTTTCCTGCGAATAGAAGTTTCTTGTGAAATGCGTTCAGAAATTAACGCTTGCAAGAATACTCTCTTAGTACAAGTATATTTTAGGTACATACTAATTTCCCCCCACCTCGAACTGTTTCAATTTTCTCACTAACAAACACTTCACCATTTTATATCGTAAAGGTCAGATCCACCGTTATTGTAACAGAGTGGTGCTTGAGCGATTGGCTAGAAATTCAAACTCCGATTAGTGACAATTTCAGTCTTGTTTTATTACAAGTGTAAACTCTTTAGTCAGTTCAGAAGAGGCCGTGGATCGTGTTCAGAGTAGGTCACGGTGGGTGGTGGGTCACGGTGAGTGGTGGGTCATAGTGGGTCTCCGTGGGTGGTGGGTCACAGTGGGTCAGAGTGGGTCATGGTGGGTCAGTGGGTCGTGGGTCAAGGTGGGTGGTGGGTCAGTGGGTCGTGGGTCAAGTTTTCACAAAATGCAAGTATCAGAATCTAAGCAGATAAAAACCTAGCACAATTATTGGAAGATAGAAGAAATTGAAGAGGATAAAATGTATTTCATCATATGATATTATATAATTTTTGGATGATATATAATTCAAAAATGAATGTAGAATCAAGATTCAAGCAATTTCGTAGAGCATGATCATTCCAGTAACAAGAAACAGTTACAGCCCTCAAGTTACAACTGAAAATGAAAATGGACGCTACGAACGGACAGGGTCTAGACATAGCAAGAAGTTATTATATATACTTTATAGTGTGTTTAAAAGAAAGTAATACCTTATATCAATGAAGTTCCTACTATTAAGAGAGGTAAGCGATACACAGTATCAAAAGTATGTTTTTATAAATATAATACTTGGTCCTTTGACTATTGTAATGGACTTCGAAATGGCGATGATGAACACTGTCAAAAAATATTTTCAGACTTAGTGCAAATATGAAGGTACGTTTCTACAATTTGTCGCAGTCAGTGTAGAGAAAATTTCAAGCATTATGTTTTGAAACTTTATACAGGGAAGATGAACCAATTGGTAAACGTAGGGAAGTGATTTGTGTTTAGCATTTCTAGCAATGCACAAAGTTTAAAATAGCCTGAGTTATATGCAATGGAGAATAGGAAACTGCAGATTTGCTAGATTATTTTGGCTTATTTGAGAGGGTCTTTCGTCGAACTCAGCAACTAATTGAGGAATCGAAGAGTACGGACGAATAAAAATAAATTCTGTAAAGTGCAAAACAGAGACTTTCAGCAATTGATTGGACATAAGCATATTGAATTGCAATCCAAGGTATCAAGAAGGACCAAGGTTTCGTAGCTACAGAGCAGACAAAAGTTAAAAAAAAAAAAATAAATAAATAAAATTCCTCGATTTGAAACAAGAACTCAGACGTTATGCACTAGTCTAATTGACAATAAACCAAGGGTAAAAATGCACCTGAGATGCAATTGACGTGGATTAATTTTTGACGTGAAGTACTTTTGGCTTATTATAGGATCTATACAACCTTGCCTTATTGACAAATATAACTAACATGAAAGTTTTGAGGAGAGAGAATAAATACATTCCTTTCTAAATTCTCATTTTTATTTCTACTTTAATTCTCCATCAATAGAATCCACTTGGATTCTGTCTCTTCGATTTTGTCCATTTCATAAGCATATTGCTTGGATTTTGTCCTGCACGCAGATACAGTAATGAGTAAAGGTCTGCTACTTATAATATGATTCTTGATTTATTCTTTAATTTAGTGATGGGGTTAATGGGCACATCATAATTGAAGCATTTGTTCCCGTCACGAGAAATTTCCCATTGTATGATGAACTATGTATACTCATGTCCAAAATGATGTCTCATGTCTATAGATATGTTGTTGTAGCAATATAATTTGATAACGAATTCGCCCGGTATTTCTTATAATGTTAGTATGTGTATAATCGGCAACGACATGTATGTGGCAAATTCCATGTCAAAAAAGCAATAAATAGGAACAATAATATGAAAATAAAACTTTCTTCTCCATTTAGCAATATTTTGTTTTACTCATTCTAATTTTCGTATTTATAATTCTTTTCCTATGAAATTTACCACAAATATACATTTCCAGATTATACACATAGTGTCAGTATTAAAAGTACCCTGCAAAATCATTATCAAATTACATTCTTACACGAAGACAGTTATACATTTGCGACAATCATTTTGGACATGAGTGTACCTACCAATTCAACCGGACACAGTTCTGGACAAAGGAGTTTCATTTCATAGTTGTGAAGCTATACTAAACTTCCAAATTATAAGAATGCAATATTGAAACAGATGTGCAACTTCCGGCCAAAATTTAGGCATAGTGAGAGATGAAACTTGTTCATGTGACGCTCAATAAAGGTATAAAACAGTTTCTTGATATGTCTTACAATTATTACCGTATACAAATCAATATTGAAAGCCGAAAGTTCTACTACTTTTTACTAATTCGGGTTTAAGTAGAATAATAAATCTGACATAAAATCTATTCTTAGGATACTGAATCCAGATAAAAATAGTAAGTCACTTTCTATTAACGTTTTTGCTCTACCGCAATCAATATTACAACATGAAGCAATAGTATATTTCTAACATTTCAGATCGCAATATACGAAAAAAAAAATTAATGAAATCTTTAAGTTTTACAACCCACGAATATGCCGGTGTCACAGGGATTTTTTACCCCTGGAAACTTTTACCCCCTGGAAAGTTTTACCCCCTGGAAATCCTTACCCCCTTGTCGGTTTCTGGTAATTTCAAAGGAAAAATCAGAAGTCACTTTAAAAATTCATATCATTGAGTGTGATCTCTCAGTGTGTGCACTCACTTTGGTCAAGATGGCTTTAAATCCGAAGATTTGGAAAGGGGGTAAAAATTCCCTAGGAAATTATTACCCCCTGGCGGTTATTAGTTACTTCAAAGACAAACTCAAATGTTACATTATAAATTGACACCAGTCCGTGGTATCTCTTAACAGACACAGTTAGTTTGAGCAAGATGGCTTTAGATCCGAAGATTTGGTAGGGGGGTAAAAATTTCCTAGGAAATTATTACCTCCCTGTCGGTTTCTGTTTACTTCAAAGACAAACTAAAATGTTACATTATTAATTGATACCACTCCGTAGTATCTCTTAACAGACACAATCACTTTGGGCAAGATGGCTTTAAAACCAAAGATTTGGTAGGGGGGAAAAATTTCCTAGGAAGTTATTACCTCCCTGTCGGTTTCTGTTTACTTCAAAGACACACTAAAATGTTACATTATTAATTGATACCACTCCGTAGTATCTCTTAACAGACACAAACAGTTTGAGCAAGATGGCTTTAAAACCAAAGATTTGGTAGGGGGTAAAAATTTCCTAGGAAGTTATTACCTCCCTGTCGGTTTCTGTTTACTTCAAAGACACACTAAAATGTTACATTATTAATTGATACCACTCCGTAGTATCTCTTAACAGACAGAAACAGTTTGAGCAAGATGGCTTTAAAACCAAAGATTTGGTAGGGGGTGAAAATTTCCTAGGAAGTTATTACCTCCCTGTCGGTTTCTGTTTACTTCAAAGACAAACTAAAATGTTACATTATTAATTGATACCACTCCGTAGTATCTCTTAACAGACACAATCACTTTGGGCAAGATGGCTTTAAAACCAAAGATTTGGTAGGGGGTAAGAATTTCCTAGGAAGTTATTACCTCTCTGTCGGTTTCTGTTTACTTCAAAGACAAACTAAAATGTTACATTATAAATTGATACCACTCCGTAGTATCTCTTAACAGACACAATCACTTTGGGCAATATGGCTTTAAAACCAAAGATTTGGTAGGGGGTAAAAATTTCCTAGGAAGTTATTACCTCCCTGTCGGTTTCTGTTTACTTCAAAGACAAACTAAAATGTTACATTATTAATTGATACCACTCCGTAGTATCTCTTAAGAGACACAAACAGTTTGAGCAAGATGGCTTTAAAACCAAAGATTTGGTAGGGGGTAAAAATTTCCTAGGAAGTTATTACCTCCCTGCCGGTTTCTGTTTACTTCAAAGACAAACTAAAATGTTACATTATTAATTGATACCACTCCGAAGTATCTCTTAACAGACACAAACAGTTTGCGCAAGATGGCTTTAAATCCGAAGATTTAGTAGGGGGGTAAAAATTTCCTAGGAAATTATTACCTCCATGTCGGTTTCTGTTTACTTCAAAGACAAACTCAAATGTTACATTATAAATTGATATCACTCTGTAGTATCTCTTAACAGATACAATCACTTTGGGCAAGATGGTTTTAAACCCGAAGATTTGGTAGGGGGGTAAAAATTTCCTAGGAAATTATTATCTCCCTGTCGGTTTCTGGTTACTTCAAAGACAAACTCAAATGTTACATTATAAATTGATACCACTCCGTAGTATCTCTTAACATACACAATCACTTTGGGCAAGATGGCTTTAAAACCAAAGATTTGGTAGGGGGTAAACATTTCCTAGGAAATTATTACCTCCCTGTCGGTTTCTGTTTACTTCAAAGACAAACTCAAATGTTACATTATAAATTGACACCAGTCCGTGGTATCTCTTAACAGACACAGTTAGTTTGAGCAAGATGGTTTTAGATCCGAAGATTTGGTAGGGGGGTAAAAATTTCCTAGGAAATTATTACCTCCCTGTCGGTTTCTGGTTACTTCAAAGACAAACTCTAATGTTACATTATAAATTGATACCACTCCGTAGTATCTCTTAACAGACACAATCAGTTTGAGCAAGATGGCTATAAATCCGAAGATATGGTAGGGGGTAAACATTTCCTAGGAAATTATTACCTCCCTGTCGGTTTCTGCTTACTTCAAAGACAAACTCAAATGTTACATTATAAATTGATACCACTCTATAGTGTCTCTTAACAGACAGAATTACTTTGGGCAAGATGGCTTTACATCCGAAGATTTGGTAGGGGGGTAAAAATTTCTTAGGAAATTATTACCTCCAAGTTGGTTTCTGTTTACTTCAAAGACAAACTCAAATGTTACATTATAAATTGATATCACTCTGTAGTATCTCTTAACAGACACAATCAGTTTGAGCAAGATGGCTGTAAATCCGAAGATTTGGTAGGGGGGTGAAAATATCTTAGGAAATTATTACCTACCTGTCGGTTTCTGGTTACTTCAAAGACAAACTCAAATATTACATTATAAATTGATATCACTCCGTAGTATCTCTTAACAGACACAATTAGTTTGAGCAAGATGGCTTTAAATCTGAAGATTTGGTAGGGGTTAAAAATTTCCTAGGAAATGATACTTCCATGTCGGTTTTTGGTTACTCTAAAGTAGTGCTCTAAAAGGCGTCGGGTTGACCAGACCCGACCCGACCCGATGGGTCATCTCGGGTCGGGTTACGGGTCGTTCGGGTCCGGTCAACTCGGGTCGCGTTGTCGGGTCGGGTCAGTCGGGTCAGCTCGGGTCGAGTCAGTCAAATCAGCTCGGCTCGGGTTGTCGGGTCAGGTCAGTTTCGATTGTCGGGTCGGTTCAGTCGTGTCAGTTCACTTTGGTCAACTGAGTTTAGGTTGAGCTTAAACTCGGGTGGAGTCGAAACCTGTTGTTTTTCACTAGCTGCCTAATTAAAAATAGCAATTTTCAATTGATTTTATAGAAACCATAAATCTATTTTGAACACTTGCAGCTAGTGTTTTTATGGTAAATGCTTATTTTTGTAATTGTGTGTACTTTAATTTTTAAATGTGGAAGATTGATTTTACCAATCGACTGTAATATTAATATCTACGCCAATATGGAGTCTGGATTTAGAACAAAACTAGAAGTTGTTTAAGTAAGGCCAAAAGAAAGATTGAATATGGACGACCAAGCCCAAGCAGGGCTGCGGTGGCTCAGTGGTATAGAATTCATCTCTGGTGCATGGTGTCCATGGTTCGATCCCAGCTTGTGCTAAGTAGGCTTTCTGGTGGAGAAACGCCGTGTACTGGGTTTTCTCGGAGTTCTCCTGATTCCTCCCACTTTCTTCATTCCACCATTTCATTCATTTCTCATGGTCACCATATCCCTTAGCCTCGGTTCAGAATCGAGGGACCTTAAACTGGATATTTTATTTTATTTCACCAAGCCCAAGGACAATGATACAAGAACAAGATAAAGATTGGATATGCAAGACGAATTGCATAGTAATCTTGCTTTTGGCCTTGTTTTGGTTATCACCAAGTAGCGATGAGCGTATTTTCTTGCTTTCCGTATAGTATGAAAGACCATAATCAAAATCACACTTGGTCCTCATTTGTAACGATGAGGCGAGCATCCTTGGCTCTTATATAGCATGAAAGATAACCAAGACTACGAAATGCAGGACCAAGACTTGACTGCAAGACAAAGAATAAGACGCAGTATTGATGACGAAGACCCAGGGAGCGAATCGTTTGAATTTCATTTGTTGGGCTGAAAGTGATGAAATAAAATTATTACTTTATAATTAAATATCATATTGTATTTTTAAATTTTAAATTACAAAATTCATATTATGTATCTTCTTAGTGTAACTATATATACTGTAAAATACGTTTTAATTTCCGAGAAACAAAAATCAAAGTGGCACGGGTCTCGGAATCATAAGAACCTATTTTGGAATGAAAGTTGAAGGGGTGGAAAAAGTCACAGGTGTTCTCCTGTTTCCTCAACCCTTATCATTGTAGTTAAACGATTTCCTTTTGTCTCCGCCAAGAGACTCTTGCTACTACATTCCGAGAAGACCCCCTGCCGTCCGAGCAGGTGAGAACACTGACCTTGAAGAAAAATTTCGTCACATAGAACTAAAGCAAGAAAAAAAAATTCCCACGTCGGACATTGGTATCAGTTACACAAATAACCAAACCTCAAAAGTGCCAAATATTCATTAAGATGCATATACAAATCTCCCGCTTGATCTAGCTAGTGGTTAACGTGTAAGACTTCGGTACACGTGGTCCGGGTTTAATTCTCAATGGGAGTGCATTTTGGCGTTCACCCAGTGTCGTGACCATAGTGCTCTCAAACGGATCGGGTTGACCCGACCCGACTCGACTCGGATCGGGTCAGCTCGGGTCGGGTTACGGGTCGGGTCGGGTCGGATCAGCTCGGGTCGAGTTGTCGAGTCAGGTCAATCAGGTCGGATCACGGTTCGGGTCAGTCGGGTCGGGTCAGTCAATTCGGGTCACGGGTCGGGTCGGGTAGGTCTTCAACCCGACCCGACCCGACCCGTTGAGAGCACTAATCTAAAGACATCAAATGTTAGATTATAAATTATTACCACTCTGTGTTGTTCGTTAACGGAGGCATTCACTTTGGCCAATATGACTTTATGTCCGAAAATTTGATAGTGGGTAATATTTTCCTGAGATATTTATACCGCCTTTCGGTTATTTGTTTACTTCAAAGACAGTATCAAATGTTATATTATAAATTGATGCTACTCCGTGTTATTTCTTAACAGACGCAATCATTCTGGTCAAGATTGTTTTATGTCCGAAAATTTGGCTTCATGCCCAAAAACGGTAATGTTTTCCTAGGAAATAATTGCTTTTCCAGTTTTGCACGTGATTTGCTGTCTGACGAGGGTGTCTTAAGAAAAAAATGAAATGAAATCTTTTAGTTTTTGTCCTACGGCATGCCGGTTAGGATAAAGGAGACAGTGATTATGAGAAATGAATGAAATGGTGGAATGAAGAAAGTGGGAGGAAACCGTAGAACCCCGAGAATACCCACAAGCACGGTGTTTGTTCACCACAAACTCCACACGGCGCGAGCTGGGATCGAACCAGTGATCCCAAGCACCGGAGGTGAACACTCTACCACTGAGCCACCGCGCCCCCCAGGTGTCTTAAGATGGTTGCAGTGTCAAAGTGCTAATTTCTATTAATTGTTTTCTTATTATATCAATGAAATTTGTATAAGCTGCTCTTCAAGAGGAACAATTCAAATCTTACATCTTAGCGGCCTAGTATAAAAGGAGGAAGAAACTTTCCTCCGAAACACTGCACTGTTAAAAAATATTTCATAGTTTCGTTCGTGAAAGCAGCTCTTGACTAGTTCTACTAGTAGTCGAGATTTAAGGATTTAGTAGCGTCGAAATGAAAATATTGATTTTGAAACTCGATTTGACTCTTTTGACAGTGTAGAACACGTAGGAAGAAAAATATATAGAGAATAAACAATCTTTTGAAACAAAGGTAAGTAAATCTAACTTTAAATTTTGTTATTTGCAACTGAGAAAGCAGACTTTGATTCCAAAATATTACCTAGTTTGCAGTGTAAAATATTAGATATTAGTTGTCTTATAATCTTGATAACTGCTACAGGGTGCGGCACGTAAAACCGGCCCGTCGTAATATTCTGGTATATTGTGTTTTTGGCAACACTTAAATAATCTACCTTCCTACCAAGAGATGGCGTGTCGAGGTCGGGTCGACTTACGTGACCTGCAGCAGTCACGTGCAGCCGCAGCCAGTGAAACTTGTCGAAACCAGTTGAGAAAAAAACCTCGCAAGAACTGAAGGAGCCTGACCTGCAGAAGAGGGTGCATTTCTGTTCATGGCTGTTGAGCAATGTTGTCAGTGGTTTCTTGGATCCACTAATGCTCATCATGAGTGACGAGGCGTGGTTCCACCTGTCTGGGTACGTAAATTCCCAAAACAACCGGTATTGGTCGACAGAAAATCCACACGCAATCCACCAGGTACCCTTGCATGATGAGAAGATTGGTGTTTGGTGTGCCATTTCCGCCACTCGCGTTATTGGGCCCATATTCTTTGAGACGACAGTGAACAGTGACGTGTATATGGGAATCCTGGAGGAGTTTTATACACACTTGACCGAAGAGGAGCGTCAGTTATGTTACTTTCAACAGGACGGTGCAACATGCCACATATCAGCTTCATCATTGTCCCTTGTGCATGAGATATTTACACCAGAGAGGACAATCAGCAAAGGCTTGTGGCCTCCTCGGTCACCAGACTTGTACACGTGTGACTTTTACTTATGGGGACTGTTAAAGGGAAGAGTATACGAAACAAATAGACACACAATTGAAGAACTCAAGACCAGGATCCAGGATGTCACCAATAGCATTACAACACAAGAACTGACAAGGGTATATATGAATGTCCTCAATCGTGCTCACATGTGTGTTGCAGTGGGAGGAGGACACTTTCAGCACCTGCTGTGAAGGTGAGTAGTCATATTCAATACATTACATTTCATTTTATGTGTTCACTTTACGGGCCGGTTTTACGTGCCGCACCTTGTATTACACAGTTTATAACATAAGTGATTGTAAACATAAAACACATCTTTCAATTAAAAACAACGTTGTTGCAATTTATTCCTCTCTCTCTGTCCCTATATACACATGGTAGACAATTTATCATGATCATCCGGTATAACGGGTTTAGACAGAAATTCACAACAGTGTTGCCAACCAAATATAAGTTTATATTTTTTCAAGTGGCACTACGTCAGTTTATTACACATTTCTAACCATGTCAAATGTAAACTTAAAATACTACAATTTTTGATAATCAGTGTTACAAGCTAAAGATATTATGGTATCACAAACATCCGAAGTTTGGAAGCATCTAACGCAGACACAGCACAACAGAGATGCAGAGGATAATGTAGTTCGAAAGAACTTTAGAGCTGAAAATCATGGTCATGGTATGACGTTTTTCGAATGAATAGAAACGAAGTTACAGGGGTTGAAAATTTTGAATTTTTTGAAAGTCTTTATTTACAAAAATCTTAGGTAAATATTATACCTAGTTACATGTGTGGTTTGCAATGAACGTTCAAATTATTTTAACCGTTTACAACACTTCGATTTCTCAAACCGTACCGGAGATATAATAAACATTGATAAAGTTGTCAACACTGTTGAAAATGGTGTAGCTAACTAGTGCGAGCTAGCCACCAGAACAACGTACAAGGCTTCTAAAAAGAAGATTCTCAAGTCGTATGTAGAGCCGCTGAAGTTGGAAACTTAAAGCTTGGTCAGTACATGGGATCTGAGACGTGATATATCAGAGAGAAAAGATTTTTGGAATTTCAAAGCGGAAGCGAAGAATACGTGTGAAAATTATCTTATAAAAACGTGTACATTTTCGGACTCTATTAAACCCCAGTCATCAAATTTGGTATTTCAACATCTCATTTAAAATAAAAATAAGTTTTAGCTTTCTTTATATATTATCTCCCTATGAACTTTCGAAAATAAAACCATCCTTCATCGTCCCCAAAGTGAGTGCGTCTGTTAAGACATAAATCGATATAACATCAATTTATAATGTAAAAATTTGACCTTATCCTTGAAGTAGCACAGAACCAATACAAGAGTATAAGCACCCCTATAAAATTTCTGATATAAGACATCTTACCGACAGTCAGTGCTTCTGTCAAGAGATAACAGGGTATAATATCAATTTATAAAGTAACAATAGATTTTTTCTTTGAAATAACCAAGAACGCACAAGGTGATATAAATTCCCTAAGAAAATATTACCCCCTCTCAAATTTTCGAATACAAAGCAATCTTTGCCAAGGTGAGTGCGTCTGTTAAGATATAACACGAAATAATATAAATTTATAATGTATCATTGCAATTTGTCTTGATGTAACCAAACCCGACAGGGGAATAAAAATTTCCTAGGAAATTTTTACCCCCTACCAAATCTTTGGTTTTAAAGCCATCTTGCCTAAAGTGATTGTGTCCGTTAAGAGATACTACGAAGTGGTATCAATTTATAATGTAACATTTGACTTTGTCTTTGAAGTAACCAGAAACCGACAGGGAGGTAATAATTTTCTAGGAAACTTTTACCCCCCTACCAAATCTTTAGATTTAAAGCCATCTTGCCCACAGTGATTGTGCCTGTTAAGATATACTACGGAGTGGAATCAATTTATAATGTAACATTTGAGTTTGTCTTTGAAGTAAACAGAAACCGACAGGGAGGTAATAATTTCCTAGGAAATTTTTACCTCCCTATCAAATCTTTGGATCTAAAGCCATCTTGGCCAAAGTGAGTATGTATGTTAAGAGATACTATAGAGTGGTATCAATTTATAATGTAACATTTTAGTTTGTCTTTGAAGTAACCAATAGCCGACAGGGAGGTAATAATTTCCTGGGAAATTTTTACCCCCCTACCAAATTTTCGGATTTAAAGAAATCTTGGCCAAAGTGACTGTGTCTGTTAAGAGATACTAAAGAGTGCTTTCAATTTATAATATAACATTTGAGTTTGTCTTTGAAGTAACCAATAGCCGACAGGGAGGTAATAATTTCCTAGGAAATTTTTACCCCCCTACCAAATCTTCGGATTTAAAGCCATCTTGGCCAAAGTGACTGTGTCTGTTAAGAGATACTACAAAGTGCTTTCAATTTCTAATATATCATTTGAGTTTGTCTTTGAAGTAACCAATAGCCGACAGGGAGGTAATAATTTCCTAGGAAATTTTTACCCCTCTACCAAATCTTCGGGTTTAAAGCCATCTTGCCCAAAGTCACTGTGTCTGTTAAGAGATACTACATAGTGCTTTCAATTTATAATGTAACATTTGAGTTTGTCTTTGAAGTAAGCAGAAACCGACAGGGAGGTAATAATTTCCTAGGAAATTTATACCCCCCTACTAAATCTTCGGGTTTAAAGCCATCTTGCCCAAAGTGATTCTGTCTGTTAAGAGATACTACAGAGTGCTTTCAATTTATAATATAACATTTGAGTTTGTCTTTGATGTAACCAATAGCCGACAGGGAGGTAATAATTTCCTAAGAAATTTTTACCCCCCTACCAAATATTCGGATTTAAAGCCATCTTGGCCAAAGTGACTGTGTCTGTTAAGAGATACTACAGAGTGCTTTCAATTTATAATATATCATTTGAGGTTGTCTTTGAAGTAACCAATAGCCGACAGGGAGGTAATAATTTCCTAGGAAATTTTTACCCCCCTACCAAATCTTCGGATTTAATGCCATCTTGGCCAAAGTCACTGTGTCTGTTAAGATATACTACAGAGTGCTTTCAATTTATAATATAACATTTGAGTTTGTCTTTGATATAACCAATAGCCGACAGGGAGGTAATAATTTCCTAGGAAAATTTTACTCCCCTTCCAAATCTTTGAATTTAAAGGCGTCTTGGCCAAAGTGACTGTCTCTGTTAAGATATACTACAGAGTGCTTTCAATTTATAATATAACATTTGAGTTTGTCTTTGAAGTAACCAATAGCCGACAGGGAGGTAATAATTTCCTGGGAAATTTTTACCCCCCTTACTAAATCTTCGGATTTAAAGCCATCTTGGCCAAAGTGACTGTGTCTGTTAAGAGATACTACAGAGTGCTTTCAATTTCTAATATATCATTTGAGTTTGTCTTTGAAGTAACCAATAGCCGACAGGGAGGTAATAATTTCCAAGGAAATTTTTACCCCCCTACCAAATCTTCGGATTTAAAGCCATCTTGGCCAAAGTGACTGTCTCTGTTAAGAGATACTACAGGGTGCTTTCAATTTCTAATATATCATTTGAGTTTGTCTTTGAAGTAACCAATAGCCGACAGGGAGGTAATAATTTCCTAGGAAATTTTTACCCCCCTACCAAATCTTCGGATTTAAAGCCATCTTGGCCAAAGTCACTGTGTCTGTTAAGAGATACTACATAGTGCTCTCAATTTACAATATAACATTTGAGTTTGACTTTGAAGTAACCAATAACCGAAAGGGAGATAATAATTTCCTAGGAAATTTTTACCCCCCTACCAAATCTTCGGATTTAAAGCCATCTTGGCCAAAGTGACTGTATCTGTTAAGAGATACTACAGAGTGCTTTCAATTTATAATATATCATTTGAGTTTGTCTTTGAAGTAAAAAATAGCCTACAGGGAGGTAATAATTTCCTAGGAAATTTTTACCCCTCTACCAAATCTTCGGATTTAAAGCCATCTTGGCCAAAGTCACTGTGTCTGTTAAGAGATACTACAGAGTGCTTTCAATTTATAATATAACATTTGAGTTTGTCTTTGATGTAACCAATAGCCGACAGGGAGGTAATAATTTCCTAGGAAATTTTTACCCCTCTACCAAATCTTCGGATTTAAAGCCATCTTGGCCAAAGTCACTGTGTCTGTTAAGGTATACTACAGAGTGCTTTCAATTTATAATATAACATTTGAGTTTGTCTTTGATATAACCAATAGCCGACAGGGAGTTAATAATTTCCTAGGAAATTTTTACCCCCCTACCAAATCTTTGGGTTTAAAGCCATCTTGCCCAAAGTGATTCTGTCTGTTAAGAGATACTACAGAGTGCTTTCAATTTATAATATAACATTTGAGTTTGTCTTTGATGTAACCAATAGCCGACAGGGAGGTAATAATTTCCTAAGAAATTTTTACCCCCCTACCAAATATTCGGATTTAAAGCCATCTTGGCCAAAGTGACTGTGTCTGTTAAGAGATACTACAGAGTGCTTTCAATTTATAATATATCATTTGAGGTTGTCTTTGAAGTAACCAATAGCCGACAGGGAGGTAATAATTTCCTAGGAAATTTTTACCCCTCTACCAAATCTTCGGATTTAAAGCCATCTTCGCCAAAGTCACTGTGTCTGTTAAGAGATACTACAGAGTGCTTTCAATTCATAATATAACATTTGAGTTTGTCTTTGAAGTAACCAATAGCCGACAGGGAGGTAATAATTTCCTAGGAAATTTTTACCCCCCTACCAAATCTTCGGATTTAATGCCATCTTGGCCAAAGTCACTGTGTCTGTTAAGATATACTACAGAGTGCTTTCAATTTATAATATAACATTTGAGTTTGTCTTTGATATAACCAATAGCCGACAGGGAGGTAATAATTTCCTAGGAAAATTTTACTCCCCTTCCAAATCTTTGAATTTAAAGGCGTCTTGGCCAAAGTGACAGTCTCTGTTAAGATATACTACAGAGTGCTTTCAATTTATAATATAACATTTGAGTTTGTCTTTGAAGTAACCAATAGCCGACATTGAGGTAATAATTTCCTGGGAAATTTTTACCCCCCTTACCAAATCTTCGGATTTAAAGCCATCTTGGCCAAAGTGACTGTGTCTGTTAAGAGATACTACAGAGTGCTTTCAATTTCTAATATATCATTTGAGTTTGTCTTTGAAGTAACCAATAGCCGACAGGGAGGTAATAATTTCCAAGGAAATTTTTACCCCCCTACCAAATCTTCGGATTTAAAGCCATCTTGGCCAAAGTGACTGTCTCTGTTAAGAGATACTACAGGGTGCTTTCAATTTCTAATATATCATTTGAGTTTGTCTTTGAAGTAACCAATAGCCGACAGGGAGGTAATAATTTCCTAGGAAATTTTTACCCCCCTACCAAATCTTCGGATTTAAAGCCATCTTGGCCAAAGTCACTGTGTCTGTTAAGAGATACTACATAGTGCTCTCAATTTACAATATAACATTTGAGTTTATCTTTGAAGTAACCAATAACCGAAACTGAGATAATAATTTCCTAGGAAATTTTTACCCCCCTACCAAATCTTCGGATTTAAAGCCATCTTGGCCAAAGTGACTGTATCTGTTAAGAGATACTACAGAGTGCTTTCAATTTATAATATATCATTTGAGTTTGTCTTTGAAGTAAAAAATAGCCGACAGGGAGGTAATAATTTCCTAGGAAATTTTTACCCCTCTACCAAATCTTCGGATTTAAAGCCATCTTGGCCAAAGTCACTGTGTCTGTTAAGAGATACTACAGAGTGCTTTCAATTTATAATATAACATTTGAGTTTGTCTTTGATGTAACCAATAGCCGACAGGGAGGTAATAATTTCCTAGGAAATTTTTACCCCTCTACCAAATCTTCGGATTTAAAGCCATCTTCGCCAAAGTCACTGTGTCTGTTAAGAGATACTACAGAGTGCTTTCAATTCATAATATAACATTTGAGTTTGTCTTTGAAGTAACCAATAGCCGACAGGGAGGTAATAATTTCCTAGGAAATTTTTACCCCCCTACCAAATCTTCGGATTTAATGCCATCTTGGCCAAAGTCACTGTGTCTGTTAAGATATACTACAGAGTGCTTTCAATTTATAATATAACATTTGAGTTTGTCTTTGATATAACCAATAGCCGACAGGGAGGTAATAATTTCCTAGGAAAATTTTACTCCCCTTCCAAATCTTTGAATTTAAAGGCGTCTTGGCCAAAGTGACTGTCTCTGTTAAGATATACTACAGAGTGCTTTCAATTTATAATATAACATTTGAGTTTGTTTTTGAAGTAACCAATAGCCGACAGGGAGGTAATAATTTCCTGGGAAATTTTTACCCCCCTTACCAAATCTTCGGATTTAAAGCCATCTTGGCCAAAGTGACTGTGTCTGTTAAGAGATACTACAGAGTGCTTTCAATTTCTAATATATCATTTGAGTTTGTCTTTGAAGTAACCAATAGCCGACAGGGAGGTAATAATTTCCAAGGAAATTTTTACCCCCCTACCAAATCTTCGGATTTAAAGCCATCTTGGCAAAGTGACTGTCTCTGTTAAGAGATACTACAGGGTGCTTTCAATTTCTAATATATCATTTGAGTTTGTCTTTGAAGTAACCAATAGCCGACAGGGAGGTAATAATTTCCTAGGAAATTTTTACCCCCCTACCAAATCTTCGGATTTAAAGCCATCTTGGCCAAAGTCACTGTGTCTGTTAAGAGATACTACATAGTGCTCTCAATTTACAATATAACATTTGAGTTTGTCTTTGAAGTAACCAATAACCGAAAGGGAGATAATAATTTCCTAGGAAATTTTTACCCCCCTACCAAATCTTCGGATTTAAAGCCATCTTGGCCAAAGTGACTGTATCTGTTAAGAGATACTACAGAGTGCTTTCAATTTATAATATATCATTTGAGTTTGTCTTTGAAGTAAAAAATAGCCGACAGGGAGGTAATAATTTCCTAGGAAATTTTTACCCCTCTACCAAATCTTCGGATTTAAAGCCATCTTGGCCAAAGTCACTGTGTCTGTTAAGAGATACTACAGAGTGCTTTCAATTTATAATATAACATTTGAGTTTGTCTTTGATGTAACCAATAGCCGACAGGGAGGTAATAATTTCCTAGGAAATTTTTACCCCTCTACCAAATCTTCGGATTTAAAGCCATCTTGGCCAAAGTCACTGTGTCTGTTAAGATATACTACAGAGTGCTTTCAATTTATAATATAACATTTGAGTTTGTCTTTGAAGTAACCAATAGCCGACAGGGAGGTAATAATTTCCTAGGAAATTTTTACCCCCTACCCAATCTTCGGATTTAAAGCCATCTTGGCCAAAGTCACTGTGTCTGTTAAGAGATACTACATAGTGCTTTCAATTTATAATATAACATTTGAGTTTGTCTTTGATATAACCAATAGCCGACAGGGAGGTAATAATTTCCTAGGAAATTTTTACCCCCCTACCAAATCTTTGGATTTAAAGCCATCTTGGCCAAAGTCACTGTGCCTGTTAAGATATACTACAGAGTGCTTTCAATTTATAATATATCATTTGAGTTTGTCTTTGAAGTAACCAATAGCCGACAGGGAGGTAATAATTTCCTAGGAAATTTCTACCCCCCTACCAAATCTTCGGATTTAAAGCCATCTTGGCCAAAGTGACTGTGTCTGTTAAGAGATACTACAGATTTCTTTGAATTTATAATATAACATTTGAGTTTGTCTTTTGAAGTAACCAATAGCCGACAGGGAGGTAATAATTTCCTAGGAATTTTTTACCCCCCTACCAAATCTTCGGATTTAAAGCCATCTTGGCCAAAGTGACTATGTATGTTAAGAGATACTATAGAGTGGTATCAATTTATAATGTAACATTTTAGTTTGTCTTTGAAGTAACCAATAGCCGACAGGGAGGTAATAATTTCCTAGGAAATTTTTACCCCTCTACCAAATTTTCGGTTTTAAAGCCATCTTGGCCAAAGTCACTGTGTCTGTTAAGAGATACTACAGAGTGCTTTCAATTTATAATATAACATTTGAGTTTGTCTTTGAAGTAACCAATAGCCGACAGGGAGGTAATAATTTCCTAGGAAATTTTTACCCCTCTACCAAATCTTCTGATTTAAAGCCATCTTGGCCAAAGTCACTGTGTCTGTTAAGAGATACTACAGAGTGCTTTCAATTTATAATATATCATTTGAGGTTGTCTTTGAAGTAACCAATAGCCGACAGGGAGGTAATAATTTCCTAGGAAATTTTTACCCCTCTACCAAATCTTCGGATTTAAAGCCATCTTGGCCAAAGTCACTGTGTCTGTTAAGAGATACTACAGAGTGCTTTCAATTTATAATATAACATTTGAGTTTGTGTTTGATATAACCAATAGCCGACAGGGAGGTAATAATTTCCTAGGAAATTTTTACCCCCCTACCAAATCTTTGGATTTAAAGCCATCTTGGCCAAAGTCACTGTGTCTGTTAAGATATACTACAGAGTGCTTTCAATTTATAATATAACATTTGAGTTTGTCTTTGATGTAACCAATAGCCGACAGGGAGGTAATAATTTATTAGAAAATTTTTACCCCCTACCAAATCTTCGGATTTAAAGCCATCTTTGTCAAAGTCACTGTGTCTGTTAAGAGATACTAGAGAGTGCTTTCAATTTATAATATATCATTTGAGTTTGTCTTTGAAGTAACCAATAGCCGACAGGGAGGTAATAATTTCCTTGGAAATTTTTACCCCCCTACCAAATCTTCGGATTTAAAGCCATGTTGACCAAAGTGAGTGAGTACACTGAGAGATCACATTTAATTATATGAATTTTTAATGTGACTTTTGACTTTTCCTTTGAAATTACCAGAAACCGACAAGGGGGTAAAGATTTCCAGGGGGTAAAACTTTCCAGGGGGTAAAAGTTTCCAGGTGTAAAAAATCCCTGTGACACCGGTTAGGCTAAAGTGAATCTGCTGATGAGAGATGAGTGAAATGGTGGAATGAAGAATGTGGGAGGAAACGGGAGAACCTCGATAAACCCACGGGCACGGTGTTTGTCCACCACAAAGTTCGCACAGCGCGAGCTGGAATCGAACCAGGAACCCCAAGCACTGGAGGTGAACGCTTTACCACTGAGCTACTACGCCCCCTGCAATATACGAGTAGAAGTAAAGTCGGAGATAAAAACTATTCTGGTGGCACTCAATTCATATATATGAAAACCTGTTTCTTGCTCTCCATGATTTTCAGTATGATGATCAGCGCTGAATTCAGAAAAGTAGATTTCATCCACCTCTGGTTTCAATACAGATGAAACTTATTCTCGGAACATTGAATTCGTGTGAGAACAATAGAGTCATTTCAGATTTTGTCAAGAAGGCAGGAATGTCCACCAAGAGTTGGACTTTCTTTGTTAATATATTAGTATAAAATTTATTCTTCTTTAAAAAAAATAAAAAAAAAAACGTGTTTCTCAAACTTGACGGAAAACAATTGATCCTCTGCCCTCTTCAAATCAGGACCCTGTATTAGAGAGGCATTACTCATGATATTTTACCGCTTCTGATCTATGGTGATCGAATTAAAACCGGAAGAACTAGGAAAAATAACCAATTCCGGTTTTTAAGATTGCTACAATTGCAAACCGTACGATTCCTTGAAACACTGAATCGATTTCCGAAAACGCACGTCCTATTTATTACGGTTTTTATTCTATGGCTATCAACGTCGAAATCAGACATTGTTGATTTTAACCACTTCAGATTTGAATAGAGTTAACGGAGTAGATGGAAGATATTTCTGGTACGCTTAATCGATTACAGGAAAACGATTCTCGATATCTCTTACCGTCGTTGCTCTATGAAAATCAATATTGAAACCAGAAGTACTAGTAAACTTCAACCATTTTTGGTTTTAGCGGAATGTTAAAAGCGAAAATGACACATTTTCTTGAAAACTTAAATAAATTCTTTAAATAAAAAAAAAAAAAGCTTGTCGCTATATATCAGTGGTCGCCAAGGATATGAAGCTTCTGACCTACCGTTTTTAAATCCTACTGTGAGCTATAACCAAAAGAACTACCGACTTTTTTTTGAACGAAAAAAACCTCTTACCTTTGTTGCGTCAGCTCAGTGAAGGAAGCATATGATTCAGTTCAGGAATTTATAAATGATAACGATGTATGAATATGATGTAATGATATAAACAAATTTAACATATGATGTTTCTTATAATTTAGTACTTCAAATGGTGTATTAAGTTGTAATTACAATTTGCATTTATATACATATGACAACTGTAGAACTTATAGGAGATACTCTCCATATTGCAAGTCAAAACAGGAAAACAAATAAATAAATAAATAAAATCAAGGTTAGCCAACCAGAGCGTTAACGCGATTTACTGAAAATGTCCCCGGGAGCTACTAGTATATACGTATTATCCTTTCGATCACTGCTATATATTATCGTTTTCGTTCCAATGCCGATCAACGTTGAAAGGACAGACGGACGGGCATAACCTTTCTATACGACTTCCGATATTTATGCATAGTATAGTTTGGATGTCTAAAATTGTTAACCAGGAAAATGCAAACCTGAGTAGTGGTTCGGATCCCACTAATTTTCCGTCTCACATATATCGTCAGTGCTGAAAACAGAAGTTAAACTTTCAATCAGACTAAGAAACAGAACATAAAAGTCTAACTTGAACGGTAATACATTTGTATACTTGTATAAACTATTCCCAATGGTCAGTATTAAGAAAATTAAAGAAGGAATATAACACGTATAATTGTGCCTTTATATATCTCATTACCTGCGAGATGGAACCAGTTTTTTAAAAACGAACTAGTTAGTGATTTCCTGTTATTTTTAATGCGTGACAAGGAATCACTTAGGAAAACTCTGATCGAAAGATAACGGGAGGTGTTGGGTCCACGGCTGAGTGGACACCTGCAAAATTCCTTATCTGATTTCTTCCAAAGACATTTCTCAGTTGGATGAGCACAGGGAAGACGTTTTGCTCTCTTATTGAAGATTGAAATGTATGATAAAATGTACCCCATCTAGGTGAACCAAACCCAATAAAAGCGAGATGATAAAAAGCACCTTAAAGTAGGTGGGCAGAATATGAATCACATGCAGGGCCGGCGAGAGCGGTTGCGGGCCCCGGAGCTGAGCAATCCCGGGCCCCTTACGTTTCCTTATGACTTTTTACGTACTTACCACTTTGGATGGAAATAAACTAAAATGAACATTAAGACTTACTTTGAACTCTTTATTAGACCATTAATGCGTTTAATTTCCATGTTAAACAGTATTGCTATCTCCAAATAAGTGAATAATAAGAACTCTGAACCTAACCTACGTTCACTGTTCGCTGAAAAAAAAAATCCTCATTAATTCACTATTTATGATTATGTTTAGACCCTACACTTTTTGGTTCTAAGATTTTTGAAGGCTTCAAAACTAAAATGAATTAAAAAAATTATATATTAAATACAATGGTATCAAAATATAGAAAAAAGTAACTTATCTATGTGTAATAGCAAAAGTTCTCCCCTAATGCTCAATCAAATGCTCAAAACAAACTAATTTGTGAAGGAAATACAAAAAGAATGTATTAAGTAGTTAATAAAAATTGAGAAAGTAAATGTTCTCAACCCTCCAACCTACCCTGTACTATGAAATCTTTGCACAAATTGTTGCTATAAATAATTATATAGAAGTAAGCTATGCAGTTAGTCTTCCTTAACGAGAGACATGAGGCATTAGGCCTAATTTAGTTACTTCAATGAAATATTGCTCAAATTAACTATAGTGTGAATAATAATGTGGTATTAATAGTAATTGTCTGTAGGAGAAATTTATTATATGTATTACTACTAGACAACTGTTCAGTTACGATGTATCCTTTTCTACGCATAGTTACAACAAAATTCCCTTTCTGGCCTTTTTCAGGGCGAATTCATCAATGATAGCATCCAGTTTGGTACACTTGGCAAATTCTGTCTCCACTGCCAACAAGCCTAAGCTTGATAATCTGTCTTGACACATTGTAGAGCGTAAAAAATTTTTACTCTATTTAACAGAGAGAAAGAGCGCTCTGCACTAGCAACGGTAGCAAGAATTGTGGCGAATATACGAAGGACCACTGTCAGATTTGGAAACAAAGTTTCTAGATTCAAAGTTTTGATGTTATTTAGGAGATCCAATGGTGAAAGCGTTTTCTCGCCAAAATTGGCCGAATATATCAATTTCAGGCTATGCAGTTCATCAGAAAGATCATCTAAATCTTTTGGGTATCGCTGGACTAGTGCAGCTGCTTGTTCTTGGATCTGGTCACCTGTCATTCCTTTGAAAGACCACAGTACACAAAAATTGTTACACAAAGAGCGCACTGATTGGAAGCGAACTCGACAAACATTTAGTAATTCTTTATCCTCGGCCGCCGGGACCCCTTTGGGGCCCTGGGCCCAAGGGCTCTGGCCCCTCCTGCCCTCCCATCTCGCCGGCCCTGATCACATGTGATCCAACCGAGAATTGAACCCTTTTATCTTATGCAGCAGTCACATTTGCATATCATATCCACGAGGAAGCTTCAATTTACGTGAAGTTCCGCAATTCTATTGAGGACCGAATTTACTGAGCTTCCACTAGAGTTCCAAGCCTTGAACATACCCTATATGAATTGACAATTGACTATTCTCTCTTGTTGGTATTCCTTAATTATTTATTTCAATTAACAAGAATTTTAGGAATAATCCAGGAAATGGATCAAAAGAATGCGATCTTGGCCAAGAATTTTAAGAATTATCCAAAAAATGCATCAAAAGATTGCGATCTTGGCCAATAATTAGTTTTTTTTTTGTCATTGGCCACAAAAGCTTGGAGCGGGTCCTAAATCGGGTTTCCATATTTTTTACGGAATAAGCACATCATAATGAGTAAATTATTAGTTTTGTTTTGGCTACACTGTATGTACTTCCACAGATATAAGGCGCAGAAGAATATGTTTGATTGAATGAAATATATTGAATTCTGTGGATCAGGGACCATAAAACTTTTGAACGGTCATCAAGTTTTCGTATTTTTTTGCGGAATAAGTACATCATACTGAGTAAGTTAATAGTTTTGTTTTGGCTACATTATATGTAGTTCTCAAAATATGGGACGTACAAGAAAATGTTTAACTGTATGAAATATATTGATTTTTTGGATCAGGGGTCACAAAATTTTTGAATTGTCCCTAAATCGAGCTTTCGATTTTTTTTTTTTTTTACGGAATAAGCACATCATACTGAGTAAATTGGTAGTTTTGGTTCGGCTACACTATATGTAGTTCTCGAGATATAAGGCCTACAAGTAAAGTTTTGCCTGAAATATATTGGATCTTTTGATCCAAAAAGTGTAATACATGTTTGTCTGTGGCTTCGTATGTTTGTTTTCACAGTATCATTTTAGGGGTAAACCAATTTAAAATGTAGTTCAAAAATATTAATTCTTTTCCTGCATGCTTACAAAAATTAAACAAAATTAAAAATACATCAAAACTTGTAACTTTGCGAAGTTATAAAATTAATAAAGGAAGTATTTTATTTTTTACCTTCAAAATAATGTATATATGAGCGTTGTAAAGAAAATATATTCCTTCGAAAATCTTCTGCGGAGTATTTTCACCCTTGAAACAACGTTAGTTATTCCTTTTTTGGAAGTATCTCAAACAGTTCCTGCCTATTCTGCCTAAATCTTGTTCCGCCTAATGACCCTCCTGCACTTTGTAACGCACTTTTTTTTATTTAATATTATCTCTAGGCAGAACAGGAATTCCTGTTGTGCCTAATTCACACGAAAAGGGATATTTAGATTTGAGGGAAATTTATTAGTACCTATTTCCCCTTGATTTTCAAATATCATTCAAGAACTCTTTAGATTGAACACGCGAGTAGAATTGTTTCATGTGACCAAATACCCCTAAAAATAATTTTTAGTATAACAAATGTAGGGAAAGTGTCCGGTATAATATAAAAGGCAAAACACAATTACGTTGTTTAAACTGAATACACAATTTATTAGAGATAAATATTCCAAATATCTACAAAGGAAACTTTAGAAGAACAAAGTTTGCTCTAGAATAACAAATTAAAGTATCGGAAAGGAAATACAGTTTTAACTTTTTTTCTTAAAGTCACATATATATCTTTTCAATAAGAGAGAGAACAAAACTTCGAAACTTCGAAACACATACTAAATCCACACATAATCTTCATTGTTATAAATGTAAACTGTAAGCTACAGCGTCTACATAGGAAATCAAATCCAATTGACCCGACTCTAATCTACTTTGCAAGGACTTGATTCTCTGCTGAATACGCTTATATTTTAGTTTCTGTTCTCTTGGTTTCTTCTCAACTTCTAGAAGCATCATTGATCTTTCATTTTCATTGATCTTTCTGCTCTTGCTGTAAAAGCTGGACAAGGGTAAACATATTTGGATGTTCCTTTGTCAGCCTTTTATTAAACTTCGAATGCCAGCCCTCCACTATATTGGTTGTCCTTTCTTCTCCGTTGTCATAATGGTTCCATAGTTCACTGGAAAACATTTAAGAGACCATTAGTATTGAACAACACTAAGCAAACAAATTATAACCTTTACGAATAGATAATTGTCTGAAATATCTGTTGAAGTTTCAACGAAAGCGCATCAAGTTTCCTGCCAAAATGTATGAAATTCAGCGTGCAGTAAACAGGCTGAAGGTTCTAACACAGGGTACAAAATCGCAACAGTCAAAGTGGGAGGAGATAGAAGTACAAAAATATACTCTTCATACTGAAATGCATCGACATACGGAGCTCAGATATTTGAGTATCCATAATTATTACACTTACACAGCTAACCATTACTTCAGCCATTCATAACATATGAAATGTACGTAAATTACATATGAATTACTGTAATTAGTTGGCGGGCTTTTGACAATGGTGTCAGTGTCACTTTATTCAGTGACAATCAGAGCCATTTTCGAAAGAGGAAACACTGGAATTGATCAACATAAGCAAATACTTTTGTCTGTCTTTTTTTATTGCAATTTTGGAATAATATACTAAACCAAAATAAGGAATGAGGAAAAATTACTGCAATAGGAAATTACATATGTTTAATATAATTCGTAAGAAAAAGTAAACCTAATTATACAGTACTTACGGTGTGAACTTAGCGTCTGCATCGTTCAACCACGTTTCAACCAAATAATCGTGAGAATCGTCTCGATTCGGCACTTCTGGTGCATCTTCTTGTATATGTAAGTACATATAACCAATTTTATCAATGGGTACAAGTGGTAAAGCACTAGCTCGTTGTATCCACCTTCTAACTTGCATATCTTGACTATACAGTGAAGATAAACCCAGTGACTGGACTTTTCTAAAGATGCACTAAGTATAGTGGAAGAAACAACCACGAACAGTAGCATTAGGAAAAGATCTAAATAGAGCATTGATAGCAGCCCTTTCAAAGTCCACAACTTTAGCAGGATGCAAGGTGAAACCATATCAACAGCCTTCTCCTTAATTAAGCACAGTATTCTTTAACAATCGTCCTCTTTTTAGATGGCAGTAGACAAAATAGAAATAAAAAGACCTGCCGCAAATATTTCCCGTGTAAGGTATAAAGCAGATGAAATAGACGTGGAGCAGCTTGAAATGTACCATCCATAAATAATGTGTCCCCGCTTACAAGTTTCTGTAAATTTTAAACCGTACAAAAGACCTGCAGAGGAAAAAAAAAAGTATTACATGCCGGACTCTAGTTAGAAAATTGCATATGTAAAATTAGTAAGTCACCTATATTGTAAACATAAATGCAATGATAAGCTCCCATGTAGACAAGATGGGGCTACTAAAGCCTCTCTCTAGCTCTTCATAATTGGATACAGATTACCTATTATATGCAAATCAAAGCTCAGAATTTTATTTAACTTACCCATTGCCAGGATTGGCAAGGTAATATACTCGTTACGTTTTTTAAAACTTAATTACGCATAATTTACTAGTAATTTACGTCATGTAAAAAACCAGCTTTAGGAAAGAAAAGTGTTTTTTTTTTTTTTTTATGTCTGAGTAAAAATTTTGTGAAAAGCTATCAATGCTCTATTTAGATCTTTTCCTAATGCTACTGTTCGTGGTTGTTTCTTCCACTATACTTACGAGGAACGGTCTCAAGTGTAAACCACCGATTTGGCTGGGTTCCGGATATGTGTTACGGGAGACCAAAGTAGGAGACACGTATTTTGGCATTTGGCCCATACGCAGAAATTTCCGAAATACGGGGCCCCAAAGTGGCCCTACATACTATAACTAGTAAGCGAATGACGTTGCTTCTACACAACAGATTTCGCTGGGTTCCGGATATGTGTTACGGGAGACCAAAGTAGAAGATACGTATTTTGGCGTTTGGACCCATACGCAGAAATTTCCGAAATACGGGGCCCCAAAATGGCCCTACATGCTATAACTAGTAAGCGAATGACGTTACTTGTACACAACAGATTTAGCTGGGGTCCGGATATGTGTTACGGAAGGCCAAAGTAGGAGACACGTATTTTGGCGTTTTGGCCCATACGCAGAAATTTCCGAAATACGGGTCCCGAAAGTAACCCTACATGGTATAACTAGTAAGCGAATGACATTGCTTCTACACAACAGATTTCGGTGGGCTCCGGATATGTGTTACGGGAGACCAAAGTAGAAGACACGTATTATGGCGTTTTGCCCCATACGAAGAAATTTCCGAAATACGGGGCCCCAAAGTGGCCCTACATGCTATAACTAGGAAGCGAATGACGTTACTTGTACGCAACCGATTTCGCTGGGGTCCGGATATGTGTTACGGGTGACCAAAGTAGGAAATACGTATTTTGGCGTTTGGGCCCATACGAAGAAATTTCCGAAATACGGGGCCCCAAAATGGCCCTACATGCTATAACTAGTAAGCGAATGACGTTACTTGTACACAACCGATTTCGCTGGGTTCCGGATATGTGTTACGGGAGACCAAAGTAGAAGACACGTATTTTGGCGTTTTGCCCCATACGAAGAAATTTCCGAAATACGGGGCCCCAAAGTGGCCCTACATGCTATAACTAGTAAGCGAATAACATTGCTTCTACACAACAGATTTCGCTGGGTTCCGGATATGTGTTACGAGAGACCGAAGTAGGAGATACGTATTTTGCGCTTTGGGCCCATACGCAGAAATTTCCGAAATGCGGGGCCCCAAAGTATCCCTAGATGCCATAGCTAGGAAGCGAATGACGTTACTTATACACAACCGATTTGGCTGGGGTCCGGATATGTGTTACGGAAGGCCAAAGTACGAGACACGTATTTTGGCGTTTTGGCCCATACGCAGAAATTTCCGAAATACGGGGCCCCAAAATGGCCCTACATGCTATAACTAGTAAGCGAATGACGTTACTTGTACACAACCGATTTAGCTGGGGTCCGGATATGTGTTACGGAAGGCCAAAGTAGGAGACACGTATTTTGGCGTTTTGGCCCATACGCAGAAATTTCCGAAATACGGGTCCCGAAAGTAACCCTACATGGTATAACTAGTAAGCGAATGACATTGCTTCTACACAACAGATTTCGGTGGGCTCCGGATATGTGTTACGGGAGACCAAAGTAGAAGACACGTATTATGGCGTTTTGCCCCATACGAAGAAATTTCCGAAATACGGGGCCCCAAAGTGGCCCTACATGCTATAACTAGGAAGCGAATGACGTTACTTGTACGCAACCGATTTCGCTGGGGTCCGGATATGTGTTACGGGTGACCAAAGTAGGAAATACGTATTTTGGCGTTTGGGCCCATACGAAGAAATTTCCGAAATACGGGGCCCCAAAATGGCCCTACATGCTATAACTAGTAAGCGAATGACATTGCTTCTACACAACAGATTTCGCTGGGTTCCGGATATGTGTTACGAGAGACCGAAGTAGGAGATACGTATTTTGCGCTTTGAACCCATACGCAGAAATTTCCGAAATGCGGGGCCCCAAAGTATCCCTAGATGCCATAGCTAGGAAGCGAATGACGTTACTTATACACAACCGATTTGGCTGGGGTCCGGATATGTGTTACGGAAGGCCAAAGTACGAGACACGTATTTTGGCGTTTTGGCCCATACGCAGAAATTTCCGAAATACGGGCCCCAAAATATCCCTACATACTATAACTAGGAAGCAAATGACGTTACTTGTAGACAACCGATTTCGCTGGGTTCCGGATATGTGTTACTGGAGACCAAAGTAGGAGACACGTATTTTGGCGTTTGGGCCGATACGCAGAAATTTCCGAAATACGGGTCCCGAAAGTAACCCTACATGGTATAACTAGTAAGCGAATGACGTTACTTGTACACAACCGATTTGGCTGGGTTCCGGATATGTGTTACGGGAGACCAAAGTAGGAGACACGTATTTTGACGTTTTGACCCATACGCAGAAATTTCACGAAATACGGGGCCCCAAATTATCCCTATATGCTATAAGTAGGAAGTAAATACGTTACTTGTACACAAACGATTTGGCTGGGGTCCGGATATGTATTACGGAAGACCACAAGGCAAAGTCGAGGAGATGTAGATTTTCTTCCGATCAAACCTGACAGGCCAGCAAACTTTACTTCCACCACTCTGCCCGGTTTCCTGACAACTCACACCGTATCCATTAAATATTAATGTTCACTCTCCTGCACAAAAGTGTTCCACCCGGTTTCCACACATCCTAGCCATAGAAATGCAAGCAAAAAACGCATACGTTCTTTCACCCCGTTGACACCTTCGTGGTCAAGAGATCCCCCCTCGACGGCTCGTGCCAGCTGAACATCTGTTCAGAATTACATGGGTACCACATACGCCAACTTCATGGTCTTATTCAAAATCTAGCAATATGGTACCCTGTATATTTGACATTCTTTTTGTGGGACGTAACAACAAAAACAAGTCTCATACTTTTTGATATATTGCAACATATTTCAACCCAAGCCAACATTCTGTAAAAGTAACGTTATACGCTTCCTAGTTATGGCATGTAGGGGCACTTTGGAGCCCCGTATTTCGGAAATTTCTGCGTATGGGCCCAAACGCCAAAATACTTGTGTTCCTACTTTAGTCTCCCGTAACACTTATCCGGAACCCAGCAAAATCTGTTGTGTAGAAGTAACGTCGTTCGCTTCATAGCTACAGCATGTAGGGCCATTTTGGGGCCCCATATTTTGGAAATTTCTGCGTATGGACCCAAACGCCAAAATACGTGCCTCCTAATTTGGTCTCCCGTAACACATATCCGGACCCCAGCCAAATCGGTTGTGTACAAGTAACGTTGTTCTCTTCCTAATAGCATGTAGGGATACTTTGGGGCCCTGTATTTCGGAAATTTCTGCGTATGGGCCCAAACGGCAAAATGCGTGTCTCCTATTTTGGTCTCCCGTAACACATATCCGGAACCCAGCGAAATCGGTTTTGTATAAGCAACGTCATTCGCTTCCTAGTTATAGCATGTAGGGCCACTTTGGGGTATCGTATTTCGGAAATTTCTGCGTATGGGCCCAAACGTCAAAATACCTCTCTTCTACTTTGGTCTCCCGTAACACATATCCGAACCCCAGCCAAATCGGTTGTGTACAAGTAACGTTGTTCTCTTCCTAATAGCATGTAGGGATACTTTGGGGCCGTGTATTTCGGAAATTTCTGCGTATGGGCCCAAACGGCAAAATGCGTGTCTCCTATTTTGGTCTCCCGTAACACATATCCGGAACCCAGCGAAATCTGTTGTGTAGAAGTAACGTCATTCGCTTCCTAGTTATAGCGTATAGGGCCACTGTGGGGCACTGTATTTCGGAAATTTCTGCGTATGGGCCCAAATGCCAAAATACGTGTCTCCTACTTTGGTCTCCCGTAAGACATATCCGGACCCCAGCCAAATCGGTTGTTTACACTTGAGACCGTTTCCTCGTTAGTGCATCTGAAGGAAAGTCCAGTCACTGGGTTTACCTTCATTGTAGTCAAGATATGCAAGTTAGAAGGTGGATACAACGAGCTAGTGCTTTACCACTTGTACCCATTGATAAAATTGGTTATATGTACTTACATATACAAGAAGATGCACCAGAAGTGCCGAATTGAGATGATTTTCACGATTATTTGGTTGAAGCGTGGTTGAACGATGCAGACGCTAAGTTCACACCGTAAGTACTGTATAATTAGGTTTACTTTTTCTTACGAATTATATTAAACATATGTAATTTCCTATTGCAGTAATTTTTCCTCATTCCTTATTTTGGTTTAGTATATTATTCCAAAATTGCAATAAAAAAAGACAGACAAAAGTATTTGCTTATGTTGATCAATTCCAGTGTTTCCTCTTTCGAAAATGGCTCTGATTGTCACTGAATGAAGTGACACTGACACCATTGTCAAAAGCCCGCCAACTAATTACAGTAATTCATATGTAATTTACGTACATTTCATATGTTATGAATGGCTGAAGTAATGGTTAGCTGTGTAAGTGTAATAATTATGGATACTCAAATATCTGAGCTCCGTATGTCGATGCATTTCAGTGTGAAGAGTATATTTTTGTACTTCTATCTCCTCCCACTTTGACTGTTGCGATTTTGTACCCTGTGTTAGAACCTTCAGCCTGTTTACTGCACGCTGAATTTCATACATTTTGGCAGGAAACTTGATGCGCTTTCGTTGAAACTTCAACAGATATTTCAGACAATTATCTATTCGTAAAGGTTATAATTTGTTTGCTTAGTGTTGTTCAATACTAATGGTCTCTTAAATGTTTTCCAGTGAACTATGGAACCATTATGACAACGGAGAAGAAAGGACAACCAATATAGTGGAGGGCTGGCATTCGAAGTTTAATAAAAGGCTGACAAAGGAACATCCAAATATGTTTACCCTTGTCCAGCTTTTACAGCAAGAGCAGAAAGATCAATGAAAATGAAAGATCAATGATGCTTCTAGAAGTTGAGAAGAAACCAAGAGAACAGAAACTAAAATATAAGCGTATTCAGCAGAGAATCAAGTCCTTGCAAAGTAGATTAGAGTCGGGTCAATTGGATTTGATTTCCTATGTAGACGCTGTAGCTTACAGTTTACATTTATAACAATGAAGGTTATGTGTGGATGTAGTATGTGTTTCGAAGTTTCGAAGTTTTGTTCTCTCTCTTATTGAAAAGATATATATGTGACTTTAAGAAAAAAGTTAAAACTGTATTTCCTTTCCGATACTTTAGTTTGTTATTCTAGAGCAAACTTTGTTCTTCTAAAGTTTCCTTTGTAGATATTTGGAATATTTATCTCTAATAAATTGTGTATTCAGTTTACTCAACATAATTGTATGTTTTGCTTTTTACATTATACCGGACACTTTCCCTACATTTGTTATACTAAAAATGATTTTTAGGGGTATTTGGTCACATGAAACAATTCGTTCTACTCGCGTGTTCAATCTAAAGAGTTCTTGAATGATATTTGAAAATCAAGGGGAAATAGGTACTAATAAATTTCCCTCAAATCTAAATATCCCTTTTCGTGTGAATTAGGCACAACAGGAATTCCTGTTCTGCCTAGAGATATTAAATAAAAAATGCGTTACAAAGTGCTGGAGGATCATTAGGCAGAACAGGAAGACACCTCTCAAACCACTCCTTTTCACTTGTAATGTAATACGTGTGAGCAGAGTTGAGGGGCTGGACCCAATTTTCTCTTCTCTCGCCCGCAAGTCGTATGTAACTATAGAAAACAAGTTTTTTTAGTTGTGTTTTTAGTTTTAGTTGTGTTTAAAGTGTGATTACATTGTTCATAAGGGCAAGCATTTGTCGGGCTGTTCTGTGAGGCAGGCGAACGCTAGACACACAAGCCAGAATTTTTGACATCCCTACGGTGCTAAATCTCTCTTGAACATTAATGAAGGTAGTAGACTCCACATTAAAATAACTAACATTTTTTTTTCCATTGTTCCTATAAAGGAAGAATGTCAATAATATTTCTTTTTAAATGTTTTTTTTTTTTTGTATTAATTCACTTTTGTCTATATTATAGAGTCCAGAAAGCAAATGGAAATAAGTACAAAAATATTAAAAAGACATTTTCAAGAACAAAACTTCCGAAAATTAAAGCTTGTAAGTTATCCCGACGAGGCCTTCCCTATTTATGGTCCTTTAACATGACTACTAGGGATTTTATTGTTCATATTTGAAAATTTGGCGTGCCAAAAATTTACAGATACATTATTATGGATAAAACTGTGCATACTAATCAATAGTTAATTAAAGAAACAAGAGCAATGACCTGCAAATTGTTTGTACGATACAAGCGTAAGGCGATTCCAACATTTTGAAACAGGATTTACACAAAGAATCAGATAAGATTCTAATATGATTTGGATTCCACATGCTTGCTATACATAGACTTGCGCAATACCCTTTTTACTTATGATGTTCAACAAGAATTAAAAAAAAAAAATAGTGTTAATACAAGTGGCCTTTAGTTCGAGATCCAAATCATGTTAATTTGTGATGAAAGAGAGCATAATTCCTTCCCTCGGTATTCTCTCCTACTCTTTTCATTCTGCTAATTATTTAATTATCATTTACTTTCACTTCAAGTCAAGCTCCTTAGTATACAAGGACAACTGCAAGACATGCATTTTTTTATTTTATCTTAGACCAGACGCAGTTCTTACTTTTCGAACTTTCTTAACTTTCGAACTTCCGTATCGTTGAAGCATTGAAGAGACTGGTGAAAATACGTGTATCAATACATGAGTGGTCCAGTTGCGAAACGCATTAACTGCACCAGAAACAGAACAAGGAGAAATAATAAAAACATCATCAGTCAGACCCATAATTTTAAACTTCTTCTGGGAGGACAAGCTTTAATATTTGGGCTCCTAGAAAAAAAATATGAAGTAAGAACCCCTATTAAAATATGAAATATGAAATTTGGGCCCCTCCTAGAATTTAAAATCATAATTAACATTCTTATTACTTCTAGGGCCTCAGTTGGCGTTTTACTGAAGCAGGGCCTAGATTATATTTATGCTTCATATTAGGACATTTGCACCGGATATTTATTTAATTCACTGCCGAAGTTGTGTATTAATAGAAATGCACTTTATTGGTCTAATGCAGTGCTTCCCAAGTTTGTTACTTGGCGTCCCATTCATAAATGTTACCTACTTCAATAACCCCCATTCTTCACCCTTTTTGCTTCTTGACCATAAGTAGTTTTTGCTTGACCCCTTCTGCGACTTCTCAAATCTTCAATAATAATAATAATAATAATAATAATAATAATAATAATAATAATAATAATAATAAAAATAATAATAATAATAATAATAATAATAATAATAATAATAATAATAATCTTTTAAATTTTTGAAAATAGTCTCAATAAGTATCAATACAGTTTTTGCATTCTTGAAAACCACGAGTCAAATATTTTTAAAAAATAATTTTGTGGAACATCAGAACATTTATCATTATACCTATACTCTGCGATAGCCTCTTCACTTGTTTGAAAACTGCTTTCTAGAAGCTTTTTCTAGTGTTTTGGGCATTGCCAAGTCACACGGAGCTAAATCTGGAGATAGAAGGGTACGGTAGAATACGGACAGCCTTTTCCTGTAGAAATTCCAAACTTTTCGCTGCTATGTATGGCCGTGCATTGTCGTGATTATAAAGAAAGCGAGACAGTGAAGACTTTCGGTGAGTAGATCTCCAAGCTTTAAAGACACTCGGAAGGTAATAAGTAAAGTACCACTCTGTTGCCGCTGTAGGTCGATCATGTAACTGGATAGTTTCTACATGGACAATCTTACAGAAAAGAAATGCCCATAACTTTACCCACTTTCGTGTCAATTTCGAAGGTGGAGTTACATTTCTTTTTGCAATAAAAGATTGGCAATTTGACTTTTCCTTGATTCTGCATTATCAATAGTTAATTTTCAATTGGAAAGTTTTATTTTACCCATGTCGTTTTCTGAGTTCCATTACAATTGTTGAGAAAATTTTCTTTAATCCTCACTCCGAAAGACGGCCAATAGTTTTATACACTCAACAGATTTTACTAACGCGCGCAATATAATATATGTAGGTTTACGACAAGTATTCGAATATCCTTCCCCTTAGAATATTTATTTCAATGAAAGTTTACTAAAATATGCAGAAAATACTTTACTTTTGACATAAATATTGAAAAACCCTAACCTCACAAAATACTCCCTTAATCAAATTGATATGAATAAAACACTCTGCTTGTGAATACTAACTACCTTTCAAAACGCATCAAAAACGGATTAGACGTTTTCCTGACCTCGAAAATTACGAATTAGACAAAAAGTAAGTATTTTTTAATATTTTATTTTTTACCACTCCCCCTCTATCATTCTCTGCCTATGGGATGAACTTGGGCTTTTAAGCGCCCTTGGAAGCATCACTATTAATTTCAGCGACCCAGAAAACTACGGATAGCATACTAATATCAGTCTTTGTGTATTATTTTTACATGTCATTCCACCAAACTCCCATCCATTGAGGTATCTTACTTACTTCCACAGTTTCATCTTTTTTAAAAAATATTTCGTTTAAGATTGAAATTCATATGAAAGTTTCGTTAAAATAGCTCCAGAAGTTCGCTTAAATTCATACACGTACATCAAAATATTTATAGTTGTGCGAGCAACGCCTTCAGTGCTGTCCTTGTAAATTCTCAATCCAGCTGACATGCCAGTTTATGACTAAACTTCTGTTTTAATGCCATCGCTATTGTAATCTAATAGCTTGACGAATACAAACTATAGATTCGACACTAATCTCAATCATTTGAGACATTTTATTTTTCAATCTTTTCAACCCCATGCCTATGGGGGCTGAATTTGGAGTTTAACGCTATCAGGGTACGGTGGCTCAGTGGTAGTGTTCACCTCTGGCGCGCGAGGTCCCTGGTTCGATCCCAGCTCACACTAAATGGGCTTTGGGGTGGAAAAACATCATGTCCGTGGGATTTCTCGAGGTTATTCCGTTTCGTCCCACTTTATTCATTCCACCATTGTATTCATTTCTTATCATCACCGCCTCCTTTAGCCTACCCGGCATAATCGTAGGACGTAAAACTGAAATATTTCATTTCATTGTTTAACGCTATCTGGATTGTAATTGTTAATCTCAGCGACATCGATAACTATGGATTCGATACTAATATTGATCGGTTTTGATTATTTTCACATGTCAACTCCTTCCCACCACACCAGAGGTACTAATGGGCAGAGATGACATGGGTCAAACAAATCTTGACCCACGACCCACTGACTCACCACTCATCGTGACCCACGACCCACCGTGACTCACTCTGACCCATCACCCACTATGACCCACTCCGACGCACCACCAATCATAAACCACTCACTCACTGTGACCCACTCTGACCCACCAAAACCCATTGTCATCAACTCTGACACATGATCCATGGTCTCTAAAAAGTTTACACTTGTAATGAAACCAGGCTGTGAAATTCTGACTAATCGGAGTTTGAATTTCTATGATCAATCGCTCAAGCACCACTCTGTTAGAATATCGATGGATTTGACCTTTATGATATAAAATGGCAGGGTTTGTCATGGTCTAAATTACGACGAATTTCAATTAAATCATCATAAATAATTATTTCCTCGTTGAATTATCGATACTTTTCAGTGGAAAAAAGGATGAAATTTGAAAGTCCCAGATCGAGGTAAATAGACTAACGTAAAGGAAGAAAAAAGTATAAAATTTTTCATATAATTAAACGTAGAGTCTGAACTTAATATTGTCGTGCAATGAAGCTTACAAGACAAATACTATGCATATTTTTCTCACAACTTTATGGGTTGATTGCCATGTGCTCTATATAAGCGCTCCATATAATAAATATAAGCTTCAACAATTATTATAGTGGAAAGCAACGGATACATGAAGCGAACACTGAATATTTTGTTTCTCAATTAATAATTGTTTCTCAACTAATATTCATCGTTTTCGATTATTTTTACAAACCAACCCACTACCAATTTTTCATATATAGAAAGTGCCCCCCCACTCTTAAAGCAGAATTTAAAAAAATGCTAGGACACGTTCTGTTCATTTTCAATAAAGAGATAATATACTGAATTTCAGCTCCGTAAGTTTAACGACTAGGGAGATACTTAAGGATGCTACGAGTCGAGCTATAACTCAATTCGACTCGAGTTTCGAGTCGAGTCAAAGGCAATTTTCTTGAGTCGCGTCACTGTTTTGAGGTCGAGTGTGATAAATGGCTCGCTCATTCAACTCGTTTTAACTATTTTTGAAATCATCGCCTGATTAGACTGGAAAACGAAAGCCATGAGGAATGTAAGCAGTAATGCGGAATACTTTTATTGTTGTTCACGACAGGGGTGCATCTCGTCTCGTACTTTTAGTGCATCTTGTGGGGTACTTTCAGTGCGTCTCGCCTCGTCTTGATAACAAGACGACAATAGATTTTAATAACGAGACAACCTCAAATGTCATGACCGCCAATATAAGAATGTAGCTCTTACCATCAAGGCTGAGACTTGCATGGTCTAATGTTTGAGCTCAAGCAGAAGCTCAATCCGGGTAGTGATGTCAACCGGCTCGGCTCGGTTCAACTGAGCGATCTGCTCGATTGTGATTAGCTATCGGCTCGGTAGGGACAAGTTATCGACTTGGTTCAATTGAGCCCATGCTTCGAGCCAGCTAGATTGGGATGAGCCACCGACTCGGCTGATGAGAGCCATCGGCTCGAGCGAGCTATGTTGAAACGAGTTCATCGGCTTGGTTCAACTCAGCTCAAATGAGTCGATGACTCGAACTGGCTCGGTTGGGTGAGCAATCAGCTCGGTTCGGTTCGGCTTGGATGAGCCATCGGTTCGAGCTAGCTCTATTAGGTGAGCTGTTGGCTCGGGTCACTTCTCGGTTCGGCTCGATAGTGAATGAGCTATGAGCCGAGCCGCTCGAGCTGTTGACAACTATAAACCCAGGCCGAGCAGTATTGAACGTCTTTGGCCGGCGCCGTATAACTTTTAACAACTGAAAAGGTAGGATGTGGTAGGTAGCAGCATGAGGTCGCGCCGTCCCCTTGCCGATCTTTTCCCATTGTAATTTTTAGGAACTGGGGGAAGGTCGGAGGACGGCATACCCCGCGTTCCCCCTCACTTTAACCCTTGATTATTATAAATAAATATTAATAATGTGAGTATATTCCATTTGGTTCGGATGTTCATGTAGTCATCATCTAGTTCATAATCTTTCAAAGTTTAATAACATTTACTATTACAAGAAGTTCCTAATATATATATATATATATATATATATATATATATATATATATATATATATATATATATATATACCCACCTAAATTATTCTCTTTGGACTCAACTTACAAAAATTCGCTCACCACTATGCTAGGATATATATTTTCACTGAAATTTGTTAGTAATCATGAAAATATGAAATAAATGCTTCAATATTCTGCTATTTTGAAAACTCAATAATAAATAAATATATAAAAGAAAAGTAGATAGTAACTCTTGTTTCTATCTTAATTGACTACTATCCTTCTAACCTAAGGTTCGTACATTGTCAGAGTCGTAGCTAAAGGAGGGCGAGAAAAGTGATCGCCCCGAGCGCTGATAGTAAGGGGCGCCGAACAAGCAAGAAAGAAAGAGCGTTGGAAATGAGTAAATGACGAGTCATTCCGAAAACTTACTGGTGCCCTATTAAATCAATATGTTTGTCAGTTTGCAAAAAAATAGATTTAAAAATAATCTTGCTCGCTCCACTTTGAATTCGAACGTTTCAATAAGAGTCATTGCAAATTTTAACTTATTACTTAAAAAAGGTATTGTATATGATTTTTAAATAACGATGTGATATACAAGGTACAGTGTAATAATATCTTGTAGTGTATGGAGGAGCGTTTTCAAAATCGGAAACGGTCCAAGTCTGAAATACGTGTTCGGCGTTTCGATGGTGATGAATTTGCTTAGTTAATCATAATTTTCTACTCAATCAGATTAACCACGATGGTGAGAATGAAGGTATGAAAATTAGAGGAGCGAAAAGACACGCAAGGTGTTGTTTGCGCAGGAACATAAATCAGTTGACAATGCTCGAAGAGTATTGCCAGAACTAACTTAGAACGAATTTTTTTTTCCGAAATTTCTATAAAATTTAACAATTAATTTGTTTGTTTAAATTCAATAGATAATACACTTACATATTTCGAACCTGCTTATTAGGGGATCTATTGAATTAGCTACATAGAGCTGTCACATTTTTATCACCGTATCTATACTGAAAATGCAGATATATCCAGTGGCCATCGGTTACTACTTGGTACCAAAATGTTCACCATCCTCTTAGGTATTGATCAACACCAATATCATCTCACTATCACTTAAGGTTCCCGAGATATGGCTCCTTAAATCTACCGAAATCAGAACTTTTTTTTCAATATCTTGTAAACGGTTACAGTGACGCAAAAAAATTCATCAGTTCTTTCAGGTAGTTTTTGATGCTCTATGGAATGGACGGCTCAAAATTGGAGAAAAAAATGCAGATATCAGGCACACAATAGAGAATTCAGTAACGAACTATTTAAATTCGTTGAAACCGAAGGTTAACAAGGAAAATAATTACATTTTCGAACTTCAAGCAGTTGTAGAATAGGAGCTTAACGGTCATAACTTAACCCAACGAATTTCGTCTTTTTCAAAGACGGATCACTATCAGTGATTTTTTTATTTCATTGACATATGTAATGCTTCCAATTTGAAGAAATTTGTTATGATTTCTCCATCAACTACTTGTATCGCCAGAATATTTGTTCTCTGCATACATATCTACTTGTGTATTGTTTTAATTATGTGGATACATAACACACACATTATATATATGTGAGAGAGATAATACGATATATATATATATATATATATATATATATATATATATATATATATATATATATATATATATATATATATATGTATATATATATGTGTGTGTGTGTGTGTGTGTGTGAAGGGTAACGTGAGTTCCTCTCACCACGGCATGCCGCGTCCACAGGTTTCGGATTGAGGAGAAGGCCTCTAGATATAGAGATTAACCGCGAATATACTGAATAAGCAGTCGCGGACAGCCGACTAGGAGTGGTCCTCCAGCTTGGGGGTTTGGGTAAGGCTAACAACCTCATCCTATAAAAAAAAAGCACTTGTTCAGAAATATTCACAAATGCCTCGGACAAGGACTGATAACTTGGCACGACCTCAGAAAGAAAATGGACATGAGATTTGGAACATGGAATATTAGAAGTCTTTATAGGGCAGGCGCGTTAAAATCCGTAACGAGTGAGTTAAAGAAATACAGGATGGAGCTAGTAGGAGTTCAGGAAGTTAGGTGGGAAGGAAATGATTCTGTCAATTCCGGAAATTTTACATTATTTTACGGGGAAGGAAATAAAAATCACCAGTTAGGAACAGGATTTTTCGTTCACAAACGAATATTACCAGCAATTAAACGCGTTGAATTTGTTACTGACAGACTTTCTTTTATTACTCTTAAGGGATTGTGGTGGATATTATTGCTTTAAACGTACATGCCCCAACTAAAGATAAGGATGACGATATAAAAGACAGCTTTTACGAAGAAGTGGAACGGATATTTGACCAACTCCTGCTATACCATATGAAAATTCTATTAGGGGATTTCAATGCGAAGGTAGGACGAGAGGCTATTTTCAAACCGATTATAGGGAACGAAAGTCTGCATAAGGAAAGTAATGACAACGGTGTTAGACTCGTGAACTTTGCAACATCCAAAAACCTAATCGTGAAGAGTACAAAATTCCCACATCGCGACGTTCGCGCAGAGCTGATTGTGACACTGATCACTACTTGGTAGCAGCGATAATACGAGAGAGATTATCATTGAATAAAGGTAATACTCATTGTCCGAAAACGGAGAGATTCAATTTAAAGAAATTAGAAGAGAGCCAGGTAAGAGACGAATACCAGATTGAAGTTTCGAACAGATTCTCGGCTTTAGAAGATTCGAAATGCACTAGTGTTGAGGATACCTGGATTGAAATTAGAGATAGCATTAAAATTTCAGCAAAAGAAAAATTGGGACACGCGGAAATACGTAGAAACAAACCATGGTTCGACCAGGAATGCATTAAACTAACAGAGAAGAGAAAACAGGCAAAATTACGCTGCCTACAAAATCCGAATGAAAGAACTACACAAAATTTCGCAGACATCAGGTGGGAAACTTCCAAAACTTTTAGAACAAACAAGCGCGATTTTTTGGAAGCTAAAATTAAGGAACTTGAAGATAATAGTAAAAATAAAAATATCCGGGACATGCATAAGGGGATCAGCGAATTTAAGAAAGGCTATCATCCTCCTCCTTATATATTAAAGAAATCTGGCGGTGCAGTTCTCACTGATATGAACAGCATTTTAAATATATGGAAAGATTTTTTTGACGATTTGCTTAACACGCAACCAAAAACTACTGTGCGTGGAGAAAAGGAGGTACACACCGCAGAACCGTATATTTCAGAACCCAACCGAATAGAAGTAGAAACCGCTATAAAGAAATTAAAGAAGCACAAATCTCCGGGTGTACATGAAATCCCGGCTGAGTTAATTTTAGCTGGAGGCGAAAACTTGTGGCACAAAATACACAAATTCATTCTCCTCATCTGGAACAAGGAAGAATTGCCACAACAGTGGAAAGAATCAATCATCGTTCCAATTCACAAGAAAGGCGACAGAACTGACTGTAATAATTATCGAGACATTTCTCTCTTGTCAACATCCTATAAAATCCTTTCAAATATTCTATTAGCAAGATTGACCCCATTCGCAGATGAAATTATTGGAGATTATCAGTGCGGATTTAGACGAAATCGATCAACTATCGACCAAATATTTACCATTCGCGAAATACTCGAAAAGATGTGGGAATACAGTAGCCGGTACATAAACTATTTATTGATTTTAGAAAGGCGTACGACTCGGTTAGGAGAGAAACATTATACAACGTTCTTACAGAACTTGAAATACCGAGAAAGCTAATTGGATTAATTAAGATGTTTAAATGCATCCCAAAGTAAAGTCCGGGTAGGAAAATTTTTGTCCACGAGCTTTCACGTCGAAAATGGCCTGAAACAAGATGTGTTATCGCCATTATTATTTAACTTTGTTCTGGAATACGCTATAAGGAAAATCAAAGATAGCAACCAGGGTCTAGAGTTGAACGGTATTCACCAGGTTATGGCATATGCTGATGATGTTAATTTAATAGGGGATGACAGGAGAACAACAGAAAGAAATACAGATATCTTATTAAACGCTTGCAGAGACATGGATTTAGAAGTAAATGCAGAGAAAACTAAATACATGGAAGTGCGTCGGGACCGGAATACAGCAAATTATGGATGTGTTAACATATTAAATAATACTTTTGATAAAGTGGATAGTTTCAAATATCTAGGATCAATATTAACAGAGGAAAATTACATCCACGAAGAAATTAAATGTCGACTAAAAGCAGGGAATTCGTGTTACTATTCGGTTTAAAATCTCTTGTTGTCGCGAATTCTGTCAAGGAATCTGAAGCTTAAAATATACAAAACGATAATCATGTCTGTTGTTCTGTATGGTTGCGAAACATAGTCTTTTACTCTCAGGGAAGAACAGACTGAAAGTATTTGAGAACAAGATCCTGAGACGAATATTCGGACCCAAGAGGAACGTGAATGGGGAATGGCGAAAACTTCATAACGAGGAACTACATAATTTATACGATTTACCCAACATTGTTAGGGTCATCAAGTCTAGGAGGATTAGGTGGACAGGTCATGTAGCTAGAATGGAAGAAAGTAGAAACGCTTTTAAAGTCTTGACAGGAAGACCAATCGGAAAATGACCATTAGGAAGACCTAGGCGCAGGTGGGAGGACAATATTAAGATGGATCTCGCAGAGATTGAAATACAAAGTAAAAACTGGATGCAGTTAGCTAAGGATAGAAGTCAGTGGAGAGCTTTTGTGAACGCGGCATTGAATCTCCGTGTTCCATAGGCCATAGAGTTACATATATATATATATATATATATATATATATATATATATATGTGTGTGTGTGTGTGTGTGTGTGTGTGTGTATGTTAGTGTATTCCAGACCAGAAATAGCTCCCTCGTGTACATAGCATACGCGCCTTTGTGGTGTGAGCCCCAAGTTCGATTTTCAGCTGGAATTCATGTAGTCCGGATCGCACGTTAAGCTGTAGATCCACGTCTCATACAACCTTGCTGCTGAACGGAACACTAAACTCAAATATCTAATCCAATCCAATAAAACGAGAAGCAGATATTACACTTATTTCAAAGTGAAATAGTGTTATGATTTCCATTGGTCATTCCTTGCAATTTGTATTCACTTCGAATAATGCTTAATTTTATGAACTACTACTTGGGGAAATATTTGTATCTATTTTAACTAATTGATTCATTATCCAATCATTTGTCTCTTTCTTTATAAGTATTACTAAAATATTTATTTAAAAAATATAATTGTCTTAAAACATAATGCTGGCAGAGAAACAAAGAAAAAATACTGAAAAGTACAATCACTAAAATAATAAATAGTAAATATTATTGTTTTTAAAGTCAGGTTGTTTTCAAAGTAACTCTCGATAAAAGAAAGGTTTTTAAAAATAACACGCCTTGCAAATGAAACAAAACTCAGAAAACCACAAAACAAATATATATTTACAATAATATTATGGAAATTTTCCTTCTTTAAAATAAGACAAATAAAATTAACATGAAACGCAAGAAAGAATAGACATCATAGCTTCAATAAATATGTAAGCATTGCAGCAGGTAAGAAATATGACAATTATTTGAGCTCACTTTCATAAGGCTCTTCGTTGGCTTTTGCCCCTCGTAACTTACGTCACTCATTATAAACGGATACACAAAAGTTTCTCAAAGAAGTGTTACTCCACGTGGAGTTATGAGAGTTTGACATTAGACACTGGAATCGTATTGGCTAAAAAGGCCGAAGAATTTAGGGATGTAACTATGAATCGAATAAAGTCTTTTGACGCCAACTAGAGATCCGATGACCGCGTGAGCAGGTAGAGAGAATTAAACTTCCTTATCCTTTCCTCCCTCTTATTGTCAATCCTCGGTTTTATTTAAAACTGGTATCCATAGACGGCACTTGTTTCTAAAGTTCATCTCCTTTTAGAAGAAAGAGCTACTACATGTGTTTGTCAAAATAATTTATTGGGGGGTAATCTTTGTGTAAGCACTCCTTGAACTCACTGAAAGATCAGCCAGTCCCTAACTCGTATCTCTATATTACTACCAACCCTGAAACCAACTTAGAAGACGGTATCCTTTTGGTAATATATCTGGTTTCACAAGAAGGAAAGAATAAAAGCGGATGTCAATATGATTTATTGGGAGGTAGTTTTTGGCTGCTCATTTTGTACCTCCCGATAATGCATGGATAGATTCAACCATGGGCAGGACACCGGCACGGTTTGAATAAGCCATTGGTTTGGCTCAGGTGAGTCATCGGCTCGAGGCGGCTCCGTTGTGGTGAGCCATTGGCTCGGCTCGGTTTGGTCCAACTTTGCTGGCTCGGTAGGGTGAGGTGTGGACTCACCTCTGCTCACTTCTCGGTTCGGCTAGGTGGTGAATGAGCAGTGAGCCGAGCCGCTCGAGCCATTGACCACACTACAGTCTAACACTTCACGTTGCTCAACTACACTCACCGGCTTCCACTGGGCCATTGCGGCCCCTACCTTTGTAATAGTTTGTAAATCCAACCAAAAGTGGAAAGTTGCCAAATGTAGTAGAAACGAAAGTAGAAGTCTCACCCCGCGTTCAAGAGAAGAATCTGGAAAAGATTAGACAGAAAGGACAGAATATTTTAGAGGTAAGAAGGCAAGTGAAGAAGTTCCAATTGAAGAAAGGCAAGTGAAGTTTAGTGGAGTTACTGAAGTAGTTGGAAAGAATGGTTTTCCCTGGATGACAAATCCAATCACAGATTTAGATGGGAAGATTCCAAAAAGAAATATACTTCATTTTAGACCTGGGCCTATTACTCCTGCGCGAACACACCAATGTAATATATATTGGTGTGTTCGAACCTCAGGATTACTTCAATCTATTCTTTTCACAGGATATTATATACTGTAGTATTCTTCACACAAATGAAGGGATAGCCTTACAGAGAAAGAATTTCAAATTGCACCTCTGAGGAATTACACGCTCTATTCGGAATTTTGATTTTAGCAGCAGCTTTGCAAAACAATCACTTCTCTCCGGAACTTTTGTTTGATGATTCCTACTATCAGACGTAGCCTCAAGGAAACCATACAAGGACTTCTTTCAGAAAAGGAGAGTAGAGAAGCACAGAAGACAACGGTGCTGTCAGGAAGTGGGAAAGGAAGTACCTCCAAAGAAGAAGAAAGTGTCAAGGCTCCCTTTCTACAGGGTGCAACAAAATATTGTTTCTACTGTGCTTTCACAAAGAAGAGGATGTCTACTACATTTTTCGTAATTGCAATAATGTCATTAACATCAGATCAAAATGTGTTATAACTGCGTGTGACTTATGAAACAATCTGGAATATAATGTGAAAAGACTATTGAATACGAATGAATAAATAAAATAAACAGTGATATAAGATGTATAGATTTTCTCAGATATTCCTTCTTAAGTATTGGTAATGTTTATTTTGCTCTTCTTCTATGTACTTCTAAATGATTTAATATAATAGTTATACTATATAACTATCTCAATAATAAAACTTCAATTTTGAAATCTGTAGCAAAATAACAATAATATTTTCTATATGATTCGTATACCTGTAGATCATTATATAGTGTGTATTATCTGTTAAGAAAGTTTATGCATGTTTTCCGCGGGATAGTATCTTCCTCCTTGCTGCTATAAAAATAAAATACTACACATTGCCCCATATCATTCCGCAGGTAGTTTCCTATTTGCTCATCAGTTAGAACAGTGTTCCTGGGCATGGTGGTGAAAAACGTATTTGCTTTTTCGTGCATTCTACGAAAAACACAGCGTGAAAGCAATAAAACGAAACAAGGAAAGAAATACAATGCGATGTAAAGTGCTTGGACTCTTACGACAAATAACTCAATGTAGTGCTTTCCTGGCAAGCAGGTATTGATGGTGTAATTGGTAACACCGTGGGCTCAAATTCACGGTGTCCTCAGATCGATTCCACCTGAAGGCATATATATATATTTTTACAACAATAGAAGTTTCTTTTTAAACTATCCAGTCTTTCGAGAAAAGAAAATTATGTAGAAACACAACATTTCACTATTGTATTCACATTATCGCGAAGAAATATGATCATTTCTTGCAGTTCAAACCGTAGAGAATAAGTTAGCGAATAATGTTTCTCGGTCTGTTTATAAACAATGTCCAGTGTGTTGTCGTCGGCAGAGCTCTAGACTGTAGACCTTAAAGTCGCTAATTTGTAAGGAAAACAGTGTTCATTCACTACTACTACTATTATTATTATTATTATTATTATTATTATTATTATTATTATTATTATTATTATTATTATTATTATTATTATTATTATGACAAAAAAGACACATAGTCGAAGCTATTGATAGGAACAGAAGATATATATTTTATGTCAGATTCTTTTTAGGTTTACACATGAATGTAATAATACTATCACATTTAGGGATTGACAGATAGAATTATTATTTTATGAGAACAAAAAATGGAGTATAAATATGTGGTAGCTGGTAGCATTAATGAATTTTGTTTCGCCCTTCTACTAGATAGGTTGAGATGAATTTGAGTTTAACGTCCCTTTAAGCAGCAAGCCTATATGAGATGGGACCTACTGATTAACGTGGAATCCGAAAGATGAGCTCCTGCCGGGAATCGAACCCGGGTCTTTTGCTAGATAGGAAGGTGAGATGACACCTTGAATAGAATCCTTCTTTTGACTAGAGTTGTAAGTTCGATCACTATTTGTAATTTGTTATTCCTTTAATGCTTTATGAACGTTGCATGTAGCGTTGAAGCTAAAAATAACTTGTTAGCGAAATCACGTGTAAAATTTGAAGAGTTGGTTGTGTAAATTCTCACACAGAACGAGGTAACGAAGCCTTAGAAATGTGCGTATGTCTCTTGAACAAAGAAATAGATTCTCTGCTCTGGTCATCCTCCCTCGAAGAGTATTCGATAGCAAGGTCTGAAGATCTTGTAGTCAACAGATGGATTCCCGCGCACGCCGAACCATTTTTATTTCTTCAGCACAAGTAGAAAAGGAAAAACAGACGAATGAGACGCATTGAAGTTTAGAGCTAGAAGACCGAACCAAAGGTATGGGTCATTACGTGATTTGTTTTAAAAAACAATAAAATGGAGGAAAGGTGTTTTGTCTGTGTCTAGAAATGGAGTATAAATAAAAGAAGAAACTACACTTCTATCCAGAATTTCTGTCGCATGTCTTTCAAAATTACATAAGTAGAAATAACTCTTTCTTATAATAGAAAATGTTAAATGTCTTCTTAGAAATATGCAGAAAAAGAAAACCACATATTTCCTATATATATATGTAAAACATTAAGAAATAAAGAAGCTATAATTAATAAAAGAAATCTCCAAAACTCATAGCCAAACTCTAAGTTCCATTTTCCTAAGCGTGGCAAAACCGCGGCGAAATTTACAGAGAGAGGGGGAATTTTATGCTTTCTTAGAAATACAACGTAAACCTTCATAATGATAGTTACCATGCATATTGCACAGCTCTAATAATAATAGATATTAAACATTTTATACGTAAACAAACAAATGAAAGGAAATAAGCCACAAAATATGCAAAACGATCAGGCAGTTTGTGGCAGTGATTTTCTAATATGCGTTTACTAAGAGAATAAACCTTAACATACCTTCGTAGAGTAGACGGTTAGAGCACGCTCTCTGAGTACTTTGTTTTTATCCACGATCATCAGTCCGAATTCCATTGCCTACGCATCATTTTATTTTATTTTTATTATTATTATTATTATTTTTGGAAAAGCTTGATTCTGTCAATTTCTTAAAAACAATGTTTTTGTTCTAATAATGTTGCTTAGTATTATCGTCTTCATTATAGTTTATTTGAATATTTCCAAATAATACAGAATTACGTCTTTTAAATAAAGTATTAGATTTATCAAGTATTTTATAAAAAGAGGAACCTTCATTTTTAATCATTATCCTAACTGGAAGGAGAAACTTATAAATATTTGAAACGGTAATTAACATATGACTAAACTTTAATGAAACATTACTAAAGTAAAACGTTTACTCCAAATAGTCTCCGCAAGTAATTTGTATACAATGGACAGAAATAATGAACAGAAACTATTAGTCGTCAATTAAAAGTATGGTAGCGATAGTTCTAAACTCAAGTAGGATATTCACTCTTTACCTCATGAAAACAATAAACAGTTTACAAAAATAATGATCTCTTGAATGTACCGTAAATATTTTAGTAAATAAATAAATAAAATACATATGTATAATTTAATCACCGTGACTCGATAGCTGATTGCGAGGGTGAAGATAATGAATATTACTACAAACTATTACATTGGTGTGTTCGAGCAGGAGTAATAGGCCCAGGTCTAAAATGAAGTATATTTCTTTTTGGAATCTTCCCATCTAAATCTGTGATTGGATTTGTCATCCAGGGAAAACCATTCTTTCCAACTACTTCAGTAACTCCACTAAACTTCACTTGCCTTTCTTCAATTGGAACTTCTTCACTTGCCTTCTTACCTCTAAAATATTCTGTCCTTTCTGTCTAATCTTTTCCAGATTCTTCTCTTGAACGCGGGGTGAGACTTCTACTTTCGTTTCTACTACATTTGGCAACTTTCCAGTTTTGGTTGGATTTGAGGTTTCACACTCAACAATGCGAATAGCTGACACAGAATTTTCTTCACGGTCACTTTCACAGGGGTAGTAATCTGGATCTTTGGCATTAGAGTCAGGAATGAATTCAGGGGGTAGCCCGGGGGCAATTTCACCCCCGAAGAAAATTCATTCCGGGAGATATTCTTAAAATTGCGATTTGAAAATTTGGAGATAACTTAACCCTATTACCTGCTTATCTTTCCGTGCACGTGCAGAAGAAATCCAATTTTTCAATATAAATATAAATGACGCATTCTATATAAATATTATGCACTGTAACACAGTGGCGTCGCCTTGTGCAGTTCGCAAGAGCACGTGAACAACCAATTATCGTGTGCTGTTTGTTGCTCCTTAAGATATTTAATAATATTTAGAATATTATTATATTGTAGTTTCGTTTCTACTCTTCGCTTGCTTTACCCCTTGCGTACATGCATTCCAACATCACATCACGTTCACAACACAGCAGCGAGCATGATGTACTGCTTTGTGTGTAGTAGAGAAGGAAAACGCGGACAGCTGAGAGGAGGAGAGGAACTGAGGTCTCTTGACGTTCAAATCAAGATGCGAACGAGCAGCGTTGAAAGGTGATGTTCACTTATTTCCAGTAATGTGGCGTTTTAAACAGAATCAAAGAATAGACTTCTGCGTTGACAGCTGTTGTTGACTAACTTCCAGTAATATGGCACCTTAAACATAATTGAAGAATGAACTGCATAGCAGTATTTAACTCATTCTTTTAATCAGTTATCTACATTTATTTTTATCTCAATGTCTTGTAATGAAAATACACTAATGGAACAAATAAAATTACGGCTTTCCGAGGTCGTACCAAGGGGAATAGGAGATTTAGAACCCTTCCCCAGAGATTCTTAAGTTAACACAGAACAAAATTAAATTTTAATTTATTTTCAAGTTTTTTTAAATACGTATAATCTCTGATTTGCTTTAGGCTACGTCTTCCTGCCTAAATAAACTAAATGTTTGAAAGAAAAGCGAATAGCTTATCAAAATACTGTACTTGGTAATATTGCTACAATGGTAAAATCTTACCTTCTGTATTGTGGGAACCTGAAGGAAATTTTGGAACAGATTTCGTTTTTCGACACAAGCACGTACGCAGAATTTTGTTTCGGGGGGGGGGGGGGGTCGAAGTTTATATTGATCCCTGTATAGAATATTTAATTTTTTATGTCAGGCTACAGCTTTAAAGGTTCATAGAGTTCACTTTAGAATAATAATAATAATAATAATAATAATAATAATAATAATAATAATAATAATAAAGTATTACGTGGTTCTAATGTGACCAGCCAGTGATTTGAAACTAACTGAGACATGTGTGAACCCCATCGCTGTCATTGATAATACAGAGTGGAGCAGAAAAACGGTAAATTTTGAAATAACGTAATTTGCACGAATAAGCACAAGAGAAACATCTTTTATTGACTAACTGTATGCAACTTATGTTTTGATTAAAAATGTCACAAATTGTCTCTAGAATATAGTAGAGATTAGTTTCTTAACAAAGCAAATTACTAAAATAATTTTATGTACTTACCTAATTTGGTAATTTTATTCCAGAAAGTTCCAGATAATATCCACATAATTATTTTCAGTCTTCATATCAAACTAGTGGTTGTAAAATACATGTCCCACACACAGTTTCATACTTGTTTTATTAAATAGACACAACACACGCTGTTTCACTATATACACATCAAGTAGCAAAATCCTTAATATTTACATAATTTACACGTATCGAAACACACTAATAAAATAAACACACACATAGAATTTAATGCGACGTGATTGCCGACTCATCACATCTAGGACTTCAATCGGTGATAAAGTAATGTCCGAATGTATTGACATCGATGCAAGGCCCGACAATCTTTCATCTCTCATTCTGTTCCGAACAAAAGACTACACTGCAGTTATAGGTAGAGATGCGAGCACTTTCCACAACATGTGAATGTTGGGATAAAATGCTATCTCACACGAAACAAATGCTTCTACAGCGGTTTTCGGTCTTAACTGTAATGGTATTGAAGACCACTTCAAACACCAAAGTTGATATTCATTTTCAGAACTGACGAAGAAACACAATTTTGCAAATAGGGTTCAAGCTTTTTCAAGATTTCTGCTCTTTCTTTCGCCTGTTTGCGAGGCAGAAGAATTTCAAAGGCAGCAATCAGTTCAGCAGATTCTTGAAATCTATTTTCTAGTTGGGTCACTAAATCATCTAAGCATGGAATAAAAACAGCTCTCCGACAGAATTCTTCTGGAGTGCTTGCCGGGTGATTGTCTCGATTCACTTGCTGAAAGCAAGTTCGTGGGATATTAATCTCTTCATCAAAATGTTCTTTCTTCATCATACTAGCTTTCACAAATATTTCGTGAAACCTATGTTCCGCATTGTTTCACAAAATTCTAAATTGAGCAATAATGTCGGACACATAAGATATAGCAGATCTCAGATCATGTTCTTGATTCTGTAAGTATGTCGATAAGTTTACTGTGAAACCAAGTAACTTTCCACAGACCAAGAGTGATACCAGAAAAGAACCCTTGCTAACAGTAGAGAGTAAGACATTAGCCTCATGTGATATGCCTTTGTCACTCTCTGTTAAGGTCTGAAGAGTAGCAACAATCGGGGTTAGAAGTTCTACAAAGATGAGAATAGCATCATGTTTCTCCACAAATCTTGTTTCACATAGAGCTAACAATCTGGATCTTTTGCTCTCAGGAAGATACTCTTTTATAGTTTCCTTTAAAACATGCGATGCATATGGATGATTGCGAAAGAAATTACAAATGTCTTGAACAGTTGACAGTGTATTTAGCGCATAAGAAACTGAAAACGATGATGACAGAGCTAGGTTCAAGCGATGGTGATTAGCGCAATGCACATAAACAGTCTTAGGGTAGATTTCTTTAATTTTTGCCTGCACACCTTTGAACTTTCCTGTCATAGAAGCAGCTCCGTCGTAACCCTGACCAATCAATTTGGACATATCAAGGCCTAACTGTGAACATTTTGAGATAAGACTTTCATATAGCACAGCTCCAGTAAGGTCTCAAACAGGAACAAAAGAAAGAAAATCGTCCCTCAATATGTTTTCCGAATTAACATATCGCACGCATAGAGAAAATTGCTCGGTACCAGAAACATCGAATGTCTCGTCAGCTAGAATGCTAAATGCACCTGAATCATTAACTTCGGAAACTATATTTTTTTTTCAGAATGAGATTAGCACACATTTCTATGACTTCATTTTGAATTCGAGGGCTTATATAAAAAGCATTTTTTTTACCATTTGTTAGTGAGCTTTCAAAGTTTCGTCACTGGATGCAAGCAAACGCAGTATGCCCCTGAACTTCCCATCCTTTTCAGCTGGTTTCTCTAAATTAAAAACCCCACTGTCCTTATTGAATCTAAGCGGTATTTCGTATTGTCCACACAATATGATGGTTTTAATTATAGGAAGCAGAGCAGCTCTATTTTCTTCTGCTTCTATTCGGCATTGAGAGTCTACTTTCTTAGCAATATCATCTTCCTTACCCTGCATCACAGACAAGAAGTTATCAGCGAAAACTGTACATTTTTTGTGATAGTCGCTCTGTTCATGTTCAGTAAACCTTTCAATAGCATCTTTCCATCTTACAAATGGAACACTTACTAAAGAACCCGAAATTTGATTAGAGCCTTTTCCGACGAACTCACTAAAAAACAAAACACAGTATCCACAGAAAGCACCATCTAACACTTTGGAGTAAGTAAGCCATTTCCATCTCTCCAACCATTTCGTCTGAAATTTTAAATTTCGTTTTCCAAAAGTCCGAACAGGAAATGCGAATGAAGGTGAAGGCCGAAATTCGTGGCACAATATTTCAATCTTTCTTTGCTCTGATAAACACGTACTACGCGTGTTTTGAGCTACGCATCCAATGTCATTTTCATCTTGTTCCGCAAAATTCGACAGCAAATTTTCGGTTTGAGAAACTACATTTCTGAATGTGAACGTACCGTATTGTGTGATTCAACATGTGTCCATTCTGTTTCATGTCGCAAGTAGCCGTAGCAGGAGCAACATCCGTAAAATTACCTTCTTTTAATATTTTACTTACCGGCTTAAAAGACTCGTTTATTATTGCGTTACGTTTCATTTCTCGTACACTAAAAACGCAAACACAAACATTAAAACAACTCACACAATATTAGATGTAAATTAACGGAATCACAAATTTTCGCACCCAACACACGACAACACACGCACACAAGATCCAACTGCTGAATGAAAATTAAAACTGAAAAGATGAAGTAAAATCTGAACACTTCCGCGCCTCTTTCGGAATTTACAAAGATTTGATTGTTAAGAGTTACGGGAGTTGTTGACTGGTGGACTACTCTGCTGGAAGCCGAAAGTAGGTCAACGCGTAGGTCAAAGCCCGTTTCAGAACAATGACACTTGTGCAGGAGGAAGGGTGTTCGCCAATTTTTGTTCTCTCTGAGTCATCTCGCTCCAGTACACATTTTTCATCGTAGATGAGAGGGAAGGAGACATAAAGAAGACCAAAATCAAGAATATGAATAGCAGTTAGTGTTCACCGTGCCATCCTCAGAATAGTGGTGTATCCCAGCTGTTATATTGGAAGGGTTAGAAATTCCATCACTCGTACTTACTCCACCACAGCCAATGTTTTTTTTTTAATTATTATTCTTACGGAGACAAATGGTAAGGGAAAATATGTATTTGGGATAGAATAAACATAATAATTTTCCTTGTGTAATTATTGAGCTGAGCGAAGCGAAGCTCTTATACTCGGGTTAGCCGTTTGGTTGTCCGCGAACTCCTCCTAGACCGTTTGGCCGATCTCAACCAAACTTAGTACGCTGATAGAGTATGTCGTGCTGAGTGACAGCATAGGTCGAAATCAAAAATCCGATGTACCATCGAGGAATAATCACCGAAAAACGCTTACTCCTAGACCGTTTGGCCGATCTCAACCAAACTTAGCACGCTGATAGAGTATGTCGTGCTGAGTGACAACATAGGTCGAAATCAAAAATCCGATGTACCATCGAGGAATAATCACCGAAAAACGCTTCCTCCTAGACCGTTTGGCCGATCTCAACCAAACTTAGCACGCTGATAGAGTATGTCGTGCTGAGTGACAACATAGGTCGAAATCAAAAATCCGATGTACCATCGAGGAATAATCACCGAAAAACGCTTCCTGATTACGTAGTTTAAGCTCACTCAGCTCATTTCATTGCAATCGGGTATATACATTGCATTCCTAGTTGTAACTATACCTTACATAATGAACTATTTCAATTAGAACAGTCGTTTCAACATAAGCTCTCATTATCAAATAAATTGCATCACTTAAACAAAACATTTAATATTTGGGGGGTGGTTCGGATCCCCGAAACCCCCGTTCGGTACGTCAGTGTACATTCATCTTTAACACATGTAAAATAAAATAGAATATTGGCACGTCGTTCAGCTGTAACATTATTAAAAAGACGTGGACAAGTTTTTTTCTTTGGAGGCGGGGAGCGGAACTTACTTCGGAGACCGTATTTTATGCGCAGGCACATCCAGAAAACTGCCTTCCCCGAAGTGTTTATGCCCCCCCCCCCCGAGTGAAATTGTCTAAATTCAACACTGGTCAGAGTCATTGGCTTCTTCCGATCTCACATCAAATTCAACATTATCTTCCTCTATTTCTAAGTCCTTCTCTAATATCTGTAAAATAGCTTCTTCGCTATTTATAGCACCACACTCCTCCATTTTAATTAAGTCTTTATGAGTGACAATGGTCCATTGATAGTAAACATATGTAAAAAAGAAAGTGCAAGAAATCTAACGCTAAAGGTAAATACAAGCTAAATTTAGTGTAAGCTTCTACGTTAAAAGGTAAACATACGCCAAATTTACTTATAAGATTCTACACTTAAGATATGCGGGTTGCATCATGCGCGGCTTTGGTTTTCCTCATTTATCACCAATTTGCACCGCGAGTATCAAACCATGGTAAAAATTTATGAGCGAGTTTAAGCTGCTTCTGTGGTGGAAAAAAGATGGCGTTTACTCAAACATAAATAAAAAATATTTGAATTCGAATATTTTCAACGCGCTTTTCGCTAGAAATTTGAAAGGCTAAATAGGCCTACATTGTTACTTGTTTTCGGTAAGGCCCTTTAAACGTAGTATGTTTATATTTTGTTTCACTCTCGTAACTTAAGTCGTTCCCGTAGAGCCGCGGGGCTCAGTTGTAGAGCGTTCACCTCTGGTGCATGACGTCCCTGGTTCGATCCCAGCTCGCGCCAAGTGAGCTTTGTGGTGGACAAACACCGTCTACATGGATTTTCCCGGGATCTCCTATTTCCTCCCACTTTCTTTATTCTACCATTTTATTCATTTCTCATCATCTCCGCCTCCTTTAGCCCACACGACATGAGCGTAGGACGTAAGACTTAAAGATTACACTTCATTTTTTAAGTCGTTTCTGAGATAGGAATACTATTTTAGTTTCAAATTTTCAACAATAATTTCGAAATTCGAAGGAATTTGAAGTTGATTTGCCGACCAAAGTTATCTTTGGATATGAGATACTTTTGGTATAACAGCAATCCGTGTAAGGGCACATTTCACCGCCTTATCCGGCTATATCCTTTACATCTTTTACAATTGCAATGCAGAGTCTGAAACATTCCGTTAAAGTGTGTAACAAAGGAAGTGTATCTTTGAAATAACACTAGTTTTGAAAAATGTGTACTTCATGGTGTACAATGTTTATGTAGATTGAGTGATACTTGGATTGACAGCCATAGTGAATACACACTTGTATTGATAGTTAGTTTATTTGTGACAATATAAAGATTGATTTTCTAACTGTAGATATTGTCATAGACTTGAAAAGACTTCTCTTGGAATAAAATTATATTATAAAGAAACATTGATGCAAGAAGTACAAAATAAACTGTATTAACAATAACTGTCATGGATGTAGGCGGTTGGATGCAGAAACAATGACCAACAAGTATTGCTTGTAAGAAAAGGAGAAGTAAAAGTATAACTGTAGTTACATCTGTATTTTTCTTTTTCATTTCAAGAGTACAACCAAATGTATCAACATTTAGAAGAGTTATAATTTAACATAGCATCATTTGCCTATAGCTAGAAAAATTATGCTCCTCGACAAAAATAAATAAATAAATAAATAAAAATAAAAATAAAAAATGTTTACATAAAATTTTCCAGTTGAACTTAAGCTTTCATTTTCAGAACTTTTAATTGGATTTTTTCTACATCTGCATAATTTTTCCAGTTCCTAGAAGCTTTGCTTTTGCAAACAACTTTATGAATAAAAATGCTTTAGTTTGAAAAATTTAGTAACACAAAAATTGTCAAATAAAAGGTTTGAAAGAAAAATTCCAACCAATTTTAAAACAAAGCTTTCAGTTTGTAAACTCAAGCTTTGAAACAAAAAATTTCAAACAGGATTCGAAAATTGGGAGATTGGTATGCACATGCAACATTGTGTCTTCCCACACAAGAACATAAAAAGACCTAAATGATCATGTTCGACAATGTTTCTGGGTGATGTGTATTCCTACCTGTCGCTAGATGAGTGCGCGGTGAGTACTTACAAGTAAACCTTACGTTTGGGTGAATCGAGTTGCTGACTGAGACACATATGAGAAAGTAGTACTAAATGTGGTTAGTATTTCAGTGAAGTTGTAGGTGCGAAGCTCCAGGGGTTTAGGAGATACAGCTACCAGAACATCACATGGAAGTACAGAATAGTCTTCATACAGTTGGAGGTAAAAGCTCTGTAAGACCTCTTGTAACGACAAAAGGTGATTAACAAATATATGGGTATATATTAGGACTAGGGGGAAGTCATATAGTAAGGGTATACCTGACGGCGGCCATCTTGAAATCCGCCATTTTGAATTAAGGTTAAGTTTTTTAAAATAGGAATAGGGTCATGTGATGCATGATTTAAGGCGCAAATTTAATCAGAAGAACAATGGTCACGTTAATTTTGAGTTACGCACAATTGGTAAAAAGTTACAGGGAAATTAAATATTGTTGCAGCATATGTATTAGTCCTTTACCCCACCTTGTAAATTTTGTTTTAATGATAATAATTAAATAAAAAGCAGGTGGATAAATATTAGGTCTATGGTAAGAGTTGCCTTGATGGTGGCCATGTTCAAATCTGCCATTTTGAAGCAGACAAAATTTTTAAACAAAACGCATAACATTGACACCTTATTAATAACAAATTTTACCATACATCCTACGGTATAACCATTTTTGCTTTATCATGAGCCAGCATTTGTTATTGCATTCACAAGTTGCTAATTTAAGGAAAAATGACCAAAGAAGAATTGATTCATAATTGAACTTGGGTCTTTCTTCCAGAAAAGTCCTCAATTAGTACAATCAATATGTAGTTCAGAAAAAGAGTGCATGACTTGCACAAATGATCTGCTCACAGTGAGCACACCTGACAAAGGCAATCGAGTTACACTTGACACATTTGTCGTTAACAATTCCGTCAAAGCAGTAGTCGTAAGGAGCGATCCATTTAATTTTGTGCTGGTTAATGATAAAGCAAAAATGGTTATACCGTTGGAGTTATGGTAAAATTTGCTATTAATAAGGTATCACTGTTATGCGTTTTGTTGCCTTCATATGCGTCTGTACCCTTACTATATGACTTCCCCGTAGTCCTAATATATACCTATATATTTGTTATTCACCTTTTGTCGTTACAAGAGGTCTTACAGAGCTTTTACCTCCAACTGTATGAAGACTATTCTGTACTTCCATGTGATGTTCTGGTAGCTGTATCTCCTAAACCCCTGGAGCTTCGCACCTACAACTTCACTGAAATACTAACCACATTTAGTACTACTTTCTCATATGTGTCTCAGTCAGCAACTCGATTCACCCAAACGTAAGATTTACTTGTTAGATTGAATCTGCTCTCATCGGAGAAAAGAACGCGACCCCATTCCTCCCTTTGGTCCAGTCTTAATGTTCTTGGCATCAAGTGCCTGGGGTATCCAGAAGTCAACAGAATACAACGAAACGCCTGCCGGGCAAAGAAACCACCCTATGCAGTTTACGTACTACTATAGAGGGTGAGAGGGGCCGCGGTGGTCAGTGATAGAGGGTTCACCTCTGGTGCTTGGGATCCCGGGATCGATCTCAGCCCTCGCCAAGTGAACTTTGTGGTGGACGAACACCGTGTGCGTGGGTTTTCTCGGGGTTATCCTGTTTCCTCCTACTTTCTTAATTCCACCATTTCATTCATTGTTCACCATCACCGTCTCCTTTAGCCTAACCGGCATAACCGTGGGACGTAAAACTCAAAGATTTCATTTATAGAGCGTGAAATCGGGAAACTTGTAGTACTCTTGGATGTGTTTGCAATTGCATCCACTGTTTAAAGTCGGTCTCTTCTTGCCCATATTACTATCGAGCAATAGTTTACCTCTCCTTCAAACATATTGCCTGGGGTTCAGTAAGCTTCTAATGTACTCGAAACAATGCAGTGGGCAATACCATTCTCTTGGGCAACATTAATTACATTTTGTTCTTCTTCCAGTTTCCCGATAATTCTCCGTATTAAGTCACCCGAAATGTTGTATTCGGGCTATGCATGCACCTTAACAGCTCTGTGACTAACACACACACACGTCTCGTCTCTTCCATTCAACTGCTTCATTTTTATTCACCATTACGGTCATGCTCACGTCGCGCTAAACAACGTTTCCAACGTCTTCCTCCCTCTGCACGTCTGAGAAAGCCCTGGCAACATACTGTCGGCTTTCATTCATTTGCATCTACCAAGCAATATTTTATATATACACAGGGTGTTTCAAAACAAACACCGACATGTTTGGGAGGTGATTCCTGACACCAAGATAAGACAAAAAGTATAGACCATCCTGGGTGGATAAATGCTTCCTTTTATAGTTATAGGCAGCCGAAAACATGAAAAAAAATGTACTTTAAAGGTCCATAGCTCCAAAACTATGGGGCCTACCGTAGTCGGGTCAAGATTTCACTTAGGAACTAGTATGTACTCTATTCAAATATTCAAGTTTCAGAATCCTGTGGTATTTCCGCAACAATTTTTATAGAAGTAGTTGGAGAGTACTTCAAATTGTATGCCCGTAGCCAAAGTCCCTCTATAAAAATTGCTTCGTGAGTACCTTAGGATTCTGAAACATGGATTTTTGGATAGCGCACACACTTGTTCCTAAGTGAAGTCTTAACCCGACTATGATAGCCCCCAAAGTTGTGGAGCTATGAATTTTAAAATTATTTTTTATGCTTTCGGCAGCCTATAACTCAGAAAGGAAGAATTTGTGCACCCAGGCTATATATCCTCCTTAAGTTGTGCACACCAGTGTATATTTAAGCATGGCGTGCTTGTACTTTTACCATTTCTCATATGTATTGCATTTTGAAATGGAATGATTGCAATGTTCCTTTTTTCTTCTTTATCGAAAGAATAATGTCCTCTGTAATCTGACTCCACTAAACTTCTTTTATATAAATCTCTTTTGATAGCACATTGTAATAAAAGCTCGCATGGACGGGTTAATACGTTTGTATGTTAAATTATTGCTCATTAATAAATTGAATATGTATATTTTGGCTTTGGCTACTACAAATGTTACAATGTCGCACGAACGTCTTAACACTAGCTTTGTACTGTACCTCTCTAACTGACTTATTGGACTAACTTTTCACGCTCAGTGTATCCAACTACAATATAATACCACCAATTATATTATCTTTTTTTTTCTTTTTTATGCATACAAAATAATTCAATAGATCTTTACAAAATCTTAAACACTACATGATTCCTTCCAATTAAAAAGAATTATTCGGTATACCAAATTGTTGCTTAACTAAAATGTTACTATAAAAATAACATAGAGTTTGTAATTTAACTCTTTAAATTACCAATTGCTTTAATACATATGTCTTAATGATTAATATATTTTTATGACAACGGATTAATAGGTTTTGTGTTTCTTTTTACTGTTCAAAATTTTGAACTGTCTTTACACTTAGCAACATTGTAATACTCCTGCGGGCAAAGCCCGGATAGAAGTGTAAGTTCCATTGCCCACAATGTTTTGTGCAAACGGCCGTACGATCGCCCGACACCCGGAAAGAGTTTCGCCCGGATAAGTGTGTAGGGGTCAATTGCCTATACCTACTGCTACGCGACACTCGTAGGACTGACAAGGTTCGGATAGGTGTGTAGGGAGACTAGTCATCCATTTCAAGAAGGTTACAATGTTTTTTGTAGTGTAACAATGAATGTCTACGTGGTTCTAAAATCAGAAAACGTTATTACGCTTCCTGTCAGGAGTAGTGAAAAGTGACTTATTACGTCATTCTGAAGTCATGGAGTGACTTCAGTCACGTCATTCTGACGTCAGTAAGTAATTTTCACAATCATGCCAGCATGTACTCTGGGTCCTTCCTTTTCTGTACGGTAAGTACGGCCGATAAGTAAGACCTACGTATGTGGTATCTTTATTGTAGTATACCTCTTGCCTATCAGGACGAATGCCTTATACAACAAAACGTTACGTACACCATGTACTGGAGTGACCTACAGCAGGTAGATGTACCATGGGGAAAGGATGGATGCTACACCATTATCGTAATGTAATTGAATGGAACCTTCTCCTGCTTCGCCGTACGTCGCATACGTCTTGTACGTAAGAGTGCTACTGTCAAGAGAGAGATTCCTGAAGTGACCTCTTGCCCAGCAGGATCAGAAATCTACCTTTTCAGGACGTTCCAAGAAGAATGTTTGATACTTACGTATACATGTTCAATAAATGTTGTGTCCTTCTCCTGGTCTGTAGTACAGTACATTCTGGACGTCGTATGCAGTATTCAAAGCAGTGTGTAACAAAATGTATGTAAAATATGAACGAGCTTTCGTACGGACTTTCGTACGTGCAGTACGTACTAACAGTAGGATGCATCATGCAAAGCAGGCTACAAAACTTCCCTATAATGAATTGTGCAAAATAGGTACATACAAAAAAGGAAGATTTATCGAAAGAGTAAAGAGCATTACAGCTTTGCATTAGCTATTCCATATTACTTTTGGGCGCAGGGTAACTTAGTGGTAGAGCTTTCACCCAGTCGCAACACTACAGGGAGCAAAGAGAGGCGACCACCACACCAATATCTTTCCCGCCCCATCTTCGTCCCCATTTTTCTATGTACAACCGGTTAATAATATTAATAATAATATGTACAACCGATAATAATAATATTCAAAGCAAAACAAGTGTGGTTGCCTCTCCTCCCCTCTTGACCCCGTACTGTTAGGAGTCTGGCGCCGCTATTGCTTTCACCTCTGGTATGTGGGGTCTGTAGTTCGATTCTCGTTCGCGCGAAGTGGGCTTTGTAGTAGACAAAAAGTTTGTGTTTTTCGGGGTTCTTCCGTTTCCTTCATTTCTTCATTGTACCATTTTATTTACTCTCTTCATCACCGTCTCCCTTAGTCTACACAGCAAATTCGTGGGACATAAAACTCAAAGATTTCATTTTTCCCAAACTACTTTCTGCAAAATAGAAAGCAATATTGCCTTTCCCGATAACAGAGAAAGAAAAAATAAAATCTTTAGTTTAACTTCCCACAATTATGTTTGCTGCATAAAAGAGACTATGGTAATGGCAAGTGAATGATGTAGTTAGTAGAATGAGAGCAGAATTGTATATTCCAGAACCCAACCAAATAGAAGTAGAAACCGCTATAAAGAAATTAAAGAAGCACAAATCTCCGGGTGTACATGAAATTCCGGCTGAGTTAATTTTAGCTGGAGGCGAAAAATTGTGGAACAAGATACACAAACTCATCCTCCTTATCTGGAACAAGGAAGAATTGCCACAAGAGTGGAAAAAATCAATCATTGTTCCAATTCACAAGAAAGGCGACAAAATTGACTGTAATAATTATCGAGGCATTTCTCTTCTGTCAAGATCCTATAAAATCCTTTCAAACATTTTATTAGCAAGACTGACCCCATTCGCAGATGAAATTATTGGGGATTATCAGTGCGGATTTAGACGAAATCGATCAACTATCGACCAAATATTTACCGTTCGCCAAATACTCGAAAAGATGTGGGAATACAGTAGCCGGCACATCAACTATTTATTGATTTTAGAAAGGCTTACGACTTGGTGAGGAGAAAAACATTGTACAACGTTCTTACAGAATTTGGAATACCGAAAAAACTAATTAGATCAATTAAGGCATGTTTAAATGAATCCCCAAGTAAAGTCCGGGTAGAAAAATTTTTGGCCACGAGCTTTCACAACGAGAATGGCCTGAAACAAGGAGATGTGTTGTCGCCATTATTATTCAACTTTGTCCTGGAATACGTTATAAGGAAAATAAAATATAGCAACCAGGGCCTAGAGATGAACGGTGTTCACCAGGTTATGCCTACGCTGATGATGTAAATTTAATAGGGGATGATAGAAGTACAATTGAAAGAAATGCAGAGGTCTTATTAAACTCTTGCAGGGACATGGGTTTAGAAGTAAATGCAGAGAAAACACCCCCCCCCTAAAAAAAACATTACTCAACAGCGGAAATGACCAATGTGATGGATAATTAGAAGACAGAACCTATCCTTTCAGCGACTGCTTCATTTTGGAAACGAAAACAGATGTGAAGGTACAAAGTCAAGAGTGGCGAATGGGCTTTACACAAACCAATGTTTTATTTCCTTTACTTTGTGGGTAAGAATATTGCCTACTAACAGAGGAACATTTATCCTGAATATGTCACGGCGCTTTTCCTTGGAGCCGTACAAAATTTTTACAGCAGACCGTTGTAATATGTCCCAGTCACATTATGACCGTAGATTAATTAGACAATCAGTATGACCAGAAAACTGAAAATGTGATTTTATTGGCAGAAGGCTGTACATGGACCTTTTTGAATCGGGAGACTGAGAATGCTTTCACTGTATTTCAAAACTTCAGTGTCTAGAGTCATGGCGATATATTCAACATTCGTTGATTGTCACAAAATGATCATAAAACTTGTTCTTATTGGGTATGCAGAGGGCCAACACTTCGGATTTACAACTAATTCAATTCTGTTTCTGGAAAAGGTATAGCACAGTTCGGCCCCTTCACTTAATCCAAAAATCATGTAGCACATTTTGTTTGTTTGTTTGTTTGTTTGTTTTTTCATATGAAAGGAAAGTGTTTTTTGATTACTTCAAGTATGTTCTTATTTCAAATCATTTAAGTTTGGGAATTTGTAAAAGTCACGAAGCTTTGGATCTACATTTGAGAAATATCTTTAACTGAACAGATAAATATAGCTCCATGCTTTGAGGGCGGTGGTAGGAGAAAAATTGTAGAAGACAGTGATAAGTATCACTAAATCTGTTGAATATGTTGAATATTATTTAAATGTATTTTCGAAGTGTCTTTGAGAATACATTGGCGGCTCTCCTCTTCCCTGCGCTTTCACCTGTGCAACTCCCAGAGTGAGAGTGAGAGAGAGAGAGAGAGAGAAATCACTGATTTAAGCAGCTAGGACATTAGATATCGTTTTCATCAATATCATTAGATATCGTTTTAATGATTTCAAATATTAATTTTGTCGTCAATAAGAAACAAAAGAACATGTCATTAAAGTAGTATATTCCACAAGTTATATATATATATATATTTGTGTGTGTGTGTGTGTGTGTGTGTTATATTTTATGATACTACTCTATGTCCTCTTTTGCCAGTGAAAATATATATTTCTAAAATTTGTTTCTGTTGCTTACAAGTGTTAATATATTTTGTGAAAAATATTACTTAGATTTATTTTTTAACGATCTTGTATGTCATTCACAATATTATATTAGCTTTTTAGAATATTCTATCTTTATTTACAAAATGAGCTTCTTTGCAGCTGAGAAAAATGCCAGAAGATTAGGACGGATGTTGCAAGAACGTGTTGTACCTGATGTGATAGATAAGGTACCTTTGGATGTGGCAGAAGTGATGTATGGAAATGTGCATGTTGATTTTGGCAATGTATTAACCCCAACCCAAGTGAAGAATCCTCCAAGAGTGAATTGGCCAGCAGAACCAGGTGCTTTATACACACTCTGCATGACAGATCCAGATGCTCCAAGCCGAGGAAACCCTATTTTTCGTGAGTGGCACCACTGGTTGGTTGTCAATATTCCAGGGAATGACGTGTCACGAGGAGAGACGCTGTCTCAATATGTTGGCGCTGGTCCATTTAAAGGCACAGGACTACATCGTTATGTGATTTTAACATACAAGCAGCCCGCGGAATTATATTGCACAGAAGCACGTCTTTCAAACAGGTCACTTGATAATCGTAGGGGATTCTCTATAAGAGATTTTGCAAAGAAATATGTTCTGCATCAACCTGTAGCTGGTAATTTCTTTCAGGCGGAATGGGATACATACGTCCCTGAACTTTACGGACAACTTAATTGTAAGTATACTTTCATTTTCATAATACTACCAAACTTTGAAAGATGGCTTTATCAAACTAAGGAAAAAAGTTTTAAAAACTTAAAATGGAAAATCCATTCTTTTAGAGCTATAAGTTGCAAAAATGCCAAAGCCTTGTCCGTTAGCTTAATGATTTGGTACATGAGGTTCCGGACTTGGTTCCCGGTGATAAAGTATTGACAATATTACAAGATTCGGACTCCATCTTCAATTGTAGGTCCACGTTTCATATAGTCTCGATGCTGAAAAGGGTTGTTGAACTTCAACAACTGCAACAAACCATAAAGTAAAATAAATTAATTTATATATAAAACTCTCAGGTTTGAAAACCTGGAATTTAAGTTAAGCAATTTAAGAAAACATCTGAATGAGAATTTTGTCTATCCATGTTTGTATATACACTATTGTTTCTATTCAGCAAAGGTAAGCCTGGTTGTGAGAAGGATTTTCATAACTTACTTATTGTTACCGCACTATTCCTAAATATCAATGTTTAGATATTTTTTTTATAAAAAATGTTCTATAATATCTGAAACTTTTTCCGACTTTCAGCAGTTTATAGCTCTGAATATATATTCTAGTTGGTATAAATCTATTGAAATACATTTATACCAACTGTTATCCCTACACTGTCTATATATATATGTTTGTGTATGTGTGTGTATATGCGTATGTGTACATATATGCATATATATATATATACATGCCTGAGACGTAGAATGTTGGTTGTCCGTGTTTGGTACAAATTGAAAAATGTTCATATCTGAGACCCAAACAGCACGGCCTTTTAGTATTAAAAAGTTCGTAGTCCAGCTATCAATAATTCAAGAAATGCAAAGTCTGTTGTCCTTTGAAGATTTATACGTAAAAGATCGGAAAAGGACTGCCGACCTTAATCCTCTAAAATTTGACTTTTGTAACACCTGACATTTTACGTCTCAAGCACAGAATATATATAATCATCTCTAAAAGTTTAGAAGTAATGTTTTTGCAACATGTAATAAAAACTTATTGCAATACATTTATACCAACTTTAAAATATGAACAATAATAATATTATAATAATAGAGTCAATGGATATAACATGGAAAACAATAGAACAACCGAAAATTACCTACAATTTAGTATTCGAAAATAATTATAATATATAAAAAATATCTATTATGTTAATTATCGTCAAGGGATATATATGACAGTTTCAATTCATGACTAAATTGGTAAACTGCTACTTCTAAATTACGCCAATATTGATTTGAAGAAAACTTAAGATAATCTGGTAAATATATATAATCAAATTATAGTATACGTAGATCTCATGAGACTTTTCAATATTTTTCAGTGTCAAGTACGCTAAGTAATAATATCTGTTCATAATTAATGGCAATTCTGAATCAAAACAAGAGACCAATGCGTTACTTTACTCGTATTCCCATTACTTTACCCATAACAAACATTATACTATAACAAATACAATAATTTATTACAAATTGTGCAATAAATTAACCATTATCCCTACCCATTGGCCTAGTGCTTGGTGCATCTGGTTCCATGTTCGATTTCCAGTGGAAGAATATTGAAATTCAAACTTATTATCAAAAGTGGTGTTTGGATCCCACTTTAAACTGTAGACCCATGTGTCATATTGCGTCGTGCCGAAAAGTTGCAGAAACTCAACAAATAAGCAAAATTAATTACTTATCACAATTAATTAATAAATTCAATGACGTTTTCTTCATCACAGATTCAATATTTTCATTTCACAAATATAAAGTGTCTTACTAGTTAAAGAATCCAGCATTTCCTTAATTTTGACACTGATGAAAATATTGTAACAAAATTTGAAGCAGACTACTTTATTTAGTAAGAAATACTGTAACAATATGTGCTAAAAGTGACAATCACTTTTGTTCAGACAGTGTTTAACCCAACACATATTTTGGAACGTTCTTGCCAGCACGTCTGCTGTCACTGTCTGAATTTTTTGCTGATATTTCCTTTCAAGACGTGTATTTGTAGATTTTTTTTCATAAGCTAACCATTTCCTATTTCTTATTAAAGTAATCAGACCGAGTTAGATCAAGCGAGTTTGGTGACGGAAGTTTGTTCGAAATAACTAGTTCGCCGAAAAAGGACTACATTTTGACATATCTGGTATGTTCCTTTATTTTGTTAGAGGTAACTAATGGATAAACTTCTTCATCGTCAAAATGATTAAAAAGTGTTGAAAGGGATATGAGACTGAATTACGCACTAAAAGAACATTACACCTCAAACATCAGTCTTGTCACAATGAAGGAGTTTTTTCATATATTGTGTAAAGGTTTGCACTTGCTCAAATAGTAAAATTTTGAGTATTAATGTATTTTGACAAGTGAAACTGCGCATCATTCGAAAATCAAACGCAACTAGAATTTTTTAGTTTTCCTGAAGATATGTCTGAAATCATCGACAAAACAGTGCATCGAATTGTGACTGACAAGCTGGGCTATCACAAACTGTGTGCGAGGTGAGTGCCAAAAATGCTGAAGAAGTTCACAAAGAGCAAGGAATAACATCGGCACGTGACTTTTTGACCCAGTGGTGAGAGGATAGGGATGACCTCTTTTCTCATATAGTGATGGGGGATGAAACCTAGATATCGCACGCCACTGGAAAGTCAAACTAGCAGTCAATACAATGATGACGTTCTGGTCCTCATAAAACGAACAAATTTAACACCAATAGTTCGCAAAATCATGGGAAACTTGTTTGGGTCCAAACGGAGTGATTCTTGTGGAATTTTTGCAAGCAGGACGAAAAATTACAGCAACAGTGTATTGCCAAAAACTGAATATTTGCGACATGCCATCCAAAATTGGCGGAAAAAGATGCTTAATCTCTGATCTTTTTCTGATCCATGACAACGCCTGCTCACACACAGCTGCTCGTAATGTTGAGACAATTCAAAGATTTCAATGGGAACTATTAGTCATCCCCTTACAGCCCCGACCTTGTCCTCAGTGATTTATTTATTTTTCTTCAACTGAAAAAACGTGTTTCGGCGACAGTGAAGTGCTCAAGATATCAGTTCTGAACTGCTTGCACTCTCAGACGGTAGATTTTTACACAGAGAGTATACGTAGTGAAGCTTGTGACAGAAATGTTGAGGTTCATGATGACTACTTCGAAAAATAGCCAAGGTATATATTTTATATCAATTGCAATAAATTTCTTCTCTTATCATTTCCTTTTTTTCAATATCGGCATTGTTTTTGACGTACGCCTCGTAAATGAAGGATGAATAACCATATGAAGACTACCAGGATAGATTAAGGACAAGCCATATAAAAAAAAAACGAAGTGTGCTCTGAAACAAGGTTGGTTGTTATCTCCTATTTATTCAAAATAAAGCATAATTAAAGCAGAAAAAGGGAGCAGAGTCATAGAACATGTTTGTATTTTTATATGACATGATGTTTGACGTGAAGCTGAGGGAGCAGTGCAAAGACAGTTGGATGATTGGGACAAATTTACAAATATATATGTAAACTGTATATAGCCTCCGTATAGGCCAAGTGAAGACTGGAGTGCTTTGTAATGACATCAACAGAGAAATACATAAAACTACGAGGAAACTAGTGAAGACATCAGGAACTTTCAAATATATCCAGAGATTACGTAAATGTTCAAATAAAAGTAGAAATTAGAAGGAGCGTACAGCAAGGAAATGGGTTTCATCGAAGTGTGAAACATTTGGTGGATTGAAATATAGCTATGAGAATTACTACGCTATTATGCAGCACATACTTTAAATCTATAATTAACTAGGCTGATCTTTATGTCAATAACAAAATAAGAACAGGACACAATCCAATTATAACAAAATAAGTATAATAACAAAATAAGAATAGGACACAATCCAGGTAAAGGAAATAGATTCCTGAGAAGCACTATCATAGAGACCAAAAGGAGATTTTCGTTTCAGTAAAAATTGATCCAAAAAGGTGTATCTTGTCCATGATTTTCTATCCACGATAAACCATAAGTTTGACATAAAGTTTAAAATATATAAATTAGATTGTATGTAATTAATTAGATTTAATTACCTAAATATTTGCTTGAGAGCTACTATGTATATGGATAATTTCAATTATTTTGGTCTTACTTTCCTGCGGAAAAAGATGTGAGAAGTTCAGAAAAGATGAGAAGACATGATATTGTACCGGAGATGATTAGTTCCTTACCTAAGGAAGTGTTGGATGTGAGGTTTGGAGATATAACTGTTAATTTTGGCAATGAGTTAACACCTACTCAAGTGAAGAGTGTTCCAAGTGTGCGATGGTCAAGTGAACATAACAAACTATACACTTTATGTATGACAGACCCGGATGCTCCAAGTCGAAAAAATCCAATTTATAGGGAGTGGCATCATTGTCTGGTGGTAAATATACCAGGCAACAATATCTTGCAAGGAGAGACTCTTACACCATACATAGGTTCAGCACCTCCAAAGGGTACAGGATTACATCGGTATATTTTCCTGGTTTACAAACAGCAACACAAAATTTTCTGTTCTGAACCACGTCTTACAGATAAGTCTGATGCACATCGCGCGTTGTTTTCAATAAGAAAATTTGCTAAAAAATATGAATTGGGTGAACCATTTGCTGGTAACTTCTATGTAGCTCAATAGGATGCATATGTGCCAGAAATAGAAAATCGTCTAAATGGTAAGTATCATATCCAGAGATTCTTAACTATAAATAAACATTAAATTTTAATTAACAGTTCGTTTTTTGACAGTCTTTTGTTACGTAAAATAATGACTATTGAAGTAGACACTGAGATATTTCCCATCGATTTTGCTTCTATGGCGTCTATTCTCTAGAAAATCTGTAACATTTCCTTCATCTCTTGGTAGAAAAATTAACATATAGAATATTATGTCGAGTCAAATAACTAGTCTTTATTTACCTTTTGCATGAGAAACTTAAAGATAATATATAATATTTGGCTCGCGGTTTAACGTTAAATTTTAGAATTTTATGTACTTTGAGTTCGACAAGTCTTCATAAGGAGTGAGAAAGTGATAGCATAAAATCAAAAAAGAATAAGAATTGAGGCTTGAAGAAACCAAGAATTGCATTTCCAAGAAGCTGAAATATTACTAAAACGTGGAGAAAAGCGACTTATTTTTGCCTCTGATTTTATTACTTTAATTAAATATTTCCTTTTCATCTGGGAATGTCATCAGCACCATTTTCACAAGATATTTACTTTTGCATCTCTTACGTAAGTTTGTTTTATTTAAAGAATAATTAGTGCAAAGTATTCAGTGATTTAATTTCGATATTTGGTTACTCTTAATAATCGTCCCTGTATTTCCCGTCAATTCGCTGTTTTCACAAAAATTCTAGTGGCGGTTTCTTTTAATGTTTGCATGTTTGTACAAACCTCCTTCCAATATTTTCAATTTTTATTTGTGCTAAATCACTTTTCGTTTTATTGTCAACATCATCTTTCTTTAAACAAGTGCGTTTGAAACGAAGTTGGTTAGTTGCTTTCTGCTTGGGAGTTTGACAGCTCCCCAGCTTAACAGCTTCTGGGCCACTGCAGGGGGTGCGCGGTGCGGGGATTATCACTGCAGCATAAGGATTCATATGTTTGCAGATCTTTTGCAAGCAAGTTTACCAAACAAAAACAACTTTTTCAAAACAAAACGCTTTGGAACTGGAACTTCTCCACCGCCCCTCCCCTGCAGTATTGAATGATACGATTCTCGCCTGAAGGGGAACAGTCTGCTCCTTTGTGACAATCTTGTGTACCGTAACAAAGTCGCCACAGAGAGGGAGAAAAAAAAACTTGCACCTTGCCTAAATGCGAGATTGCCAAGTGGTCATAACTATAGGTTCTGTCAACCAAGTAAGGCCAAGGCAGCTATGGAGAGTGTAAAGGCGACCCCGTGAAGAGTGTAAAGGCGACCCTGTGAAGACAGATTGAGGGTGTTAATATTTAATACACTCGTGCTTGAATGAGCAGAAATTTGGCAGGATAAATAGAAAATTTTCCTTTTCATATGTGTATAGGTGGATGAGAAAGTTGGATAGCAGTTTTTCGAAAAAGAGCGTTAATTCGGGAGGAGGGTGAGAGTTTAAAGCACAGTTTGTAGTGTTGTGTGTGTGTGTGTGTGTGTGTATACAGGGTTTCTGTTCATTGGAATATGGTTGCTGTAATTGCATGATTACGTGTCTATCCCTCATATGCGTGAAGTAGCAATGAATTGCGTAACATTTCTGTCGAATGAGCCCGTTTTCAAAAAGAACTTCATAAGCAAAACTACTCGTGAAAACATCGGAAGGCCGATTCCGACTCTCAATATAACGCAAGTAATTAGAAGACAGAAACGAACATTATAGAGAAGTTTAATCCCAACTTGTACGAACAGCATAAGTGGTTAGGTGGATGTGGATTTTCCGTGTTTGTTGTTTAGGGAGGGGGAAGCTGGAGTGAAAAAGGTGTTGTGGATATCCAGCATCTGCACGAGAAAATCAAGAAACATAAAAATTCGTCATCTCCTATAAAACAATGTAAAACACGTTGTTAATCGCATTGTGTTGGGAAATGTGAATATTTCTGCTAGTCAAAAAGTGACACAAAACAAGTACGTGCTCAATATTATTATATGTTTAAAAAATAATAAATAAATAAAATTGATTTAAAACAGTGTAAAAGGTAAAAGTGTATTAGTATACCACAATAATGTAACGGGTAGTATAATGGGATTATAGTTATTGTCCGCTGGAGACAATTATCTAAATGATCCATGGCATTTCATTTAGATGTGACAGATAGTAGAATAAAAGAAATTGAATAAAAATTAGAATAAGAATGCATAATGTAATTAATTAATATTTAGAATAAGAGAAATAATTACATATAAGTCAAATACACAAATAAAATACAAAAGAAAAACAAGAATGAGATTCTAATTGAATATTTAAGTTGTTATACGTTACCCATACATTGCAATTAATTATACTTATCTTTTTCTGAATTTTTAATTAATGACTTGATTGATACTCAGAAACTTCATAATAAAATTGTGAAAAGTTGAATGGATCTAGTACCCAGAATGAACGCTGGAAGACGAATGATGGATAGAATTGGAATGATTGAAGCAGAATGATTAATTTATACCTTGGTTTAACAAATTTGTTTATTATTATTACTACTATTATTATTATTATCATTTATTTATTTATTTATTTATTTATTTATTTACGTGAATGTCCTAGTTTGTTACAATTAGTTCTGCTTTTTGGAAATGTTGTCACTATATTTTTGAATTTTAAAAATTTCAAACAATGTTTCTCGATAAATATTATTGTTATGTATAAAAATATAAAGTAAATAAAAAACATAAAGTAAGCTTTTTTGTCCAGTTTCAAAAAATCCATGTATTATTCGTTCAAATTAAGACGTCACCAGATATTTTTTTATATTTTTAACATTTCTTGAAAACAACAAATCACTGAAGCCCATATTGAAGTCAACTAGATGTGTTATTTTTTGTTGTGGGAAAGTTTATTTTCCAGTTCACACAACCTTAGCCTGAGGTTACTTTAACTTTTAGATGCTTTAGCTATTGTATGTAAATATTCGCACTGAAAAAATATTATTTTAATTGTCCATTCTGTTCTCTCTCTCTCTCTCTCTCTCTCTCTCTCTCTCTCTCTCTCTCTCTCTATATATATATATATATATATATATATATATATATATATATATATATATACGTATATGTAACCTTATGCATTACTTGTGATCATTCTTTAATTATGTGATAATATAATCATCAGCATTTGGTTTTGTGGCGCCTTCGAATTAGCTTTAAGAGGACATGATGAAACAGAGTCTTCTTCAAATCCAGGCGTATTTCGTGGATTAATAATTTCAGTGCTGAAATTGACAGCGGAACTCGATAGTCACTTAGAAAGCGTAACCATTTTTAAGAGTGCATCAAAAATCATACAAAATGAGGTTCTCCATTGCATGCCTGAAGTATGCCATGAAGAAATCGCTATTATTATTATTATTATTATTATTATTATTATTATTATTATTATTATTATTATTATTATTATTATTATTATTAAACTATTATTATTTGCAATAATAGTAATGAAAAAGGCAAGGTCATCTATTGTGTATCACCTAAAATTCTAAGCACGAGCCGCCACTGAAAATTACTATTCGTATTAATACTTTGTATGGAATTCCATAATATATTTTTAATTTATGCTCTATATGGTTGCCTGTTAATTAATTTTTTTCTGTTGTAAACATTAATTCCACGAGCAGATTTAACACTTCACAAATTTTATGAATTTCAGGACCAAGCTGCTTGAACACTTATTTTGGCTTTGTAGCTTGTCAATAAGATTTCTTCTGAAAGCTAATTGTACATTTTTGTTAACATCAGGTGTAAATATTCTGTTGATGTTCTATTTGGGTCCTGTAATGAGATCTTTTTAACAGTGAAGTTATGCAAACTGGATAAAATCCGGAACAAAAATATAAAGAATGTAATAAAATATAAATAAATATTGTTCATTAATTTTGTTTTACGTGAGATACTGACTATATCGTCCCATTTGTTCTAGGTTGTCCTTATCTAAGTTGAGCTTGGGTTCCTTTGTTCTAATGAAAAAGAACTCGGGAACTCTTCTTTCTGTATTATTGGAACATGTTTATAAAACCGTGGTGCATTCTATTTTATGTTTTGTATCCTGCAGAAGTTTCGAAAAACTGAAAGTAGAGGTTCTTCTCCCTTAACGTCTCCTGATACGTTCTTTAATCCTGGTTGAAATGTTCGTCTTTGTTATACTATAAGATTCGTTACATTCGCGCGTAAAATTGTAGGTCTCAGAAGAAACCAATTCATCCTTGAACTAATTTTTGTAAGTTTATAAGAAATTTTCAAATCAAGTAGTTCCATATTTTACCGAGAAAATGAGGGATGGTATCGAGACGAGACTTCGTACAGTCTCGGTTTCGTCTCGGTTGATAAATAACGGTCTCGGTCTCGTCTCGGTCAACAGATGCTTGTCTCGATCTCGGTCTCAGTCTCGAATACCAAGTCTCGGTCTCGTCTCGAATGTCTCGAAATAAATAGTGTGAAATTAAAATAGTGAAAGTATTATTCTCGTAGTCTGTAGTTTCCGCTTATTTTTTCCTTTCACTTTGACTTAGAATTATGGTATGGTGTACCTCTTCATAGCTAATTTGCTAGTGCTAATGCTTTCCATGTGTGTATTCCAGGTTCAATGATCAGTGGGTATATCACCCTAAAACCCTAATAGTAACCCATATTTCACTTTCAGCAATAGACTTTGTCTCATATAGCCTCAGAACTGCCTATACAATTAAATACTATTAAATTAACTCTAGTAATATACAGTAGTTTATTTCCTTCCTTTGAATCAGAATTGATCAATACCTCCTAACGGATAACACAACACATAGCAGCAAGAATGTATTAACTCGTACCGAAATTGAAATTTTATAATTTCTCATTTATTATTTAGTACATTCTGCTTTCACTGTCATTTTAAAAACAGAATATAACGTTCATTATCTTAATAAGTAGGGTAAATTATTACTACAATATACGTATTTTGTTTCAAATTGATGAAATGCTTTATTACCGTTTCACATCTCCGTGTTTAATTGACACTTTATAACACGAACGTCCTGAACTTTGTGGTTGGAGCTACTACACTCATCTTTGCTATATGAGGTCTCGAGTTGGATCACAATACAATTTACCGAGCGAAGTAGCTCAAGTGGTAGAGCGTTGGCTTCGCATTCGGGAGGTCGTGGGTTCGAATCCCGCTACCGACCACCCTGACTGAGGTTTTCCAGGGTTTCCCTCAGTCCCACCAGGCAAATGCCGGGATGGTACCTACTAAACAGGCCCTGGCCGATACCTTCCCAAATCCTTTCCATTGTTATTGTTGTTGTTGGATATCCAGTGTAAAATGGCTTCTGAGCTGTATCTGGTGATTGTTAAATAAATAAATAAATAAATAAATAAATAAATTTAGATTCAAAGTCCGATGTTTCGTATAGTTCGCGTCTCATTTTAAGTGCATTCTGTTTCTTATACAAGTTTATAAGGTCGTAATGCATTATGTAAGCACATATCCAGTGCCGTAACGTAGATTAATCTTATTCCTGAGCTCTCGACGGTGCATGTAATCTTTATTCGACAAAACTAATCGTGCGTTCATTACGTTGAAATTTTTTATTGATTGAAAATTACTTGCGAAACTTGAACATACATATTAGATCAGTATATAGGTAATTAGAGTTATCTGTATCTATTTTTTTCTCACTCGCCAAAACAAATGATTCTTAACTTTCTAGTTTTCTTTTGTATTAATTTTCGCAGTTTTGTTGCAACATGATGGATTGAATAGTCAAATATATTTTTTTCACTCTACGACTTTCATTAAATTTTCGATCCATTTTTACCCTACCTTAACTAGTAAAAGTTATATATATTGAGTTAAATTGGGTTGAAATTGAGTTAACAATACTTTTTTAATAGACTATGTTCTTTCTAGTGGTGTAATAATGTAAGCCTGAAAGCATCTTACTACTTTGTAACTACTTAGTAAGTATCAAAAACAGTACTATAGGTCTTAGTTGAGAAACCGGTTTTTCGCTTCTCTACAATTACGAAATTATGACTTGGTTTAGTTTACCTCCGATTTCCAGATATAATAAAATCATCACCATCATCATAATAAACCATTATCAATCCATTGCTGGATGAAGGTCTTTCCAAGTCTTCTTCAACAACTATCTAACTTGGGCAATTCTTTTCCAGGTTACTCCTCAGTGGTGCTTGATTTCATCATACCTTCTTGTATGCGGAGGTCTCCTAGACTGTTTTTGTCTCGTGGTATCCAGTCTAGAATTGTCCGTCCGTCATCTGTAGATCATAATTTCTTCTTGCACTACATCCAGCACATCTTCCAGCTCATATTAAATTATTTCATTAGCACCATCAGTATTCATTTCTATATATTTGGGCTACAAATAGTTCGAAATCGCTACTTTCGGAGTACAGACACGCTACTTTTTAATCTTCGGATCTGGCAACACTGACTGAATGATTTAAATCAACACAATGTGAGGAACTCCAATTGGTCAGCGGCTAGCACGCTTGATTTCGGTTCGCGTGGTCCCAAGTTCGATTTCCGGTAGGGGTAAAGTTGAACGACCGAAGTGGTTCGGATTCCACTATAATCATTCGCTCCACGCCTCCTTTAGCCGCCCTAGCATAACTGCGGAACGTTAAACTAAAACAAAACAAAACAAGAATGAACACTGTGTATTACTAACTGTAAGTCCTTGAATAATTGCATATAGCTATATGGCATGGATCGAGTTTGAGGTGGTCGGTGGTCAAACTATAACAAGTGAAATATAATTAGGGTGTAATTAGAACCTTTAATTAAGCACGGTCTTAATATAAAGTGTACACCAGGCCTAAGGCTTAGAGGGAATAACTAGTGTTACTGAAAATGTATCAGTTACATTTAATTTCAGTTACAATTTGCATTTACATGTATTGCTGGAACGAAGACTGAAACATTAACATTATAAGTAGCCCAAAGACTATGAAGAACGTCGTCTCTTGAAAGCATTCTTGCACCATCAAACAAATTACGAGTAATTCTAAAATATTTTGCAGTTTATCTACGTTATTTGCGCATATTTAGAATAATATTTAGCAATATATTTAAGTGGGCAACACTGCTTAAAATAGTGTAACTGCGACTTGTAATTAAAACCACCAAAATCTATTGCTGTAATGTTATAGAAGCAAAGGAAGGCAATAATCATTATAAAAATTTAATACAAATACGTCATTTTATGCAGTATAACAATAGGGTGGGTCGTTTTGCCACTTTTTTTTCGGAACGAAATGCAATACCTGGCAAAAGTGGCCCACACACATGGAGATTACAGGTATAGATTTTTTTTTTCAAATCATATAATATCTTCTGTGAGAACTATTGCCTCAAAGTCTCAAAATTTCACTGAAAATTACAAAAAATACCAAAATTGTTCATTGTTCATGGGGCCCGCAAAGGGGGCAAATTCAGTACAATTAAGCGTTTCTACAGCTATTTTCGTCCTTGCCTTTTCCTTCTACTGGTGGTTCATAGTGGTAGCAGAGCATTGTTATTTTTCACCATGACACTCCCACCCCTCCACCTCACAATACTGCAACGCCCTTCTGTCCCGATCTGCGTAACAGCGTCATTATCAGGAACGAGGCGGATGCGCTTCAAATTGGGCGCCAATTCTCAAGCGCTATATTTGGTTACTGTTGCCTTCAACTTATATGAATTGGCCGTTACAGATAATAGTTTGCTAAACACTATTTTCACAGAAAATTCTGTATTTCTTTTTTAAAACAGTCAATATATTAAAACAGTCAAACAGTTAATATATATTATTTATTATATCGCAAAAATGACTTCCGTGACAATGAAGCAGAGGAAAGCTCTTCTGAGGAAGAGACCAAACCCAGAGACAGAACGTCTAAACCGAAGCTAGATTTGACTGAAACTGTTATGATTGCTCAGAGATACAATGTAAGCGAAAGGGCTGCGGCACATATAACATCAACTTTGCTTCAGGCAGCTTTAAAGGCTGGAATTATAACTTCTCAACAATCTAGCAACTTAACTCTGGTTTTATTGTGGACAGGAGCAAAATAGCCATGCGAAACTTAAAGTTGCTCGGAATTTAAAAAATGTTCTAGAAATGATGATCCCATTAAAAGCCTATACTTTGATGGTCAAAGGGAAGACTCTAAAACACACGCAGACATCGTTAGAGAAGAGCACTTATCACTTGTGGCTGAACCTAACTCTCAATACGTTCGTGACGTGACACCATCCTCTGGCTCTGGCCATGAGACCACAGCTAATTTCGAGTACATCATGAACCAAATAGAAGGTGGCTTGAAGATGAAGTTGAGGTGATGGAACAAATACTAACACTGGTTGGAAGGGAGGTATTCGTCGAAAATTAAAGGAACTAACAGGCTATTTGTCTCTTGCATTTTAATGAACTACCTTTCCGAGTTCTCTTCACGAATATTGGCGTTAATTCAATCCCCTATTCTTACACAGGTCCCATAGGTTCAAAATTATCTGACTGTGAAAAGCTTCCAATGGTGTTATTCAAACCAATAATGTTTGACTTACCTCATCATAGTCAGAAGAGCTTGAAAACTCAGTAAAGACATGAGATACTTATCTCAAGTCTTTCATTGCTAATGGTCCTTGTCACGTCTTTGAAAACATTCACACGTCTAGATACTTACCAAATGAATACCAGGCTGTAATCCGTTCATCCATTCAGACGAATGCATTTCTCGCACTCCCAGAGAATGTTCTTTTCGCCATGATGACTGATGGTCTACTTGCTGTCCAACAAGATGCATTACATAAGATTCTTAGGCTCGAAAACACGAAGCAGAGAATCTTTATAACACTATTAGATATAACATCATTCCCAGACTGAATTTTGAGACGAAACATTACACTGAAATGATCTTTTGGGAAAGCACTGATGTTTCAATAACTGTACCACCAGTTCTAAGACGGTATCAAACAAATAGCTCGTGGACAAACTTTCACTTTCTGACAACACTGTGCCAGAATAGTCCTCCACCATCTATCCATGCCACACGATGGCAGTGAAATCAGACACTGAAGCAGCCTCTCGAGTATGTGGCAGTGATGCTAGGAACGGGATTATCAGGTCAACCTTACTTTCTAGGCAAGCTGTGTCTAAATTGCAATCAAAGTCCCAATTTGTGGCAATTTTTCCTGACAGTGACGAATTGGATTAGTTTATCCGGCCCTATATATGGTTGGTTGGTTGGGTAGGGCTGGCGCAGGAGCCCTACGTGCAGCCACCTCCACGGGATAGACTCTGGGACACCTGGACAGACTATATGACCAGGTGAGCGAGGACCTGCACAACCGCTTAAATGTACTGAATTTGTCCCCCTTTTTTGGCCCCAGAGGAGGCATCCCTATCCACCCAAGGGCACATAACTGGCATTTTTATACTTGAATGTGAGTTTTCTAAGCAACTGACATGTATTTAACCAAAAAATGTTTACTTTAACGTAACTAAAATTCATGAACAATTTTGGTATTTTTTGTAATTTTCAGTGAAATTTTGAAACTTTGAGGCAATAGTTCTTACAGAAGATATCTGATTTGAAAAAAAAAATCTATACGTGTACTGTCCATGTGGGGGGGGGGGCACTTTTACCAGGTAATACATTTCCTTCCGAAAAAAAAGTGGTAAAACGCTGCACCCTAGTATAACAGTCACTACCAATGTGTTTGGTATCTCTGAAATGATTTGAAATAATTGTTGTAAATGGAGTTATAAGCATTTAAGTCTTTTGGAAGCATCTACATGATGAGACGTGGTATGTCAGCGCGTTTTCGAAGTAGTCTTCAGAAACATTTAAATTTTCCGTTTCTTTTAACTTTGTTCCTTCATTCATTCGGAATATATTATTCCATGATCATAGTATTTGACGCTAAGATACAGTTGATGCTAGTGCTCTCAAACGGGTCGGGTTGTTGGGTCGGGTCAGTTGGGTTAGCTCGGGTCGGGTTGTCGGGTCAGGCTACTCGGGTCGGGTTGTCGGTCGGGTCAATCGGGTCAGCTCGGGTCGGGTCACACGGGTCGTGTTATCGGGTCAGGTCAGTCGGGTCAGTTCACTTTGGTCAACTGAGTATAGGTTGAGCTTAAACTCGGCTGGAGTCGAAAGCTGCTGTTTTTCACTAGCTCCCTAATTAAAAATAGCAATTTTCAATTGATTTTATAGAAACCATAAATCTATTTTGAACACTTGCAGCTAGTATTTTTATGGTAAATGCTTATTTTTGTACTTGTGTGTACTTTATTTTTTAAATGTGGAAGATTGATTTTACCAATCGACTGTAATATTAATATCTACGCCAATATGGAGTCTGGATTTAGAACAAAACTAGAAGTTGTTTAAGCAAGACCAAAAGAAAGATTGGATATGGACGATCGAGTCCAAGCAGGGCTGCGGTGGCTCAGTGGTAGAGAATTCATCTCTGGTGCATGGTGTCCATGGTTCGATCCCAGCTTGAGCTAAGTAGGCTTTGTGGTGGGGGAACGCCGTGTAGTGGGTTTTCTCGGGGTTCTCCTGTTTCCTCCCACTTTCTTCTTTCCACCATTTCATTCATTTCTCATGGTCACCGTATCCCTTAACCTCGGTGCAGAATCGAGGGACCTTAAACTGAATATTTCATTTTATTTCACCAAGCCCAAGGACATCGATACAAGAACAAGATAAAGATTGGATATGCAAGACGAATTGCATAGTAATTTTCCTCTTGGCCTTGTTTTGGTGATCACCAAGTAGCGATGAGCGCATTTTCTTGCTTTCAGTATAGTATGAAAGACCATAATCAAAATCACACTTGGTCTTCATTTGTACCGATGAGGCGAGCATTCTTGGCTCTTGTATAGCATGAAAGACCACCAAGACTACGAAATGCAGGACCAAGACTTGACTGCAAGACAAAGAATAAGACGCAGTATTGATGACCAAGACCCAGGGAGAGAATTGTTTGAATTTCATTTGTTGGTCTGAAAGTGATGAAATAAAATTAGTACTTTATAATTAATGATCATACTGTATTTTTAAATTTTACATTACAAAATTCATATTATGTATCTTCTTACGTGCAACTATATATACTGTAAAATACGTTTTAATTACCGAGAAAGAAAAATCAAAGTGGCACGGGTCGCGGAATCATAAGAACCTATTTTGGAATGAAAGTTGAAGGGTTGGAAAAAATCACAGGTGTTCTCCTGTTTCCTCAACCATTGTCATTGTAGTTAAACGATTTTCTTTTGTCTCCGCCAAGAGACTCTTGCTACTGCCTTCCAAGAAGACCCCCTGCCGTCCATGCAGATGAGAACACTGACCTTGAAGAAAAATTTTGTCACATAGAACTAAAGCAAGAAAAAATAAATAAATTTCTCCCACGTCGGATATTGGCATCAGTTATAAAAAGAAATAACCAAACAGCAAAAGTGCCAAATATTCATTAAGATGCATATACAAATCCCCCGCTTGATCTAGCAAATGGTTAACGTGTAAGACTTCGGTACACGTGGTCCGGGTTTAATTCCCAATGGGAGTGCATTTTGGCGTTCACCCAGTGTCGTGACCACAGTGCTCTCAAACGTATCGGGTTACGAGTCGGGTCGGGTCAGCTCGGGTCGGGTCAATCGGGTCATCTCGGGTTGGGTTGTCGGGTCAGGTCAATCAGGTCGGATCACGGTTCGGCTCGGGTCAGTCAATTCGGGTCGGGTCGGTCTTCAACCCGACCCGTCCCGTTGAGGATACTAGTTGATGCGCATTGCACCGGCCATGCCATTTGAGTTATTAGAGATCTCCAAAATGTTGATGTTAGTAATACTGTGTTGTCCTCTGTTACAGTAAATAATGTATGGGCTATTGTGGTTTTGTTGAATAACTAAATTAGAAATATGTAATACTTTACGTAGCGCAATTTGAGAAAATACAACTTCATTTTGCTTTAGCAACATTGCTTGTTTATCTAGTGGTATTGCAGAGTATTTAGAAGAATTTCCCAACTTGTGTACACAATTTCAGCATTATATATATATATACCGTAATTGCGGGCTACTTGAACCCTTAAGGGGCTACTTGGACCCATACCAAAAACTTGTTTAAAGTCCCATATGCAATGCAAAATGAGTGAGTTCAGAGTTAGATCCGTTAGATGGGATCATAATGCAGACGTACACACATTGAAACTAGTTCTGTGGTAGGCTACGATTGAGCAGCATTGGTGAGAAAGGTCGTTGACGAAAAGAGTGTATTTATTGACCGCCAAACTTTTATGTGTGGACACTATTTGTAAGAAAGTGAAACCAAAGCTAAGTAAACACATAAGTAGTTACATATAGGCTAATGAAACTGACATGGTAAACTTTCTCATATACAATAAGATATGTGCGTAATTGCATTATTTATGAAGTGTGTACATGTGACCTGGAAAACATTAATAATTTGTCCCATCACATCTTTTGTTATCTTTATCCCACCCCATCCTTTGTTATCTTTATCAATGAAAAAATGGTCTGTTGTCACGTGTCACACAAGTAAGGACTTTTCATTGTTTCCTTAAGGATACCTGTACAAAATGGTACATCAATATAAAAGATTGCCTGCAAGTCGAAAATATGCTGATTTTTTATAACAGCTTGAAGAATGTTTACCAGCAATTCAGTCGAGGGAAATGTCACACAAAGAAAAAGAAGCTCACTTCAAGATAAGTCGTTCCACCATAGAAAGAAGATTAAAGAACAGGTCAAGGCAGAAACCGGGCCATCTGAAAGTTTTCACTGAAGAAGAAGAATTAGCCTTCGTTAGTCATCTTGATAAAGTTTGTGATTTCGGATTCCTCGTTAATTAACTTGATTTCAGATTTATTGTGAAGTCCTATTTAGCCATGCATGGGAGAACTGTCATTGCTTTCTAAGACAATCTTCCCAGTCGAGGTTGTGTGAAGTTATTTTAGAAACTGCACCTCCAGTCAACGACTAGATTTGCTGCTAATATAGAGAGGGCTCGTGCAGCTGTAGAAGAAAACGTAATCAGCTATTACAGTCATTATATTTGATAGTACCTTTTAACATGTTCTCTATGTGGTTTGCAGTAAACAAAAAGTGTTGTTCTTGAAACACCTACGTCCTACTTAGTGTCAGAGCAGATTTCAATGGTTTTCTGTAGGAAAATATGGGGCTGGGTTCAAGTAGCCCGGACGCGAGTATTACTTGGACCCATTTTTTACAATAATCGCATGCGCTTTGTTTTCAATATATGTAACTAAAACTGTACTCGATATGTATACACGACTCCAAAGTGCATTACCACCTGCAATTCTCCTTTTCCTGCAATAGCAGGCAACCCAAAAAGCTTGGGTTAATTGCATATTCGAAAGGCGTTGGACGAAACCTCAATTTTTGCACAAACATATCAGTGTGGCAAACTAAAAATAAGAGAATAAAACAAATTATTAAGAATGACAATTTTATTATTGTGATGGAGTTGGATGACATCAAAAGTTACAAAATGACTTACTAAAGCAGTTCAAACAAGATGAATGGTAAGAAACAGACATAAGAAGAAAGCATTTCTCTCTTTCCGCCCTCCCCACCCAAAAAAAAGAAACTCAAAAAGAAAAAGTTATATAATATAAACTTTTCATATAGAAGTCTAACAGCACAAAAGAAATAGCTAAACAAAACGAAAAAGAGACAAACACAGAATAGGAGACACCAGTGGTGTAGCAGACTTGCGGCCCTCCCATGCAAGATAAAGAAATGGGACCCTAGTTGTAAACCCCATTGTTATAATAGTAATAATAATTTTATTATTATTATTATTATTATTATTATTATTATTATTATTAAAAAGTCGTATCATTTTCAAAATCTCTGACTCTGCTTAAGAGCATGAATGCATATAGCGATCATGTGTGCACGTTTTTTCAATGAGCGGTCCCAAAGGCCAAAAGGGGTGGAAATATCCAAGAGAGAGAAATAAAAAAAAGTCTTATGGTAAATTCTGGTTCAAAGTTCGAAGCACTTAATTTTGCACGTGACATTTTTTTTCTTTTTTCAGGGAACAGAAAAGTTCTGGCGCCTAAGAAATTATACCATATAATATTGCAAATTTGTAAGTGGATGTATTTACATTGCAATTTGTGGTAATAAAGATATTATGATTAGAAAACAATATTGTAAAAAGTAAGTTTAATTTCTTCATCCTTCGCAAGGCTTAGTGGTCCCTTATACCTTGCCACCCCCCGAATATCGATATCGAAAATTTAGAATGATATATTCATGTACACATATTCGCGATATCGAATGTTGATATATGATATAATACATATCGACGATAGCGATGTATCGACATATCACAGGACCAGGTCCGAGAAGTGATGCTTGAAATATACTGGAATCAACAATAAAATTCTAAATAAGTTATCCATTTCCGTATTCAATGTTGAGGGGGAAGGGTGTGAACCCGAATAGAAATTTTAAGAATAACAAATGTTAAGATAAAAGTAGGTTTTTCGTCTAACCCTTAATACAAAAATTAACAGAAAACTATTACTGTAATTTACCTTTTACTTCTGTATCTGATTGTTATCACAAATCAGCGACAGCACACATACTTTACATAGTATACCAATACACTCTATAACTTTTCACAACCAAGCAAGCCGGAAGATGAATTTCCTGTGATATTAAAGTAGAATGTTTTACAAAATAGTCATAATTCATTGGCCATATTTCTATCAGTACTTTGGTACGGACTAGGAGCTGCGAGACTAAGAGTACTAGAAATTAGAGATTTCATTCCTTTCTTCTCTCAGACTAAAAGACCTCTGCATTTTCCTGAGATTTTCATTTTCTTAATATAGGTCCCCTATCCTGGGCTAATTCTGGCTACCGCGGTTTAGAGGTAACCGGTAAACGAAAGAGTAAAGTTTATCGACTCTCAACTCTCGACAGTTTGTGAGAAGATATTTCACAGTTCATATTGTTATTTCTTCGTTACAAACACACTTCTAGTTGACTCTATTCATGGTAAATTACTGAACTTATAAACATTTACAATTATTGAAAAATGAATAATTATTTTTAAAAATAAATAGTCGTTACAGTTCAGTAGAATGCAGTAGTTGATGGAAGTGAATGAAAATATTGTTTATTTGTTGAGATGTGAATGTGAATGTGAATAATAAGTGTTTCCAGTCTCTGGTCCAGAGGCGGATCTACGATGGACTTCTGCGGGCTCGGTGGTTGATAATACTCCTACTTAGAGTTACTTTTAAGAGCTCCAAACTCTGGAATGGGTTTTATTTATATATAAAACAAGAAAGATTCCCTCTCTGGGGGGCAATCGCCATGATCGCCCCTGGATCTGCCCTTGCTCTTGTGTAGCAGACTTTGAAGACATTTAGTTTGTGTATGCTTCTGACGATGCTGATTATGGATGGCCACAACTGGATAATTTTTTATTCTGATATCGGATAGAAATTTATCCGGATATGCAATATCCGGTTGACGGATAACAAAACGAATGACGGATAACGGATAATATCCGTATAACGGATGACGGATAATATGCGGCTGACGGATAATATCTGGATAACGGATGACGGATAAGATCAGGATATCGGATGATATCCGGATGACGGATACGAATAATATCTGAATGTCGTATAATATCCGGATAATGTCTGGATAATAGAAATTCGAATAACTGATTACATCCGGATGACAAATAAAGAATAATATCCGGATAACGTATGTGGTTTTAAAAAGACATAATAGGAGAGGGACGTATCAGTCTTTTCTGCTCATGGAGTTATTAAAAGACAATCACCGGGCAGTGGTCTTTACCATTGAAAGATATTGCTTTTAAAAATGTTTCCTAGTAACTTCCGATTTTCTTGTTCTTGTTGTGGGGCGCAGTGGCTTAATGGTAGACCTCTTACTCTGGTGCGTGCGGTCTTTATTGTTTCGATCCCCGGCCAAGTAAGTTTGCGGTGGACAAGATCGTATCCGTGGGTTTTGTCAGGGTACTCCAGCTTCTTCCCACTTCTCATTTCACCAATTCCTCTGTTATTATTGGCTTGCTTTAATCATTGGGGGAGGTGGTTAACTGGTAGAGCGCTTCTTCTCGTACGTGGGGTCCTTATTTTTTCGAACCGCAGCCAATTAAGTTGTCTTGAGACAGAACTGTATCCGTGGGTATTCTCAGGGTATTCCCGCTTCTTCCCGCTTTTCATTCCACCAATTCCTCTATTATCACTGACTTATTTTATTCATTGGGCACGGTGGCTCAGTGGTACAGCGCTTCCTTTTGTGCGTGGGGTCCTTATTGTTTCGTTCCCAGCCAATTAAGTTGTGAGGTAAATAGGATTCTATCAGTGGGTTTCCTCAGGGAACTCCCGCTTGTTCCCACATTTTATTCCACCAATTCCTCTATTATCATTGTCTTGCTTTAATCATTGGGCGAGGTGGCTCAGTGGTAGAGCGCTTCTTCTCGTACGTGGGGTCCTTATTTTTTCGAACCCCAGCCAATTAAGTTGTCTTGAGACAGGACTGTATCCGTGGGTATTCTCAGGGTATTCCCGCTTCTTCCCGCTTTTCATTCCACCAATTCCTCTATTATCACTGCCTTATTTTATTCATTGGGCACGGTGGCTCAGTAGTACAGCGCTTCCTTTTGTGCGTGGAGTCCTTATTGTTTCGTTCCCAACCAATTAAGTTGTAAGGTAAATAGGATTGTATCCATTGGTTTTCCCAGGGTATTCGCGCTTGTTCCCACTTTTCATTCCACCAATTCTTCTATTATCATTCACTTCCTTCAATCATTAGACGGGGAGGCTCACTCCTAGAGCGCTTCCTCTGGTGGGCCAAATAAGGTTGTATTGGACAAAATCGTATCTATGGTTTTTTTCAAGATACTCTCGCTTCCTCCCATATTTCATTCCACCAATTCTATTATCATTCACTTCCTTCGATCATTGTGCGTGGTGGCTCACTGGTAGAGCGCTTCCTCTTGTGGGCCAATTAAGTTTGTAGTGGACAAGATCGTATCCATGGGTTTACTCACAGTACTCACGTTTCTTCCCACTTTTCATTCCATCAATTCCTCTATTATCATTGTCTTGGTGTAATCATTGAGCGCGGTGGCTCAGTGGCAGAGCGCATCTTCTGATGGGCCAAGTAAGTTTGTTGTTTACAAGATAGTATCCGTGGGTTTTGTCAAGGTACTCTCGCTTCCTCCCATATTTCATTCCACCAATTTTTCTTTTATCATTGACTTACTTTAATCATTGGACGCGGTGGCTCAGAAGTAGAGCGCTTCGTCTGGTGTGCGAAGTAAGTTTGTAATGGTCAAGATCGTATCCATTGGTTTTGTCAGGGTACTCCCGATTTTTCCCACTTCTTATTCCACCAATTTCTCTATTATCATTAACCTACCTTAATCACTGGGCGCGCTGGCTCAGTGGTAGAGCGTTTCCTCTGTTGGGTCAAGTAAGTTGTGGTGTACAAGATCGAACCCATGGGTTTTGTCAGGGTACTCCCGATTCTTCGCACTTTTCATTCCATCAATTCATCTATTATCATTGACTTGTTTCATCATTGGGCACGGTGGTTCTGTGGTAGAACGCTTCCTCCGGTGGGCCAAGTAAGTTTGTGGTGAACAATATCATATTCGTGTGATTTCTCAGCTTACTCCTGCTTTTCCAGCTTTTCATTCCAGCAACTCCTCTATTACGATTGGTTTAATCAATGGGCGCGGTGGCACGGTGGTAGAACGCTTCCTCTGGTGGGCCAAGTAAGTTTGTGGTGGACGAGATCGTATCCGTGAGTTTTGACAGAGTACTTCCGCTTACTTCCACATTTCATTCCACCAAATCTTCTATTATTGATTTTCTTCAATCAGTGGGCCCGGTGGCTCAGTGGTAGAGCACTTCTTCTTTTGAGTAAGTAAGTTTGTAATGGACAAGACAGTATCCGTGGGTTTTGTCAGGGTACTCACGATTCTTCTCACTTTTCATTCCATCAATTTCCCAATTATCATTGACTTGGTTTAATCATTGGGTACGGTGGCTCAGTGGTAGAGCTCTTCCTCTGGTGGGCCAAGTAAGTTTGTGGTGGACGAGATCGTATCCGTGAGTTTTGACAGAGTACTTCCGCTTACTTCCACATTTCATTCCACCAAATCTTCTATTATTGATTTTCTTCAATCAGTGGGCCCGGTGGCTCAGTGGTAGAGCACTTCTTTTGAGTAAGTAAGTTTGTAATGGACAAGACAGTATCCGTGGGTTTTGTCAGGGTACTCCCGATTCTTCTCACTTTTCATTCCATCAATTTCCCAATTATCATTGACTTGGTTTAATCATTGGGTACGGTGGCTCAGTGGTAGAGCTCTTCCTCTGGTGGGCCAAGTAAGTTTGTGGTGGACAAGATCTATCACTGAGCCACTGCGCCCAATGATTGAAGTAAGTCAATAATAATAGAAGAATTGATGGAATGAAATGTTGGAGGAAGTGGGAGTACCCTGACAAAACTCACGGATACGATATTGTTCACCACAAACTTACTTGGCCCACCACAGAAAGCGCTCTACCACTGAGCCATCGCGCCCAACGACTGAAGCAAATCAATAATAATAGAAGAATTGGTGGAGTGAAATGTGCGAGGAAACGGGAGTCCCTGTCAAAACCCACGGATACGATCTTGTCCACCACAAATATATCAGGCAGGGGATCAAAACTGTAAGGACCCCGCGCTAGAGAAAAAGCGTTCTACCACTGAGCCACCGTGCCCAATGGTTGAATCAAGTCAATGATAAAAGAGCAATTGGTGTAGCGAAAAGTGAGAAGAAGCGGGAGTACCCTCAGAATACCCACGGATACGATCTTGTGCACCACAAACTTACTTGGCCCAGCTGAAAAAGCGCTGTACCATTGAGCCACTGCGCCCAATGATTGAAGAAAATCAATAATAATATAAGAATTGTTGGAATGAAATGTGGGAGGAAGCGGGAATTACCTGAAAAAACTCACGAATACGACATTGTCCACCACAAAATTATCAGGCAGGGGCTCGAAACAGTAAGGACCCCACGCAACAGTGGAAGATTTCTACCACTGAGCCACCGTGCACAATGATTGAATCAAGTCAATGACAAAAGAGGAATTAGTGTAGTGAATAGTGGGACGAGGCGCTAGTACCCTGAGAAATCCTACTGATACGATCTTGTGCACCACAAACTTACTTGGCCCACCAGATAAAGCGCTCTACCACTTAACCACTGCGTCCAATGACTGAAGCGAGTCCATGATAATAGAAGAATTGCTGGAATGAAATATGGAAGGAAGCGGGAGTACCTTGACAAAACTCAGGGATACGATCTTGTCCATCACAATCTTACTTGGCCAATCAGAGGAAGCGCTCTAGCAATGAACTACCGCGTCCAATGTTTAAACCAATTCAATGATGATAGAGGAGTTGCTGGAATCAAAAGAGGGACGAAGCAGGAATACCCTGAGGAAACCCACGGATAGGATCTTGTCCACCACAAACTTACTTGGCCCGGCAGAGGAAGCGCTCTACCAGTGAGCCACCACGCCCAATGATTGAAGGATGTCAATAATAATAGAAGAATTGGTAGAATGAAAAATGGGAAGAATCGGGAATACCCTGACAAAACCCACAGATACGACCTTGTCCATTACAAAGTTACTTGGCACACCAGACGAAGCGCTCTACCACTGAGTCACCGCGTAAAAAGATTAAAGTAAGTCAATGATAATAGACGGATTGGTGGAATCATGTGGGAGGAAGCGACAGTACCCTGACAAAACCCACGGATACAATCTTGTAAACCACAAACTTACTTGGCCCACCAGAGGAAGCGCTCTACCACTGAGCCGCCGTGCCCAATGATTGAATCAAGTCAATGATAAAAGAGGAATTGGTGGGATGAAATGTGGGAAGAAGCTGGAGTACCCTGATAAAACCCACGGATAAGATCTTGTCCTCCACAATCTTACTTGGCCCACGAGAGGAAACGCTCTACCACTGAGCCACAGCGCCCGATCATTAAACCAAGTCAATGGTAATAGAGAAATTGGTGGAATCAAATGTAGGAAAAGCGGGAGTACCTTGAGAAAACCCACGGATAAGATCTTGTCCACCACAAACTTACTTGGCCCACCAGCGGAAGCGCTCCACCACTGAGCCACCGCGCCCAATGATTAAGGTAGGTCACTGATATTAGAGGAATTGGTGGAAAGAAAAGTAGCAAGAAACGGGAGTACCCTGAGTAAACCCGGGATACGAACTTGTCAATCACAAACTTAATTAGCTCACCAGAGAAAGCGCTTTACCACCTAGAAACCGCGCCCAATGATTAAAGCAAATCAATGATAGTAAAATAATTGGTGGAATGAAAATTGGAAGAAGCGGGAATACCCTGAGAAAAACCACGGATACGATCTTGTCCATTACAAATTTACTTGGTTCGGGATCGAAACAGTAAGGACCCCACGAACCAGAAGAAGCGGTCTACCACTGAGCCGCCGCGCCCAATGATTAAAGCAAGTCAATGATAATAGAGGAAGTAGTGGAATGAAATGTGGGAACAAGCGGAAGTATTCTGAGAGAACCAACGGATACGATCCTGTCCACCACAGAACTTACTTGGCCAGGAATCGAAACACTAAGAACCCCACGCACAAGAGGAAGCGCTCTACCACTGAGCTACCGTGCCCAATGAATAAAGTAAGTCAGTGTCATTAGAGGGATTGGTGGAACGAAAAGCGGGAAGAAGCGGGAATACCCTGCGAAAACCACGGATATGATCCTTTCCACCACACAACTTACTTGCCGGGGATTGAAACAATAAGGACCCCACGCACCAGAGTAAGTGGTCTACCATTGAGCCACTGCGCCCCGCAAGAAGAACGAGAAAATTGGAAGTTACTAGGAAACATTTTAAGAAGCAATATCTTTCAAAGGTAAAGACCACTGCCCGATGATCGTCTTTTAATAACTCCATGAGCAGAAAAGACTGATACGTTCCTCTCCTATTATGTCTTTTTAAAACCATATACGTTATCCGGATATTATCCTTTATTCGTCATCCGGACGTAATCAGTTATCCGAATGTTTTATTATGCAGATATTATTATCTTAATTATCTTAATCTTAATTTTATAAATTATCTGGATGAATCCATTTTCCGGATATTATCCGACATCCAGATATTATCCATATCCGTCATCCGGATATCATCGTTATTCTTATTTTATACGTCATCCGTTATCCGGATATTATCCGTGAGCCAGATATTATCCGTTATCTGTCATCCGTTTTGTTATCCGTCAACCTGATGTTGCAAATCCAGATAAGTTTCTATCCGGTATTAGAATAAAAAATTATCCAGTTGTGGCCATCCATAATCAGCATCGTCAGAAGAATACACCAACTAAATGTCTTCTAAGTCTGGTACACAAGAGGAGGGGCGGATCCAGGGGGCGATCATGGCGATTTCCCTCCAGAAAAGAATCTTTCTTATTTTATATATATATATAACCCATTTCAGAGTTTGGAGCTCTTAAAAGTAGCTCTAAGTAGGATTATTATCAACTACCGAGCCCCCAGATGTCCATCGTAGAACCGCCTCTGGACAAGAGAGTGGAAACATTTATTATTCACATTCACATTCACATCTCAACAAATAAACAATATTTTCATTCACGTCCATCTTCTACTGCATTCTGCTTAACTGGACCGACTTTTTATGTTTAAAAATAATTATTCATTTTTCAATAATTGTAAATGTTGATAAGTTCACTAATTTACCATGAATACAGTCAACTAGAAGTGTTTCTGTAACGAAGAAATAACAACATGAACTGTGAAATATCTTCTCACAAACTGTCAAGAGTTGAGAGTCGACAAACTTTACTCTTTCGTTTACCGATTACCTCTAAACCGCGGTAGACAGAATTTGCCCAGAATAGGGGACTTATATTAAGAAAATGAAAATCTCAGGAAAATGCAGAAGTCTTTTAGTCTGAGAGAAAAATGGAATGAAATCTCTAATTTTTAGTTCTGTTAGTTTTGTAGCTCTTTGTCCGTACCAAAGTACTGATAGAAATATGGCCAACGAATTATGACTATTTTGTAGAACATTCCACTTTAATATAACACAAAATTCGTATTTCAGGCTTCCAGTATATTTCAAGGATTACTTCTCGGACCTGGGCCTGTGATATGTTGATACATCGCTATCGTCAATATTTATATCACATATCAACATTCGATATCGCGAATATGTAGACATGAATATATCATTCTAATTTTTTGATATCGATATTTGGGTGACGGCGAGGTATAAGGGACCCCTAAGACTTGCGATGGATGAAGAAATTAGCCTTACTTTTTTACAATATTGTTTTCTAATCATAATATCTTTATTACCACAAATTGCAATGTAAATACATCCACTTGCAAATTTGCAATATTATATGGTATAATTTCTTAGGCGCCGGAACTTTTCTGTTTGCTAAAAAAGAAACAAAAAGTCACGTGCAAAACCAAGTACTTCGAACTTTAAACTAGAATTTACCATAAGACAGTTTTTTATTTCTCTCTCTTGGATATTTCCACCCCTTTTGGCCTTTGGGACCGCTCATTGAAAAAACGTGCACACATGATCGCTATATGCATTCATGCTCTTAAGCAGAGTCAGAGATTTTGAAAATGATACGACTTTTTAATAATAATAATAATAATAATAATAATAATAAAATTATTATTACTATTATAACAATGGGGTTTACAACTAGGGTCCCATTTCTTTATTTTGCATGGGAGGGCCGCAAGTCTGCTACACCACTGGTGTCTCCTATTCTGTGTTTGTCTCTTTTTCGTTTTTTTTAGCTATTTCTTTTGTGCTGTTAGACTTCTATATGAAAAGTTTATATTATATAACTTTTTCTTTTTGAGTTTCTTTTTTTTTTGGGTGGGGAGGGCGGAAAGAGAGAAATGCTTTCTTCTTATGTCTGTTTCTTACGATTCATCTTGTTTGAACTGCTTTAGTAAGTCATTTTGTAACTTTTGATGTCATCCAACTCCATCACAATAATAAAATTGTCATTCTTAATAATTTGTTTTATTCTCTTATTTTTAGTTTGCCACACTGATATATTTGTGACAAACTTGAGGTTTAGTCCAACGTCTTTCGAATATGCAATTAACCCAAGCCTTTTGGGTTGCCTGCTATTGCAGGAAAAGGAGAATTGCAGGTGGTAATTCACTTTTGGAGTCGTGTATACAATAAAGCCTGTAGTTCAACTTAATATGGGTTATGACAATAACTTTCGAGTTTTCGTGGATGAAAACAGACCGAAAGAACGAATTTATTTCAAAATTGGGTCCAAGTAGGCCGCATCTATGGTATATACATATCGCAGATCCTAGGGGAGGGCTATAGGGACTACTATAGCCCCCCTTAATGCTCAGGTATACACTGGATTAAATGAGCTTCAATCCTACTTTCTGGATATAGTACACTGGATAAAGCGGCAAACCATAGTTTAGCCCCTCCCTTGATCATATACTGGGTCCACGGCTGTATATATACAGGGTGCGAATTGGCGGGGGATGCCAGTGATTTCTTCCCTGACAAAAATGTTTCTCCCCCTGGAGAAGAAAATTTTATCCCTGGCAGGGATCTTTTTCTCCCTCTGGAGTATTTTTAAATGGACATGAAGATAGAAAAAGGGAACAATTCTTACTTTGCGTAGCTAACCTAAATATTGCTTGAGTGAAAATTTATGATACATCTCATATATATCTCATATACATCTCATATATATATACAGTGTGTGTGTGTGTGTGTGTGTGTGGGAGGACGGTGCGCATATAGGTGAAATTAATCCCCTCGGGAAAATTTTTCAATTCGCACACTGTATATATATATATACAGGATGGCCCATTATAATATTTCCACAGAGATATCTCGAAAACGGTTGAACATAAATGAACCGAACAAAAACTCAAATAGGAAATGCCATGGGGCACACCGAATTGTGTTTTTGCTGCGCCTGCCGGGGAGCCCTTCATGGGGTCCCAGGGCCACATTTTAAAATTTTAAATGGAAACATGAGGCAAGTAATACCTCGTTCCATAGATCTTTAAAAAGTAAAAAGCGTTGTGGCAAAATATTTTTCATATCAGTCACCATATTCAAGATGGCCGCCAAGACATGGTGCCTGTATCAGATAAAACGTCCAGTACCAATAGACTCCTAATATGAAAATAGTTGGAGATAAATGAACAGAATAAAACTCGTATAGGAAAAGCACAGAGGGTATTTATCATTTCACGGCTGGAGTATAATGCAACGGAGAAAAAGATTATTAAATTGTAATTGACATGATGCAAAGGAGGAAATGATAGAAAATTATCTTTCCGATCTCTGTCCGTAAGTAGGTGAAGGGGGAATGAATGGTAAAATCTCAAATGAGAACCTTACTTTTATTTGCAATAGATATGGTCTGTCTGAAACACTTGTGTGTACAAATGACTGGTACTATAATGAATAAAAATAAAATGAAATAAGGTGAATATAAATAAGTTGAAATTCAAGTTTAACAACATTTTGCCCATCGCTGATAATTTAACGCAATGCGTGCAAGATTTTTGGTCATATCTGCATCAGTATGTACCGTTTCGTTACAAAGGATCACAACTGAAATTACCGTTGAAAGTTATTCGGAATGTAACTGTGGACATCTCAGTGAAACTCATATTCTATCACATGCAAGAAGACATAGAAGGAAAAGATGCGAACCAATATCATGCAGACGACTGTTGAACAAAACCAACGTTTGTAAACATCGTTATAAAATTGCATTGTTCGACAAATTTGTTTCGCATTTCAGTTGATTCATTTTTGCATCAAACCATTGCCTGCAATCAAAATGGAAGATACCATTTAACAAGAATTTTACATAATTTATCCCATTACAAAGACATTTATCTCTTATAAAAACATTTTTCAAATGACTTTGTTTTGTAGATACAATTTGTAAAAACTAAGGCTCTCATTTGCAATTTCACCGATCCTTCCCGCTTCACTCACTCACGGAGTGAGGTTAGGATAAATTTCGAAAAGTTAGATTTCTTCTAATCATCTTTTCGACTGTTGCAACATTCTCGAGCTATAGAATGGTAAATACCTGTGTCATTTCCTATTAGGATATTTGTTCTGGTGTTTTCATATTAGTGATACTGGACATTTTGTCTGATGCAGGTACCATGTCTTGGTGGTCATTTGGAAAACATTGAACAATCTTTTGCAACAGCACTCTTTAGTTTTTAAAGATACGTATATCGAACGAGATATCACTCACCCCAAGTTTCCATTTACAATTTGAAGCTGCGCCCTTGGCAACCATGAAGGATGGCCCTGAAAGCCTCCACGACAATATCAATCGATATTCCACATGACATTTTCTATTTGAGTTTTTGTTCGGTTCATTTATGTTCAACCGTTTTCATATTAGTGATGCTGCACGTTTTACTGTATCTGATAGAGGCAACATGTCTTGGCGGCCATTTTAAATACAGTGCCCGATATGAAAGAGCTTTTGCCACAACGCCTTTTAGTTTTTAAAGATCTATCAAACGGGGTACCACTCACCCCTTGCTTCCATTTAAAATTAAAGTTGAGTCCCGGGAACCTATGCAGGGCGGCCCTGGGGGCACCGCGACCATATATATATTGAGAGAGAGAGAGAGAGAGAGAATTATATTTTCATCAGCAGTGGATTTTGTTTTGGGAGAGGCTTGAGGAACGACTAAGAAACATTTGCGTTGTACGTGCAATGCAAAAAATGATCACAAATTTATTTCGGGAGGGGTTTGAGCCCGATAACCACCCCGTAAATACGCCACTGTACATCAGTCAGCCGTTCTTATATTATCTAACACAGCAACGAAAGAAATTTTTTGTGAAGGCAATTTTAGTATCTATCAATATCAATATTCGAGACGAGACCGAGACTTTCGAGACTGAACTAAGTCTCGTCTCCGTCTCGTCTCCATTTATAGAGATCTGTCTCGGTCTCGGTATTTCAAAGTCCGTCTCGGTCTCGGTTTCATCTCGGTATATAAAAGTCTGTCTCGGTCTCGGTACCATCCTTAAAAATGATTCCAAAAGTATTTTCTCTTTTCTTTAGCCTTTCAAAAATGTCTGGTCAACAGAGTAAGAAAACCCATTTTTTGCAAAGTTTCCTGTTGTACTTTGGATTCCTATAATGTTCCCATGCTGATCTTTTTTAAAAAAAATTCTAGTATGTGTACAAAATTCATTTTTCATCCCTAAATAAAATAGTATTGTGATGGATTTATTAAGTTTTGTTTCTTCTGTGAAACACCAGAAAGTCATTAGAAAGAAGGTTTTTTTTTTTTTTTTTTTTAATATTCAGCTTGATGAGCTGCAAATGTGTTGATTCTTTCTAAACAAAAAAAATCTAAGGCTATTTTTTTATCCTGTAGACCAAAGTGCAGAGTTTGTTGTGCTGTTGTGCATTCTTTAAATGTGGTAAATGTTGATGTCCAAATAATTAATGCCACTTCTGACTCTTCTTCTGTGGTAGATTATATACTGTTGTGAATGCTGTTGAAAATTAAATCAATAAAATTTTGCTTCCTACACAGAAAATAATATAGAAATCTGTTGAGAAAACTAGAACTTGGTTAATGGTTGCTTAAGAACAAAGTCAACAGTGATTAAAAAACGGGAATAAACTGTGACAGGGTAGAGCAACTCATTCATAAGAAAAGATCCCACCCGGATTCCATAGAAGAACATCGAAATGGACGGGAGGAAATCCCGCAAGTTACTGACAAATATGGCTTCAATTCAAAAGCTTTAGTAAAACGAAATTAACAGCCAATAACAAATTAAAACACCACAGATTTTTTTTTTAATTTTTTTTAAGGAATAGCCATCCATGACAGGGACCCGAAAATATGCAGATGATAATTGTACAAACCCATTCCAAATGCAAAGGTCATCGGTTAATATTCCAGTATGTCATGGAATTTTATCCAGCTAAATAGCACAGGTCCAAAGACTAAAAAACTATTCCAGAGCTTGACCAATACCAAGTCCCGAGGAAATTTTATGAGATTTTCAATAAAGGATTTCAATCCAGTTCGTACAATTTAAAATTTTTAATTTCGAAATTCGTATCTTCCATCGAAAGGGCGACCAATTTTATTGAAGACTCCACAGAAAAGGCAATTTCTTGTACAAATGCAAATTTGTATTAGGCTTTAAATTTAAAAAAAAATCTCGCAAACATAAACTACACATAATAATTTTTTCACTGAATTTAAAGATTGGCTCAACAAAAACAACCGTTGGTACATCAAGTTAAAAATAATACGTTCAACATCATTAATGAAAAGAATTACAAAGAGAAACTACTATCCAAAATCAACAATACATCCTTTTTCAAAGTGAAAAATCGGCCCAATGAAGTCATTAAAAAGTAAACATTGTTCTCGAAGAATCTTTGATTATTGACCAGACCACAGGTAAATTCCTTAAAGTAGATTTCCGTGATTACTGTTAACCTTTGGACTACCGAAAATTCATAATAAAGAAAATGTTCTTTTAAGATTGATATTCTCAAGCAAAGCTCTTCAACTTACAAATTGGCTAAGTGGCTAACATATTTCATTTCTGACAAGATCAAAGTTTTAAATACTCCATCAAGAACGATATGGAGATTATTCCAGACATCAGGTCACTAGTTAGTGCGAATGATTTATACTTAGCTTCATTAGGCGTTACAGATATGTTCAATTCAATAAAGATCAATTTAGCCATAAACTGTACACAAGGAAAAATAAGAGTAAACATGGTATTAAATCTTATCATCTACGAAACCACTAAACTCCTTGAATGCTGTCTTGACAATAGTTATTTCTAATTTGAAGTACATGTCTAGAAGCAAAAAGAAGGTCTTAGGATGGGAAGCCCATTATTTCCTCTACTTGCCAATGTAGTTATGGATCATTTCGAAAAGAAAATTCTTAGCGAAGATAAATGCAGATTTCTCAGATATTTTCAGTAGGTTGATGATGATCAAACCCAAACAACAATAATAGGAAATTTGATAAAAATTGGGCTTTTCTACCCCTCTGGCCACGCATTTTTAAAAGTTAAATAAAAGAGGTAATAGCTTTAAAATCAATTTCTTGGTAAATATAGATCCGTTTGATTTGAAAGTTTCTTATCAACATACAAAAACTATTTCAAGGATGAATTGACCTTGTTGTAGACCTACAATGTTTGGTTCGAATGTAATTAATCCTATATTAGTATGATAAAGATCATTTCAACTAGGATTAAAGAGCATGGCAGAGACGCTGAGAGAGAAGAACACTTCTCCCTTTCCGTTTTCTAGAACCATCTGCACGATTCAGAATACAATATAGAACGCACCACAATTTTATACCTATGTTACAATAATACAGAAAGAAAAGTTTTTGAGTTCTTTTTCATCAGGCCCAAAGAATCTAAGTTCAACTTAGATAAGGACAACCTAGATTATAAATGGAACAACATAGTCAATATCTCAAGGAAAACACAAAATTAATGGACAATGTTTATTTATATTTTATTATATTATTTAAATTTTTGTTCCAGATTGTTTCCAGTTTACACAACTTCATCGTTAAGAAAATTACCAATCTTAGTACGAAAGCTAAACAGGATCTCAACACGTGTTTTCTGAGGATATTTACATTACTTCAAAAACTGGATCTGAACACATTGCGTTCATTTATAGTTGAATTATTAATTAAAAATTATTTTACAAATTCACAGCCGATGTCAGCAAAAAAGTAGAACTAACTTTCAGAAGATATCTCATTGACAGACTACATCAGCCAAAATAAGTGTTCAATTACCTCTGTCATGAAATTCACAAAAGTTGCTGAGTGTTAAATCTGCCCGTGGAATTAATGTTTACAACAGTCAAAAATAAATTGAGCGACAACCACGTACAGTATAAATTAGAGACATATTGTTGAATTCCGTATAAATTATTAATATGAATAGTATTTTTGTATAAACAGTAAATTCACGGGAAATGAAGGGTCAATTATTAAGGACAATCAAAAATCGAAATTACTAAATATTTTGCACTAATTGCTCTTTAAATAAAATGAAATTTACAATAGGGGACGTAAAAGTAAGAATCCGGTTACATAATAATAAAAATGGTACTGATGATTTTCTCAGAAAGGAAGGAAATATTCCATTAAAGCAATAAACATGGAGGTACAAGATAAACCACTTTTGTAATGAATGTGTACGCTGTAGCTTTTATAAGTAGAAATTAAAATATGAGTCTTTCTTCCCTTCCCTATCGGAGTAGTAAAATGTAATCAAATGTTCATCATTCTTACCGTGAAAGTCTGATTTTAGACTTTGTTCCTTTCTTCTCATTAACTAAATCACAATTTTCTCCGATCCCCAGTCTAGATATTCCTTGTCCAAATTTAGTATTGACTTAAGAGTTTTAATAGACCACACTTCTTTTTATTTACTTGCAAAATTAATATCTGCCTTTAGAAAAATTTTTACCTCTGCGATATCATTTGACAAATCATTCAATGTTTAGAAAGACTTAAGAGCGGTTAGTCTTTTTTAAAGTTTCTAAAATAACCTTTTTATGTTAATTATTTTTGTTTATGTATTGCTTGTATATGAACAATTAGCACTGGCGTATTTACGATTTTGTTTCGGGGAGGGCTTTGCTAACTTTCGGGGGGAGGCTTTGCCTGAAAATGTGAAAATTCTGCAAGATATTTCATATACTTTACTATAGCAAGTAAGATTTCGGAGGGCTTAAGCCCGGAAGCCCCCCTAAATACGCCACTGACAATTAGAAAAGCAATTAATTTAATAGACAGGTACGATTACCTTGCAGCAAATCAATGGAAAAACTTTTAAAATTAGTGTAACATTTTTCTATTTTACGTCCTGGTCTGAATGCTAAATAGTACAAGGAAGGATCAGTAAACAGTACACATTGTTTCACGCTTTATTATACTGATCTTAGATGTAAAATTGGAAAGGAAAATATAGCTGGCAGTTTTCAATCAGATGTATCTCTAATGGCAGAAGCCTAAACTACTGAGTAAAGATGTTGCATGTCTTACAGTTGTCTGTTTGTAAAAAGAAGATGTTCGTTTTCTGTGGGCAAAAGAACATAGCCCGTGAAATCCCCCAAATAATAATAATAATAATAATAATAATAATAATAATAATAATAATAATAATAATAATAATAATAATAATAATAATAATAATAATAATAAGTATGAGTGTACCATTATAGGGGAAGACTATATGGATCATAGCGTTTCTAAGTGGTGCAGATACCTTGAAAAAGGCCGTTTGAACTTTGCGGATTTATCATGTACCGGGCGTCTAGTAGCACTAATGAACAGAATGTCACGGCCACTGAACAGGCAATTAGTAATGAATTGTATGGTACAGTGTGTGATGAAGAGCATGACAATTGAAATTTAGCAAAGTGAATGCTCGGTGAATGCAAAGAGCCTCAGAGACGTGCATGAAGTGCATCAAATGATGAACTATCTGGATCACCTGGCACGATACGCTGAAGAGGGGCATGCTTTTCTTGAAGGTGTTTTATAGATGATAAGTCATGGGCGTAAACCATTACACGTTTGAAAAAAAAACGGTCATCTATGGAGTGGAAACATACCGATTCCACAATAAAGAAGAAATTCAAGGAGACTCAATCTGCTGTTTAGTGGCTGCATTCTGGAATGTAAAAGAGATTCTACTGGTGAATTATCTAACACACGAGATTATTGTGTATAATGGACCATATGAAACAGCATTAGCTAAATTGTGACACGCACTTCGTGACACACGCCTTAATATTAATACTGGAATTGTCAAACTCTATACCAATGTACGTACCCATGATGCTACTTCTGTTTGTGAGATACTCGAGAAATTTGGACAGTAAATGCTCGAGCACGCACCTGATCTGGCGGCTTTAGACCATAAACCTTTTGACTTGATGAAGAAACTCTTGTCCAACCCATTTCAATTCCGATGACAAAGTCAAATCGGTTGTGCAAAGATGACTATACTCTCAAAAGACGGATTTCTATTAACAGATGTGTTGAGAGACTTGGCAGCCACGTTGAAAAATAACATTGATATGAGGGTTTACTTTGTACACATTCTCAGTGTATTACCTATTACCAGTGGCGGATTCAAGGGGGGCTATAGGGGCTATAGCCCCCCTTGAAGCTCAGATATACATTGGATAAAATGGGCTTCAATCCTGCTTTACACTGGATAAAACGGCAAAATATGGTTTAGACCCTCCCTTGATCATATCCTGGATCTGCCCCTGCCTATTACACTTCCTTCTACATAAATAGTTGTGCGTCACTATTAAATTTATATATGTGTGTGTAATATAATATAATGTAATATAAATACCTCTACCGTTATATTATGCTCTATTCTATGTTATTACGTGCAATTACGTTGCTATTACGTTGCAAGTCTAACCAGTAATTAAGTGAAGATGGCGCAGAGATTGAACATTACTGACTGTGCTCGGATTGCAGCGAGGATGGAAGTATGGCAGTCGCCTGTAATGGTGAAAGATGGCGGAGACGAGAGAAGGAGAGACACGCGACTTTGGACGTGAAAACAATAAAAGGACTGTATGCGAATTTGTTGCGTACGGGTTCAGTTACTCACCAAAACAGTACTGAGCCCCCAAAGAGATTTGCCACTGAAGAGGCTAAAGCTAACGCTGCTGCAGCGTTTGCGCAAAGTCCTTCGAAGTGTCTGAGACAACATCATAGGGAATCTGGGTTATCATATAGTTCGGTCTAACGGCTAATGAAGAAGATCAACTGGAGACGATGGAAACCACATTTTGTCCATGCGTTGTCACCGGAAGACTGGTGTTAGGGTGGAGTTTGCTAAATCCACATTACAATGGGTGGAAGAGGAAACAGATATCCTGAGTAACATTCTGTGGTAGGCAAAGCAGTGTTCCATATGGGTGGATTCATAAATCGCCATAATTGCCATTACTGGGCCCCAAGTAACAACAGTCCTGGAGCTGCAATTGAAGAATTGCAGTTATGTCCTTCGCTGACTGTGTTGTGTAGCTTTCGTGATGATACTCTTATCGGTTCTTACACTCTTCGTGAAACAATGAATGAGGAAAGATATATGCACATGCTACAAACGTTTATATCTCCCATTGTTTCAACCTGGGACGGAGTGGACAATTTGTACTTTATGCATGATGGGACACCTCCCAATTTTGCGTTGATTTCGCGAGAATGGCTGGACAATGAATTCCAAGACGCGTTATTGGAAGTTTCGGAAATATTGAGTGACCACCGAGAAGTCCAGATTTGACCCATTGGATTATTTTTCTCTAGGGGCATTTGAAAGAGAAAGTATATGCCAGAAACCTGCGCGATTTGTACACTTTGGAAGCAGTCATTAAGGAAGAGTGTGTGCGGCGCACGGTTACCAAACGAAATGTTGCAACGATCTGTAATGAACGTTGGGCCCAGACTGCAACGGTGTGCTACTAATGCACATGAATACGTTGTACAAAATGGCAAGGACCATAGTACAGAATAGAATTGACAGCAACCATGTAACATTGTTAATGACAGAATAATAGTGAAATGAAAATAGAGATGTAGTTGTGGATCACACTATATCTATATCTATATCTATATCTATCTATCTATCTATCTATCTATCTATCTATCTATCTATCTATATATATATATATCTATATATATATATATATATATATATATATATATATATATATATATATATATATATATATATAATACACCTCAATTTGTATGAAGAAATAGGAAAATTGGAACATCTATCCAACGAACTTGTCTTTTCTCCGCCAAATTTTTATCTGAATAAAAGTTACGAAGTATGGGGGAGAAACACGTCCGGACATTTGCTTTACCCTCTAAGGGTGAGAAGATATTGCATGTAATACTGTTTGTTACAGTTAATTTGCACACACCTTTCTTCAAAATATATTGTTACTAACGCAAACCAAAAGATCTCAGCAATTCAATTGGTTATTGCTTTCCTTTTCTACTGCAGTAATAATCTTTTTATCTTATGTAATCAGTTGTCATCCAGGTACCTAAATGACGGAATGTTGGAAGTCTTATATTATTTAACAATTGGGTTCCAAAAATGAGTTAACACTCATTTGGCCAAAGTAGAGATCCTGTGGTTTGGCTCTCTACTTGCTAATAACACTGCCCAACAACAAATTATACCTGCGGGATCAAAATAGGAGATTCTTAAGGAGACGATTGTGCTCATTTACGAAATTACCATAAGAATATTCTGTCACGTCAGGTTCAAAAAATATAAACAGATTTAGTGTTCTCATTATATATTATACGTAAATTAATAGCTTGCACTTAGATTAGCACATGGCCACACCTATAAAATTTTGACACGCTCAAAAAAATCACTTGACACTCTTGTTAAATTAGCTTACAAATGTACAATTGATATACATGAACATATACGTAACAATGGTGAAGATAAAGAGGGGGTATATGGGGATATAACCTCCTTTCGAGGTTTTTTTTTTCATTAGCCTTGGTATTCATGAATATGGAAGTGTAATGGATATTAGATGTTTATACATGACAATGAGAAAGTCTATCTGAAATTTTGATGATTTCATGATTTAATGTATTACTAGTATCCATCTTAGCCAGACTCTATCTACTCCACCCATGCCTTATAACGAAACATTTTTGTTGCTTTGATTATAAACGCTTGTCTTTGTGGTGGTGGTTGTAGTCCTGTTTATAAGAAATGAATAATAGTCCTCATCATAGCAGGATCCTTATGACCTTGTTATCTCTTTTCTATCACAGAAGTATATTGATGAAACATTTCCCCCTTTTCATCATAAACATCTCTTAGAGTTTGAGGAGAAAAATTTAGATCTGCAGGAAGGAAGTACATTTTCAAGGACTGCAATCCATGTTTTCATAGCATCTCAACAAATTTTGACCAATATTCTGTAATTTTAGTCTTTTCTGTTTCCAGGAAAGTCATCACTTTTAAACTGTAAAACACTTTTAAAGTACTGCCAAACTGCCAACTCAGCTTTTTGTAAAAGATTTTCAAATGGTTTGTCCAAAACGAACTTCCTGTTTTAAGGGTCGATGAAAATTCCTTCCCTCAATTTTTCATACATTATCTCTGGAAACATATTTTTCAGATACTTAGATGCATTGTCATTTCTGTTGAGTGCCTTCTCAAAGTTCTCCAGCAACCCAAATTTTATGTGGAAGGAAGGAAGAAAAATTTTATGAGGCACAACCAATGGTTCTATTTTTATGGTATATACTTCTGGAACAAATTCTTCCTTCTTCTTCCAATGTTGCACTATATAATGTTCGTCTTTCGCATGGCAATCCCACAAACACAAAAGCAACAGTATTTCGCGAAACTATTTTGTAATTCAGCCAGTAAGCCAATCAGTCACCACATATCTTCCAACCAGGATCTTGATATTTTATAACACACACAGTTACGGACATATTTTTATGATTTTCTTTCAAACCGACAGAATGAAACACTAGAACTGATGACAATGTATTACCATTATGAAGCAATATTACTTTCAGACTAAATGTTAAAGAATCGATGAACAATCACCACTTGCTTGGAGTGTATAGAACACCTACTTTGTTAATCAAACCAGTAATGTTGTAACCCTTCAGTTACAGTGTATATAGTATTTTTGTTTAATTCTGGTCCTAATAATTTTAAACCTCAATGTATAACAATAAAAGGTATAATCGTGTTTTATTGTATAAATTTTTAGTTTACATCTCGAATCCGTTTTGCCTTCGTTTAAATAAAATTAATTTAGAAGTTTCATAATAATTAAGCATGTAGGTTTTTGGGAAATAATTTCTTGTTTACATATTATATTTCTCCAAAATTTTTCGTGTATGGGCATCTCATTTAGATAATTATAAAATATATACTATTATTTGAATGTAATGGATATGTTAGTGCTTGGATAGAATTTTCTGAATTTTCCACCAACCCGAAAACTGATAGCACATTTTGAACACCCTTCGTCCCAATGAGATACCCATATACTGCCGAAATCTGGTTTTATTCGCTTTGTAATCCCGCCGCGCGAAATTTCTGCGTTGTGATTGGAAACTAGATGCAACCTTAGTGGTTTGGCGCGTTTCTATAGTCTTTCTTCGAGAGCCATAGTGGAGTCAACAACCTGTATATCACCACTGTTCAAAATTTAACATTTTTTGTCGAAAAGCTACTAAAACCCAGGTAATGATGGTTTAAATCGTTAAATAATCAACTCAGAAGCAAAGTGAACTCCTGAACTATTAAAATTTGATCCGAAAAACGAACAGGAAGATATAAAATATGGAATCTCGTACCGTGATAACCATGTTTAAAATCATAAAATCCCAGGACAGGTCTGAAGTGCTAGTGGATTGGTTTTCCGGTTTTGTGATTTTTTCAAACTAAGATGTGGAGATTTGAATTCAAAAATTTCCCCTTTACCTGTTCACTACAGAGTTAGATAAGATAACCTGTCCGTGACATAGTTTTTTCGTGTGTGCGTAGTATATTCATAAGTTAGGTAAGAAAATGGCGTTATACGTGGTTTATGCGTTAGTTAAATTAATTTCTAAAATGTCCGAGTAAATTTCAGTAGGAACTCCTATCTACTGTTATTTGGCCTAGTTTCCTATAAACTCAATATAGATTGAACAATGACGTGAAGATTCCTTTCAGAGGGGAGTCTTCCTTAGGCAAGGACCACCTAGTTCTAGCTACCGCCTTCCTTTTTCACGTTAGAGCCGATCAAAAATATGTTAATTTTTGAAAATATATCCATGTTTAGTTTAGATATGTTGATTTCCACTTTGTGCAATAATGATATGTCTTTATATGTGTAGTTATAGACTTGAATAGATGTAATATATGTGTGTGAAAATGTTTGATAGTTTATCTAATGACAATGTATTGCTGAATTTTCAATTATTCATCTCTTCCGGAATAACCTAATGAGCAATCCACATACAAATTAAATGCATCATGATTCCGCATATTTATTTTGTAATATAGAACTTGTAATTCATCTAGAAATAGTATCCAGTACATTTTCCGGTACTCATTTGAAAGTGCCACCTAACGCGAGGCAACAATAGTATTTCACGAGTCATTTCGTAAGGCTAGCATAGTGAGCTCGGTGAAGTTGAAACTTGTAGTTTTGGATTTTTAAAAGATATTTCTATAATCCATATGATTTCGGCAAGTAACTAAATTTAAAAACAAATGCATTATCAAGTGTTCATACCAGAAGTGTCATCCAGTTTTGATGTCAAACAACTAAGTGGTAATAAAAAATTAAACTTTGCATATATAACCGCTACCAGGTTATAGAAGGATTTTTTGTGGACGCCCTGTATATTTCGTAAAGACTGTGATCTTTATTTTCGATTTATACTTTATTCTGCAACGCACATAAGTTCTTTCTTAAGTGGGAATTGCTTCTTTCCCACACAATTGGACAAAGAAGTCTTTCATCATTTTTCATATATATATTTAAAACATTGCTTTTGCTGAGAACATTTCAGTTAGTGACGAACCATTTCAGTGTTTCTCCCTGACTTATTATATGCACAGTATATATTCTATAGTTATTTAGAACTGAATTAAGTATTTTCTTTAATCGCTTATGAAACATTGCAATAGATTAGAGCAGACCAGACCAGAACAGGTATTCAAGTGACCAAAGTGGCACCAATTGCGTTGTATTCCAGCTCGTTCTCTGTACTTTCTCACGCCAGAGTTATCGCCGTGTCTAGTGCATTATAGGCAGTTGACTAAAATTAACATAAATTGTTTTCCGTATTCTGTTTGTATGTGCATACAGGTGAGTTAACTTAGTGATTTTTGAAATGAACTGCCAACACTTTTCAGTTGACCATTGCAACCCGTACCTTGAGCATCGGTACTCAGGGAGTTTGACTCCAGGTTTAGAAGCCGTAACCACGCACATCGCGTCGAGCTTCAAGTCTGACTTTTTGTTAAGGGGCAAAAGCTATTTAGCAGGTGAAGGACCTTTTCTTACGGTTAGCCCCAACTAGTGAAGTCCCAGGTCCGCAGACCTTGTGCTTTTAAAATGTTATACACGCGCCCTCCAACATCAGCATTCCACTGTGGAGACCTTTTTTTTAATCTGCTGAAGACGCATCTTTACGCTTTAGAGTTGTTCGGCGTAACAACTGGATTCATCGTGGGACGATCCAGACAACTTTTCCCCAGTGCTAACCCCCCAAGTGTGTCAATGGTGTGAGAGAAGCATTTACAGTGAAATCCGAATTATAATATTATATATTTAAAGGGCTATCGCGCACTGAAAGGGCAAAGTGTGATTTCAGTGACGAAAATTATTATACATATTCAGTGTTCAGTGTTGTGTTCATTCCTCTTCACTATTTTATTTATATAATAGTGTTCTAATAAATAAGTATAGTGTCATTTAATCCAGTGTGTTTTCGTTGTTTCTATGAGTGATGTTTGTGTGCGTTATGGTCTGGATGACCGTCTGATCGTCCGTGAGGTTTTCGAGACGAGACACCCGAACCTCTCGGCGCCTAATGCTCATCTCATCATTGAGACCGACGAGCGATTTGGGAACAGTTTGTAACTCTTCTTGGAGAGGTCCTTCATCGTCCTGTCCAGGTAAGGTCCAGTCGCAGGAGAATACTTATTGGTAGGACCAGAACTACGAACAGCGACCAGATTACACGAAACGGTTACAAATAAATGTTCACCCAAATAGAGACCTCGAACTTAATTGGTTATACATATTGTCTTAATTATAATCAGTTATTAAGAGCACTACTCTCGAAGTTGTAGGCCTTGAATTGTTGATATTTCATAGCTTTAATTTTTTCATTTCTTCTGCGGGTACTATACTGCTTGATTTTCGGAATATATACATTTGTGGATGAGTACAGTATTGAAATATGAATTGTTTCGTACAGCAATGTGCATATCAAAATAGAAATGAGTATAATTGTAGATGTGAGTGAGTGTAAGCAAACAAGTATGCTACTAGTGCTATGTACCGCGTTAAGAGTAGGTAATCTTAGTTCGCGAAGCTGATGGAGTATCGTTCACAGAAGATAATTATTAGCTAGAAATGTAAATCAGTAAATAATACTAATTTCGTTTGTGTATACATTTTAACAAGCTGCAAAGTGTAAACATAGGGTGTCGTTGTGTTGGGAGAAGTGAATTTTGGATCGTGCGAATCTTTCCGTGTAGTAGTCGATGCTTGAGAATTTTTTATTTAAGTTTACAATCCCTACTCCGTTATCCTTATTGGATATGCAAATATGGGTTATAAAAAGTAATTTATAGTACATCAGTACTCGTTTATAGTGGCAATATAGATTTGAATGTATAGGATATAACTGTTATAGGCAGTTTTGGACATTTTAATAACTGGATGTCTTGAGAATGTACCTCTATGAAATGAAATATGAATAAGTGAATATAAATAAATAATTATAGACGAAAATATAATAATCGTCGTCTAATGATAGGAGACCTTATAGTATATGTTAGCCCAGTTTATTCTCTTTTTGCCATTGGTTAGGGTTGTGATTTAAACATAGTTGTATGAATGTTGATGCATGATAGCGAATGTTTCAAGCAGTGGCCCCTGCATTGAAAGTTCGTACGGAAGTGAATGTTGCATACATTGTTCGCTATATTTACACATTGCAACTTGTCTATATTATCATAATTATTCAAAACTGAGATGAAAGCATTGCGGGTAGAATAAATTGATCGAATATTCAAACGAATAGCTTGCTGAAAACGATCAGTATTTCGTATTCTTTTATAATTTTCACCATTTACGCGTATTAGTGACTTAAGTAAACTGATATGTAAATGTTAGTATGTATTGACAATATAGTTGGTCTGACGATGTGGGTAGTGTTTGTTTATTAAATATTTCCGTACATCTTAAGAGAAATTACAGAACGTTATAAACAATTTGTGAATTGTTGCGCAGTTAAAGTAGACATGTACCCTTAACATTTGACTCGCATTCGTGTTCGTTTGGTCTTTCTCAGCAGTGTTGCCTATACGGAATAAAGTTCGTCACTGTTTACATAGGTGATAGGAAAGATGAAGGCGAATAATATATTATGCTTAGTACGGTAAAATGTTATTTTTTCCCGTACCAGACGCCACCCACTATCTCTAATATTCTTATTGTTTCTAATTATGAAATTATTTAGAATCAGGGGCCCAAGGTTTTGGTCCCTTGCGAGATTGGTAGCGCTATCGAGGTTTCGGCCCAAAACAAAATTATTTTTATTTAAATATTTTCTTAAATTTTAGGTTATCACTGTTTTGAATATATCTTCACTTACTGACTTCTGAACTGTTTTCTTCATATCTTAACGTAAAATCTTTTTACTTCAGTAACGAATCGGATTTTTTTATTATAAACCTCAAAATTAAGAGACCACATCACCACCCTGGAGTAATCCAGATCCCGGAGAAAGTTCAACGGGATACGCCGACAGAAGGGCATGTTGGAAAGGGAAAGTTCTTTACAACCAGACTCTTTATAACACCTTTCAGGACAAAGACTTGTTGCGAGCTTCCAGTGGGCAATAGCCCTGTACAGGGAAGGCCGCGCATCTATTGGCATATAAATATTTTGGCTTTAAACCAATGGTTGTAATTTTTTTTCTAACTACGTCTTTTATTCTACCTTTCTCTGTATACTCTTATCTTCTTTCCATCTGTCTATTCTCTTATCATCTTTTCTAAGTTTTTTGTTTTGTTTAGCAACCTGCAACCTGTTTAACTTGACAATTTACACAACCACTCAGTATAACTGATTCAAACATAGAGATATCATTTAGATATTCATTTTGATTTGCACGAGATGTTGTAAGTTGTAATTTGTGGGGTTATATACCTCTGTAGTATGCTGAGGGATACTTTACCATCGCTAGCTTTGACCTGCCATGGTCGTGAACGATTGTTCGGTGGATGATTTATTTATGTTTTAATTTTCTCTACAGTGAAATAACTTTGAAATATTTTAGATTTTTTTAACCTTGTCATATCAATACGAAATATTTCGGGTCCCACAAACCGCCGTAGTCATTGCATTCAGGTTTGGTTCAATACCCATTAGAGATAAATCTTTACTGATTATATTTCCGTGGGTCCACGAATTTATTGCTAAATTGGAGCTTTGTCGTTACTTATTTTAAACTGCAAAATTGTCAATACTATAAATCAATTTGCAATATCTATTCACTATTATATTGTACAGTGTATAATATTTCGTGGCTATACCTGCCTACTACTCTTGATAACTACAAATTTTAAATCACTAATGATGGATGAAGATGTGAACATGTTGTTTTCTTTGTTGTGGGGCTACTCATTGAATTTTCGTTTTTTTTTTCTTTGCATGTGATATGTTTACGCAACATTGAAAGTTATAATGAACGGGATAGTTAACTGTCAATTGTATAAGATGATTAAATATATATGTGTATCGAAATATAAATATGCGATAGATGTCTATTTGTTACGAAGAGTGTAGTATAATGTCAAGATACGTTGTATCAATGTAAACTAAGGGTTTGTTGCTTTCCCCGATCGGTTGCGATATAATAGATACGTTCTGTTGCTATGGTTTCGTAACTTCGACAAACATAAAATTTAAATGTGTAGAGTATACCGCTTTATACTTAAATGTTATTCTTGCCCTTGTGATGTAATCGAACTTATATATGTGTCTAACACCTCTATGTATCACCTTACTAATTGCATGTTGGATGTAGTAAAGAGGCAGATTATGGTTAACGTTGGATGTGTCCATAAACATTGTGAAACCAGAATTCTTTGATATAATTACATCTCTATTTCCTTTACGAGACTTAAGAATCTCGAAAATTAGATAGTTGCATTAATCAAAGTGAAATTACTGTGGTCGCTTCGTAACAGTGATAAGCAATATTCACAATATAGTTTTTTTTTAATGACAAGTCCACCGAGGACATCTATCATAATGAATAATCTTACTAACTTGTAGTGCTCTAAATTATATTAACGTAACTCTGATCTTTTGAAATCTTCAAGATATCTCCAGTTTGACTATACACCCAACTAAGTGGTGAAAATAAAGACTTAGTCCGTTCAGAAGTGGATAGTGGAAATTCAAGTTTGCTAAAGACTAATATAATATAGTCTAATAATTAACCATACGTAATATGTGTCAGTTCGAACTAAATAATTATCACAGTATGTATGTATGTTGAAGGAAGACACAGTGTGCGTAGACACCTGACGAGTGAAATATGGATACGCTAAACAAGTGATATTATCTAAAGCTACGAGAAAATAGACTCGTTCAGTGAAATTTTCTCCCTTTTCATAATACTATGAGGAATGAGATTCGATCTCTTGTCACAAATGTTTGATTTTGCAGTAACCTCTGCTAAATTTCACTATCCAAATATGGTAGATATGTTTAACGTGTTAATGTATATATATATATCTATATCTATCTATCTATCTATCTATCTATCTATCTATCTATATATATATATATATATATATATATATATATATATATATATATGTCTCTGTGTGTGTGTGTGTGTGTAACTGTATGTAACTGATATCTTTTCCTGTGTTCTTATCATCAGTAGATGTAATAATTGTTATAAAACTGTAGTTAGGTAATAGTTTCCTTTCTAAAGCAATACTTAACCTGTTTACCTACACGTATATTAATACAATGTCAAATATGGTATGAATCTGTGATTGAATGAATGGTACTTCTGGTCTTAAGTAAAAGAACTTTAAAGTTTAGTATAAACTAATAATCTTTGTTATGTGTATATTTTAATTGGAAAATGTGTTTACGTATGGTTCATGACCTAGATTATGAAGATTACTAATACCTGGCTCTATACGGTTAATTCGAAATGGCTCTATAAAGCAAGCCGAAGCAGTGGAATAGAACTAGCGATAATAATTATTTTGTCCAAAAACTTCAAGAACTCCATTTTATGGATAATAAGCTTATCACCTGAAATTTCTTTCCCTTGACTAACTCAAGTACTACTTTGATTCATTGTGCAAAATTCAATAAGCGAGTAAAGATTGCTTCATAACTAGAAACGACGAATGGGTCAATGAACTTAACATTTATCATCATCTGGGCTGGGTCTAGGTTACTTCGACTGCTGCATTTAACTGGATCCAGGTCAGAGTTGTATGGGTAGACATGAGTCTTGCAATAAATCAGTTCAAACTCGGTTCTCAGGTAATAGAACGGGAGTATAAAGAACCTCTTGTACCTACTTAAGTTTCTTTACTATATTTCGATGATTATCCTGTATTTCTTAGTCTCTACCTCTTGTTTTCCTCTCTTTTATCTTCTTGTGTCTTCACCATAGACCATTCAATACACCTTTCCTGTAACATTTTCTTCTTGTCTTTTACTACCTCCGACATAATATATTTCCATCAGAAGACCTTTCTAATCCTCTTTCTTCCTTCTATTTCTTGTTGTTCTTCTTCTTCCTCTGCTTCCTTCACCTTCCCCTTAAGGTCCCTATATCTCTCTCTTTCAGTCTTTTTCTATTTTAATTAAAACTGAAGGGAAGTTGTGAATGGGAGTTGTCGCCATATGCGCAGTCAATAAGTTTAGTTCGTTTTCATCTTCGCAAGTCCGATTTTGAATAACCATTGAAGAAATACATATAAATATTAAATTTAGCAATTAACTTACTTCATGTTATTAAATTAAGATACCCGATGGTAGAGTATTCAGAAGTTTTAAACTGGCGACCACTGCGACTGTCTTCTCCGTCGTCTTGTTTCAATGTCAGTACAGAAATGCATCTTCTCCACTACAGCAAAGTATTGCGCAAAGATCTGGTGCCTATGACGAAACTCAGTAAGTTTTGTACCAAGCTCATTGCTGAAGTCTATATCCTAGAAGTTCGGATGCTTGTTTAGACAAATTTAAGTTATTATTAAATCATCCAAGTCTTCCTGCTGCTGTACTAAATGTATCTCACTGTCAATGTGCTTAAGCATGGTTCGGATCCTTGACGTAGAAGCCGCTGGCTCCGATGAAATATCAGGTCCAGGTTCTTTGGTCTTCTTTAGCAGGTATTAAGATGGAAGTAATGTAAAGATGTCATTCTTCAATATCGAAAGGAGATTTAATACTATGCCAAACGTTTTTCTCCTTAATGTTATGGAAAACCTATAATTCTTGCATTTCAATTAATTGTAATGCTGCACATTAAACAGTCACCTTACATGTGAACAATAATTGGAAATTATTAAATATAATTTAGATTTATGTCCAAAATCGAAAACTCAAAAATACAACTATGATCCACATATAATTGACGTACGTAGCTCCAGTAACATAAACTGATAATACATCTACTTTCTATCTATACACTCTGGAAGTAGAATAAAATAAGAAAGATTACAAGAAGGTATATTTAAAAATACTTTGAAATTAAGATAAGGGAAAATACATTATCTTATTCTTCCGTAAGTTTTTCATATGCTTGACTAAAGTGTTATTAAGTATTTTGTGCTAATGAGCAAGATAGCACAGTGGTAGAGCGCTCACCTCTGGTGCGAGTTCTAGTTATCCGAAGCCATGTGAGTTTGTGGTAGATAACATCAGGTCCGTGAGTTTTCTCGGGATTCTCCCGTTGCGTGACTTTCTCATTCCAACAGTTGTTTCATATTCATTTACATTCATAAATCATCTCTTCTCCTTTAGCCTAAAAGTCACACTCGTGGCTACCAGATTTCACTTTTTCATTTTGTTTTATGTTAAGTTACTAACAAATGTATTTAAGAGTTTTTTTACTGAAGAATTTTCTTTCCAGCCGAAAGAAATTCCAAGAGATTGATGCGACTGAATATGTATGGTGTAGTTCCTGATGTAATTGATTTTGTGCCAAAGGATGTAGTAGAAGTTGTTTACGGTGAAAAGATTGTTGACTTTGGAAATGAATTGACTCCAACACAGGTGAAAAATCCTCCAACATCAGTGTGGTGGCCAATAGAAAATGACAGCTTTTACACTCTTTGCATGACAGATCCTGATGCTCCAAGTCGTCAGGAACCTACAGATCGAGAGTGGCATCATTGGCTTGTTGTAAATATTCCGGGTACAGACATATCGAAAGGAGAAACTTTATCACAGTACATTGGGTCTGGTCCCCCAGAGGGAACTGGTTTACATCGATATGTGTTTGTTGTTTATAAGCAGCCAATTAAATTGCAATTTATTGAACCTTTTCTGACAAATAGATCTGTTCAGAATCGTGGTGGATTCAGTATCAGAAGATTTGCTAAAAAGAATAATCTTGGTTATCATATTGCAGCAAACTTTTTCCAGGCACAATGGGATAAATATGTACCAGAACTCTACAAGCAACTAGGAGGTAAGGGAAAAGAACTCATTAACTTTAAAGCTTAAGTGTTGTTACGGAATCATTATGAATAACACAATTATATTTAACAACATTGTCGTAATATTATAGTGGATGAATTTGAACCCTTGAGAATCATTAAAATACTAGTTTAAAATATCATAAAATGAAAAGAATTGCAGATTTTTTCTCTGTTATGATAGAAACTCATTTGGGTTATGCAGTATATTTAAAAAGCTCTCCGCGCTTTTCTAGTGGCTAGCACGTATGTACGTGGTCCCAGATTTGATGCCCGGTGGGAGAGCAAATAATAATAATAATAATAATAATAATAATAATAATAATAATAATAATAATAATAATAATAATAATAATAATTTTACAATTATTCACTTTCATTAATCATCTGTATCCTTTAGCCTTGTGACGTTAAACTAAATATTAAATTTAATTACCCTTTCCAGCCCGTTGATAATAATGTTACAAATTGTATCATTACTCCTAAGTTACAACTATGGAACTTTTGAACCTTTTTAACAGAATTATCTTAACACATAAATGATATGGGTAAAAAATAAATAGGGTGCTCTTGTTATTTATGTATTTTTTTGTTTTATGTGTACGGAAATATACAGTTTTAAGTTTTGTTACAACTGTCATTGCTCATAAGTTACAACTATGACACTCTTGAAGCTTCTTTTTATAGAATTATTTTATCACATATATGATATGTTTGAAAAATAAAAAGTGTGCTTTTGGTATTTTTGCAATTATTATTATTATTATTATTATTATTATTATTATTATTATTATTATTATTATTATTATTATTATTATTATTATTATTATTATTGTTGTTGTTTTAAACGTACAGAAATATACAGATTTACTGTTGTTAACAGATAATGCCTTTCTTCTGAAGTAGTGATAGACAATTCCGGAATTTTTACTTTCCGGAATCCGGAAAGTAAAATCGGAAAAATTCTGATTTCGGAAAAATCTGGAATTCAGAAAAATTCCGAAAATTGAAATTTCTGATTTCGGAATATTTTGCTATCCCTACTCTGAAGGGACAACTGCCACACTTTTTCAAATAATAATCTTAGTAAATATTAGGACCGCTTAAAAATAGAACTGGTGTAATGTGTAGTTTTGGTATTACCATAATGTTATATTTCTGTACTTTAACTATGACCTTCAACTTTTTTCCCAATTGTACCATCGCTTACAACTATCAAACTTTTGTAACTTTATTTTTATAAGATTAGTTTCCATTTACTAGGCATGATTAAATAATAAAAAGGAATACCTTTTTCGTAATAATCTTGCGGAAAATATAGGCCTAGCAATGTAAGGGGTTGAGTGACTATTACAAATCTTATCAACAAAAATAAGAAATAATAAAATAATATAAATAGATGAAAACAATAAACATACATGCCAGTAATACTTCTTAGAATTACATAGATTTACATACAAAATTTTCTGTCCTATATTTCACAGCTCATTCTTTTCACTGATGATATGATGTTTTCCTTCAATTTTGCTTACAGTTGCGTAGTCCGGGCTGACTGGCTCGTAAGAGATGAAACAAGAACTTCCCAGATTGATATTTTTAAAAGATACATAACAAAAGTCTTCATTTTCTGGCCAATAGAATATATAAGGCCCAGAGCGATTCATGATTTGCACTCTGACGTACAAAAATAATAACTACAAAAATACCAAGAGCACTCTTTTTATACTTTAACCATATCATGTATGTGCTAAAATGATCTTATAAAAAGGATTCAAGAGTTTCACACTTGTAATTTACTAGCAATGACACAATTTGTAAGAAAACTTAAAACACTATATTTCCGTACATGTAAAATACAATATATATATTAATTACAAAAAATACCAAAAGCACCTTTCTTATTTTTTAACCTATCATGTATGTGCTGAGCTGTTCTATTAAAAAAGTTTCAAAAGTTTCATAGTTGTAACTTACCACCAATGACACAATTTGTAACAAAACTTAAAATCGTATATTTCCATACATTTAAATACCAATAATAATAATAATAATAATAATAATAATAATAATAATAATAATAATAATAATAATAATAATAATAATAATAATAATAATAATAATAATATTAATAATAATAATAATAATAATAATAATAATAATAATAATAATAATAATAATAATTACAAAAATACCAAAAGCACCCTTTTTATTTTTTTTAACCATATCATGTATGTGCTAAGATGATTCTATTTAAAATGTTTCAAAAGTTTCATAGTTGTAACATACGAGGAATGACACAATTTGTAACAAAACTTTAAACTGTATATTTCCGTACATAAAAAATAATAATTACAAAAATAAAAAAGAACACAATCTTTATCTTTTAACCATACCATGTACATGTTAAGATAAATTTACAAAAAAAAGTTTCAAAAGTTTCATAGTTGTAACTTTCGAGCAATGACACAATTTGTGAAAACCCTATAATTTTTTGTATGACCATTGATGCTTGACAGTGTAATCTTTTGCAAGGTTACTGAAGATCTGCTGAAAGAGCAAAAATTAAGCTTCACAACTGGATGAGCCCAATAACTTCAAAAATAAGGATGTTATAGTCATTTAGTTCCATGATGCTGAGGCAAAATTCACATTTTTCAAAAAAAAAAAAAAAAAAATCCCGGTCTATTTCTCATCCAAAAATTCGGAAAAAATAATTTAGCATAATCTTAATGGTATTTACGTATGAAAAAAATTTGAAGAGAATCTGAGACATTGAAGCACAGTGCTCTAGGTGATTTCCATGGAATGACCCGTATGAAACTTATACAGGAACAAAGATGTAAGTGTTAAGATAGGTTAAGAACTGACGGAATAGAGTACAATTGGAAGGGGAGTTTGACAAGGATGCTGCCTCTCTCGAACACTATTTTATGTCTATCTAGAAGAGACAGTGAAAAATAGCCTATATGATGATGGCGCATTTCGGTAGGAGGTAGAATGATTAGATGCATAAGATTTGCAGATGATATGGCGCTTGTTGCAGAATCTGAAAAGAAAATCAATAAAATGTTAGAAAAATGAGGTAGGGCTTTGAAGATTATGCGATGAAAATAAATGTTAGAAAGACAAAGGCCATGGTGATTGGAACCAAGAGGTCTGTGTCAAATATAAAAATGGGAGGGGAGCAAATAGAGCAGCTGAATAGTTTTCGATATCTGGATAGTATTCTTAGTAATGACATGAAGTGCGAACGTGAAATAAAAGCAAAGGATAGGAATGGCGAAAGAAGCCTTCAGGAGGAAGAAAAGTGTGGTTTGTGGAACCTCGAATAGAGTTGAAAACAAAACTCATAAAATGCTTCTTGTGGAATGTTGTACTGTATGGGGCGGAAACGTGGACATTACGTAAAAGTGCTGAAAATTGACTGGAAGCCTACAAAATATGCATGTGGAGAAAAATTGAAAGAATTAGTTGTCAAGCGGAAAACGAACGAGAGAGTGTTAGAAATGGTGGGGGAGAAAACAACACGTTTAGATAATAAGAAAAGGAAGAGAAATTGGTTGGGACATTGCCTAAGAAAAAAAATATATACCATGAGGGACGTCCTAGAGAGTATGGCGGAGGGGAAGAGAGGGAGGGGGCGAAGGAGACTACAATTAATGGATGATATAAAAACAGAAGGATCATACCTGAAAGTGAAGAGGTTAGCGGAGGACCGTGGAGCATGGAAGGTTCTCAGCTGCGGCAAGTGAACTGCCAATAAGGGCGGAATACCTATGATGATGATGATTACTCTCCTTATACTTGATTAATTGCAACTCTCAACAATAGGGTTATTTCTGCAAGTGAGAGAAGTGCACATACCAAATTTCATCAATATCGGTTAAATTTTACGAGAGCTGTCGTGAAACAGACGGAGGAACAGATGGAGAGAGAAACATAGAAATACCAAACGAATCGAATAGTATGAATTTTGGGTCTCTAGGCTAAGTGACGTCTTGACCTTTATGCCGTTGTTCAAACTAAAGACAGCAAAACTCAACGATTTCTGGTTTCAATATTCATCACAATAGAGTAAAAATGGTAATAAATAACAAGAAGCATTCGCGTAGCCTTATGCAGTTCACAATAATAGATAAACCACGAAATATTGCGCATTATTTACTGTTTCTTAAGATATTTAATAAAATTTTAAAAGTATTATATTACCGTGTCGTATATTTCCTTAATTTTCTTTCCTGTAACATTACAGTCACCAGAATATTTCTTTATATTTTAAGTAGACTCCCCTTGCTTCCCCTTGAGTTCCATCATCATACCATGTTTGCAACTCCGGATCTTGGATTTTTGGGGTATTTTTTAGACTTTCAGTCAAGCAACTACTGCATCATCACTATTTATCCTAGAATCATGGTCCATACCTTGTTCTATTCAGAATGAAGCAGGAGTTCAAATGGTACCACTTACATGCCTATACCATTAACCAGGAGAGAGAAAAATGATGTTAAAGGGAAAATTTCGGGGGCGGGGAACATTTTTCCACACTTTGAGCCCCTCTGGAACGACCCTGTGTGAACGTAGAGATCTCAAAAAGAATCTGAAAACTACTACTCGGTAGGCTGAATGTGTATGCCAAATTTCAAGATTCTATCTTGAATAGTAAGGGCGGGGGAAATTTTATCAAGAATCCCCACAATGCCCCAAATTACCTCAAAAGACCCTGATCTCAGGTAAAAAGTTACCTCAGACATCCCTATTTACTTTAGGATTATAATCCGCCAATCATTCTCTTCAGAATAAAATTGCCTTTCATTCGGTACCATTCACATGTCTCCATCATGTATCTAAGGCGGGAAAATCCCAAAGAAATTGCTTTTTTTTTTGTAAAAATATCCCTTTTTCAACTTTTGCCCCTCTGGACCCCCCTATTTAATGCAGAGATCTGAAAAAAATCTGTTAAATGCTACTCGGTGGACTGAATGTTTGTACAAAATTTCAATCTTCTACGTGCAAAAGTAAGCCCGCAAAAAAATTACACCGACAATACCCCATATTCCCCTATACAGAAGGATATTTTGATAAAAATTCCCTGAGACATCCCTAATTAGTCTAGGATCGTAGTTCGCCCATCATTCTCTTCAGAATAGAACTGCCTTTCAGACGGTATGACTCACGTGTCTCCATCATGTATCTGAGGCGGGAAAATCCCGAAGAAAGGGATTTTCGGGTTAAAATACCCCCTTTTTCCAACTTTTTGCCCCTCTGGACACCCCTGTTTTAACGCAAAGATCTGACAAATCTGACAAATACTACTAGATGGACTGGATGTTTGTGCACAATTTCAATCTTCTAGGTACAAAAGTAAGCCCGCCAAAAAAATATATATCGACAATGTCCCAAATTCCCGTATACAGAAGGATATATTGTAAAAAAAATCCCTGAGACATCCCTAATTACCCTAGGATCATGGTTGCACATCATTATCTTCACAATAGAACTGCCTTTCAAACGGTACCATTTACGTGTCACCATCATGTATTTGAGGCGTAAAAATATAGAAAAAGGAATTTTTTGGTAAGAAAATATTCCTTTTTTTTCACCTCTTTCCCCCCTGGACCCCCTTTCTGCTAACGCAGAAATCTGAAAAAATCTGGTAAATATTACTCGGTGGACTGAATGTCTGTCCAAAATTTCTATCTTCTACGTGTAAAAATAAGCCCGCCAAAAAGTAATGAACATAAGCTTAATAAAAGAAAACATATTGTTAAAGTTATGACGTCATTAGCACCTATGTCTCGACGCAGGAAGGTGTGAAACCATACGTAACGTCTTCTACAATGCCTCTGGACTTGAAAAACAAAAACAAACAAACAAAAAAAATACCCGCACGAAAAAGATCAAATAGGAGAGTTATAACGCAATGTACCATGAAACACCCGTATGGTACAAATTGTACCATAAGATCCCGAAAAGGATATAACAAGAAGCATTACCGTAGCCTTATGCAGTTCACAATAGTAGATAAACCACGAAATATTGCGCATTTTTTACTGCTTCTTAAGATAGGCCTATTTAATAATATTTTAAGAGTATGATATTACAGTGTCGTATATTTCCTTAATTTTCTTTCCTGTAACATTACAGTCACCAGAAGATTTCTTTATATTTTAAGTAGACTCCGCTGGCTTCCCCTTGCGTTCCATCATCATACCATGTTTGCAACAGGACTGCAAACGTATCGAGTACTTTGTGTGTAGTACAGAAGAGTTGCGGGGGGTCAGCGGAGCGGAAGAACTGTGGTCTCCAGACGTTCAAAAGAAGATTTGAACATGCAGTGTTGACAGTTGTTGACTAATTTCCAGTAATGTGACATTTTAAACAGTATCAAAGAATAAACTTTAGCAATTGAAAATAGAAGCATACAGTAGTATGTAACTCATTCTCTTAATCAGTTATATCCTCATTTCTTTCTGCTTCAATTTCTAATAAAAGTAAACTAATGAAACAAACAAAATTACAGCTTTCCGATGTCGTAACGAGAAGAATAGGAGGATGAAAAATTTAGAACTCTTCTCCAGAGATTTTCCCTCAATTTTTTTTAAAAAATTATTTAATACATCTATGATTTATTTTTTAGGATATGGTTTTCCTGCCTAGATATAGGGCCTACTGAAAGTTTATAAGAAAAAATTACTTTTGAAAACAAACAATACTTTGTAATGTTACTGTAATGGTAAAATCTTAACTTCTGTACTGTGAAAGCCTGAAGGAAATTTTGGAGCTGATTTTCATATTTTAACTTTCTTCTTTAACACATGCAAAATAGAAAAATGATTATTGCTATATGATGTAACATACTTTCAGCTGTGTTGAAAAGATTGCTAAAGTGCTTTAGATTGATGTATTTTGCAACGCCAGCATGATATTATTCACATTCCGTTTCAGTTATAGGTATTACGTATTTTACGTTTCATTCATCATTTAAAAAGAGCAATGCAGATCATGTTGTAATTATACAAGGAAGAGTATTCTGGTTCCAAAAATGTGTACTACTAACGTTAAAATTTACAAAGAATTTCTGTTTGCAAAAGTACTATCCAGTGAATACATTGAAAATGAGACAAGTGATTGTTAACATAATTCTACCTCCTTTGAACCTGTGATCATATTTGGAAAGCAAAACAATTGAACACTGAAGACTGATAACATCTTTTGCTCTAGTTGACCACACTAATGATTATTTTAGTAGTGAACTCTATGTAATAACTATGAAAACACTAGGTTCAAAAATGAAGCAGTGGTAAATATAATGCTTAGTGATAAAGTAGAGCTTCTACTTAAGAAAAGTATATTGCATGTATAAAAGTGTCCAAGCAAGTTCTTTCGCTTTTTCACCCACCACCTTCGAACATCGATATGTTACCTAAGACATACCTGAAAAATCAAAAATAGTCCTCATCAGTATCGACGACCTTCTGTCAACGTTCTGGAAGTCCATGGATTCCATCGCCGTAGAGCTTGGCGGACCGTGAGGCGAAGAAGATATCAAGTGCATTTTTCAACTCTACTAAGAATTTGAACATGCGTCCTCTAAGGTGGTTGTCCAAGGTATTGAATAGTTGATAATCGGGCGGTGCAACGTCCGGGTAGTGTGACAGATCCAACAGTGTTTCCCACCCAAGGCGTAGGATGGTGTCCCGGGTCATTATAGCCACTTGGGGCTTAAACTTGTCTTGTAACAGAGGGACCCCTTTGTGATTCAGAAGTACTGTCTCGAGAGTTTTAAGCTTTTTTCAACATGGTTCAACTGCCACAACACAGCTGCATTGATGCTCTGACCAGCTGGTAGCAGTTCCTGATGCACGATGCCGAGAGCTGTCCACCAAATACGCAGAGGGACCTTGTTCTGGTGCAGTGCTGGTTTCGGCGGTTTTGGAATCGGTTCATGGGACGCTAACGAGTAATGACGGCTCCGTGAATTTTCGTACAGGACCCACTTCTCATCACATGTCAACACCCTGTCCAAAAATTGCTCCCTCCTCAGAGGAGACAGCAAAGAAATACAGGTGTCTGCTCATGTTGCCTTCTGAACAGGTGTCAAATCATGTGATAAACATTGACCCAACTTTTAGTGCTTCCCAAGTTGATGGAGGTGCTGTCGAATGATTTCTCCACTAAGACTGAATTATACTCCCAGTTCCCCTCATGTCAGACCACTGTTCATCTCAATTGCAGAATGAAGATAATCATTTTGTACATGTGTTGTCTTCCGGCGCGTGGTGTATCTTCGAGTGTTTCATCACCATCCTTAAACTTGTTAAATCACCGTTGCATTGTCCGCGTAATCACAACACCCTCACCAAAGGGCTGGCATATCTTCCTTCCCGCTGCAGCGGCGTTTGGCCCCAGTTTAAACTCGTACCCCATGCACGCCTTTATGATGCTCTGCGGAGGTCCTATGTTCACTTTGTCCTTACGCAAGTTCACGGTATAACTGGACTGCCACAACTAGCTAGTATGTTGGATATACCCACAACTACAACAGACCTTCGCCTTATCTCCACTCGCATTCAACTCACGGTGTAAGGACCAATTGAACACAAACCTCCACAAAAATCGATAGACCTTTTTTGGTTATCTTTATACAATGTAATATTGTGTACCCGTGCTAAACTGAGTGGAACAAATTTACAATTGCAATGCAGAGTGTGAAAAATTTTGATGAAGCGTGTAACAAGATAAGCGTATCTCTGAAATAATACTACTTTTAAGAATGTATAGTCATGTTGTATTATCTGTCAGGAAAGTAAATGTACACCTGTTTTTTGAGTCTGGCATTCCTCCCTCCATCCATGGAGAGTATGCGAATTAAATCAATCAAATGTTTACTGAGGGACAAGAAGAAAAGTCTAATCTGAATAAGACATTGCAGAGGGACACAAGCTGTGAATACGAATAGTGCATAGTGTAAACAAAGGACGACACCGAAACGGAAAGCCAGAAACAGCTGCTAAACGGAGAAAATAGAGTAAAAATTGTCGAAGTGGGAAACATAAAATACAAATACAACAAATATGCCAAAAACTAAGCGGTCATCCAGTAACGATCTTGGTGTAGTGGTTAAGACGGTAGATTACAAATCCAAAGAACGGCGGTTCGAATCTGTAAACTGACCGTGGAATGAAAACCGTAGAAAATAGAATGATTTTTAAAAAATTACAATTATGAACACAAGTTAGTGAAGGAAACAATGACAGTCAATGAAAGGAAGATGATCCGAGGTCGGATTTCGAGAAATAACTTGATAATGAGATGAAAACATAATTTTATAAAAGGAATGGTTATATTGTGCTAGACACAAAATGGTTGCCTGTTTCGTCTCGTCATGTGAAAATGTCTCGTTTTAGAGAGGCGAGAAAAAGCCTGTGTTTCGTCTTGTGCAGTGGCGGATCTAGTTCGGGGGCGGGAGGGTCTAGGCCCCCACTTTCAGATTGACGAAAATAATTTAAGCTATTATTTATATAGTTTTGAAAATTTATAGTAAGGTCAAGATATACTTATCATATTCTAAATTCAGGCAGCCCCCAATTTTTACCTTCTAGATCCGCCACTGGTTTCGTGGCTATCCCGGTGTCATCTCCTGTTTCCAAAATGAGACAAATTGTTATCTCGTCTCCTTTCGTCTAATTTTCTTTCGTAACCCTCATAATAATAGCATTAAAATTGGAAGCCATGCGGCTTCGAAATGTAACGAAGTTTACAAGTTAGAATTGATAATCGGGCAAGAAAGGGCTATGGAATGCTTTCAAGACATTTAAAACGCGACGAGTCCAGACAAGGACCTGTCACGTCTCGTCTAGGAAAACGAGACGAGACAGACGCTTTGTCTCGTCTCGTCTCGGATTTAACAAAGCCTATATTGTCTCGCCCATGCTGGATTGGAAACCTCACACCAAAGATGAAGTAGATCGTGGGCCGTAGGTCAACAGGACGTGACCCATTGGAACCCACCATCCACGTGACCCACCAAAACCTACATACCCACTACGACCCACCGATACACAGTGCTTAGGGCATTGTATATAGCACCCTCTGAAGAGTGGTGGAATTTGTCTAAATTTTACTTTTAGGATCTCCATTTTCTTCTTCTTCTTCATCTTTTGCATTTGTTTCTATTTACTTACCTGAGATGGGTATATCTAACAAGGACAAGGCAGACTTGTTAAACGAACTTAGGGGCCATCTTTCACGAGGTAGTAGTGCACATTTAAACTGGGAGAATAAATATCCAGAAATAGCCTAGAAAAAGCGTCTCAAAGTTTCGGCTCGTCGTATATATGGTACGACGCCTAAAATTATCAAGTGGCGGTGTGGCAGAGTGTGGAGCATTCACGACTTTCGTGTAAAGGGTCCAGCGTTCGATTCAATCCACAGATATAGGCACGAATCGTCAAGAAAGTCATTTAACGACTTTACGAAATGGGTTATATTTGTATCTAGTTCACATGATACATTGAAAAGTTTTACAACTGATTTAAAAATTCCTATTGTTTCATGTATTATAAACATATGGTGAATTAATATTTTACTTGTAGTTATAAATGACTACTTTATTGGTAAAAGCAAAAACAAGTTAACTCGACCGGGAATCGAACTCGCGATCCTTTACGCGTGAATCGTGAATGCTCCACACTCTGCCACACCGTCACTTGAGAATTTTAGGCGTCGTATCATATATACGGCGAGTCGAAACTTTCTTGGAAGACGCATTTTCTTGGCTATGTCTGGTAATTGCGCTCTCCCAGTTTGTAATATAAACACTTTAAATATGCACTACTACCTCGCGGAAGTTCATTTAACAAAGTCTGCTTTTCCCTTGTAAGATATAGTCATCTCAGGTAAGTAAATAGAAGCAAATGCCAAAAAAGAAAGAAAAAGAAAATAGAGACTCTAAAAGTAAAATGTAGACATATTCACCACTGTTCACAGGATGCTATATACAATGCAATAAACAGAGTGTGTTGGTGGGTCGTAGTGAGTCTGTAGGTTATGGTGTATCTCTGGTTTATGGTGGATCACAGTAGGTGGTGGATTGCAGTGGGTCACATCTTGTTGACCCACGAGCCACTAACTGACTTACACATCTCGACCCACATGTCTCACTTGACACAAGACCCACTTCAATTCTGGTGAGAGGTTTCCAATTCAGCATGGGAGAGATAATATAGGATTTGTTTAATCGGAGACGAGACGAGACAAAGCGACTGTCTGGTCTCGTTTTCCGACACGAGACGTGACATGTCCTTGTCTGGACTTATCGCGTTTTAAATGTCTCGAAAGCATTGCATAGGCCTCTCTTGTCCGATTATCTATTCTAACTTGTAAACTTCGTTACATTTCGAAGTCGCATGGCTTCCAATTTTACTTCTATTATTATTATGAGGTTTACGAAAGACAATTAGACGAAAGGAGACGAGATAACAATTTGTCTCTTTTCGGAAACACAAGATGACACAGGGATAGCCACGAGACGAGACACAGGTTTCGTCTCGCATCTCTAAAATGAGACAATTTAACATGAGGAGAAGAAACAGGCAATCATGTTGTGTCTAATGCATCATAATAATTTATTTTCTAAAGTTCTGTTTTCATTTCATTATCAAATTATTTCTCGACGTTCGACATCGTATCATGTTCCATTGACCGTCACAATTCCGGAACCTTAAGTGATAATGCTTGCATTTATCACTTTGATGTTTTATAGTTGTTTGTATTCCGCATTCTCATTATGTAAGCGTCTATTTGTCAACTCATTGATTTGAATGGAAGCACCTCACTCTCAATTCCGGGAACATCTTTCTCTTTTTCTCTGTCTTTCCGTTTCAGAGGTGATGATAGGCAAAAGGAGAAAATTGGATAGAAATTTTACGGCGTTTCTGGCAAGATGATCTCTGCAATATACACATTTCTGAAAAAAAATTGCCTATCGTAGAGACTCACGTGTGCGAAACTCGGGAAAATTTGCAGTTTTTGAGATTACCACCCTCTGATACATACACCTGATTAAATATACCTGTTTCCTCGTTTCCATTGTTTTACTTCTCTAACTCTTTTTCACTTAACGTATTAAACGGCCAATACGTTCTCTTTCACCACCTCTCATGTGCTCTATGTATTATTTTTAAAAACCTAAAAAAATATATACTCCTTGGAGCAATTCGAACCGCCGTCCTTTGGATTTGTACTCTAGCGCCGCCTTAACCACTACACGAAGATCGTTGCTTGGTAAACGTTTACTTGTTGGAATATATGTTCGCATTTGTATTTTATGTTCCCACTTCGACAATTTCCACTTTCTTTTTTTCCGCTTTCTCTGTATTCAGAGCCGGATTTAGCATTTTGGCGCCCCTAGGCCAAATATTTTTTCCGCTCCCTAGTCTGGTTAAAGTTACTTTCCTAAAAACCTTTATTAAAAATTATATCAGGCCTATATGTTAATTGCTTAAACACCACTCCACGATGTAATTTTATCATTGCAAGTTTTTTGAGGAATTTATTTGGTTCTGGGCTTAACAAATTCCGTTAATGTATTAACAAAAGATTGGTGAATAACTTTGGTTTTGTTGGGCGCATGCGCCCCTAATCACTCCGAGCAGTAGCTCCGAGCCAGCCTAGTGGCAGTGGCAATACGATGCGTACCGCTCAATGACATCCCTACAGCCAGTTCTCCCGTGTTTGAGATCAATGTTGTAACGAAGTTGATGCATAATGTTGAAAAATAGTTTAACTTTATCAACAATTATTTGTTCCAATGAACTTCAAAATCAGAATGCTTTAATAGCCTGATTTTTTAAATAAATTCAAAAAGTATGTTAAGTTATGGTTATTTATTTTTATTTCTAGATTTTTTCTCTCGGCCGTGCGCCCCCTGGGAGCTTGCGCCCATAGGCCCGGGTCTACCGGGCCTATTGGGAAATCCGGCCCTGTCTGTATTGATTTAATTCTCATATTCTATATGGTTTGAACGAAGGAATGTAGTGGCTAAGACGCTAGACTGAAAATACAATGGACGTAAGTTCGAATCCACTGCAGGTAGAATGAATTTTTAATAATGCATACAGCACGTGAAAGGTGGTAAAAGAGAGCGTATTATCCGTTTGAGATGTTAAGTGAAAACTTGGTAAAAATTCCACTGACATTTATTAGAGAAGTGATACAATGAAAATGAGGAAACAAGTATATCTAATCAGGGGTATGAATCAGAGGGCAGTGATCGATAAAACGAAATTTTTCCAAATTTCACACATGTGAGTCTCTACAATAGACAAACTTCTTCAGAAATGTGCCTATTACAGAGACCATCATATTCCATCGATTGCGCTAGCCAAAGTTAGTTTAACAATAACAAATGGTGTAGTGTTTTTTCCTTAGAACGATAAATTAAAAAGTACATACTGCAAATGAACGAAGTGTTTCGAATGTCCTAGTAATTTCCTTGCCCTTACCCAATTAACATGCGTAAATCGTCTCTATCATGATACAAGTGTTTGCGTCCACTTTCTTAAGGATTGCTCATTTAGTATGAGAAGTCACTCTTTGATTCTTCACGATTGCTTTGAAAATAAAATAACTTGAAAAGGATTTGAAGCTATATTGATTAGCTGTATTACTCACAAGTCCAGCACTTCACCCCTACATTATCTTCTCATGCAACATCATAAGCTAAATATTGCTAAGTTGAGCCCTGATGTTTGGAACGAACCGGTATTGTTCCTGTAATGATACTTCCACCAAAGTGCGTGCCGAAGTTAACTTATTCCATGATCTGGAGACAATTTAGTGCCCATTAATAAACTAAAAAACATACAATGGAGTAAAATTACAGAAATGATATCGTATTATACAGTAATTTTGCCGTGCAAGTTCAATACTATAATAATAATAATAATAATAATAATAATAATAATAATAATAATAATAATAATAATAATAATAATAATAATAATAATTTTTCATCGGTCCTGCGCGGAAAGTGAGAATTAAATCAATCACATGTGTAGTCAAGGTAAGGAGAAAAGCCTAAACTGAATAAGACATTGAAGCGGGTCACAAGCTGGGAACAAGAATAGTGCATGGTGTAAATAAAGGACGACACCGACAGAGAAATCCAGAAACAGTAGGTAAACGAAAAAAAAAAAGAGTAGAAATTGTTGAAGTGGAAACATAAAATACAAATACGAATAGGGATGAGCACGAGTCGAGCCAAAATTCGACTCGACTCGAGTTCAATTCTAGTCGAGTCAAAGGTAATTTTCTTGAGTTGAGTTCCGAGCCAAGTCGTTGTTTTCGAGGTCGAGTTTCGAGTTGAGTCGAGTTTGATAATGGCTCGCTCGCTCGTTCAGCTCGTTTTAACTTGTTTTGAAATAATGGTCTGATTAGACTGGAAAGCGAAAGCCATGAGAAATGTAAGCAGTAATGTGGAATACTTTTAGTGTTGCTCACGACAGGGGTGCATCTCGTCTCGTAATTTTAGTGCATCTCGTGGGACAATTTTAGTGTATCTCGTCTCGTCTAGATAACGAGAGGACAAGAGTTTTTTTAATATTATTACGAGACAGCCTCAAATGTCGTAATCACCAATATAAGTATATACTGCAGTTCTTAAAATCAAGGTTCAGACCTGCACGGTCGAATTCTTGAGCCCAAGCAGAAGACCCACCCGGGTAGTGATATCAACCGTCTCGGCTCGTATCAACTGAGCGAACAGCTCGAGTCGGCTCTGTTGGGATGAGCCGTCGGCTCGGCCCAATTGAGCCGATGACCTGAGCCGGCTCAGTTTGAACGAGCCATCGACTCGGCTCAATTGAGCCTATGGCTCGAGATTTCTCGGTTGGGATGGGTCACCTACGCGGCTCATGTGAACCGGTTCGAGCCAGGTAAGTTGAAACTAGTCCATCGGCACGGTTCGGCTCGGCTCACTTCTCGGTTCGGATCGGTAGTGAATGAACTATAAGCCAAGCCGCTTGAGCCGTTGAGAGGCATAAACCCGGTCCCAGCTGTTTTGAACATGTTTGGCTGAAGCCTATAACTTTTAACAATTTTTGGCTCGAGCCCGAATACTTGCCCCTTCGGAACTCAAACCCAGAACGTGACCGATGTCCTTGCCTCCTGAAGACTTCTCGACGACCGAGATCGACAGTCAATTAGCTTTTACTATTCAGATACAAACCGCATATCTTTTAAAGATTATACACGGTGTTGATATAATAATAATAATAATAATAATAATAATAATAATAATAATAATAATAATAATAATAATAATAATAATAATAATAGTGGCATTAAAAGTTTTAAACTTGCCCTAAAATTTGGCAAAACTTACTTAAAAGTGGAGATTTCGGGGAAAGGGCTCCGTACCTTCAAGACAAACTTCTGCAACTACCTACATTTTAAACAAGTGCTTTCCACTAATGTTTCATGTAGAAATTATTCTACTCTATGTTTTAAGGAAAATAACTGTAATAAAATAACTGAATATCACTCAACAGTAAGGCATATAATAAACTAATTTTTGAGATATGCAGAGGTAAATATAAAAGCTTTGCTACAAAAATACCTACACAGACCATAATTCAATGAGCTCTGAAATACAATGTAACGAAATAGCCTATGAGATTGTCTACAGAGCAATTGTTACTTAAAGAATGGACATACACTATTTCGAGAATTGAGACAAGACGGGAAATGTTTACGATACTTTTCGTCTCGTCTCGATTCTCATCTCCAAAGCGAGACGAAAATTTTGAGTTAGCCTTGTCCCGTCTCGAATGCAAAATGTTAATTCTCATGTTATTTTGTTTGTTTTAGAAACGAGATGAGAAATTCCTCTTCTCGTGGGCAACATTAACCCTTTGGGGATCCTATGGTACAATTTTGTACCATACGCGTTTTTCATGGTACATTGCGTTATTTCTCTTCTATTTGAGCTTTTTCGTTCGTTTTTTTTTGTTTTCCAAGTCCAGACGCCTTGTAGAAGACATTACGTACCGTCCTGCGTCCAGACATAGGAGGTGAAGACGTCAAAATTCAACAATTTCTTTTCTCATTGTCTAAGCCTATGTTCAATATTTTTTGGCGGGCTTATTTTTCTACGTAGAAGATTGAAATTTTGCACAAACATTCAGTCCACCGAGTAGTATTTACCAGATTTTTTGTTCCGATGTCAGTGCTAAACAGGGGGGAACCAGAGGGGCAAAGGGGTAAAAAAAGGGATTTTTTACCCCCAAAATACCGTTTTTCGTCATTTTCCCGCTTCACATACATGTTGAGGACACGCGAGTCATACCGTCTGAAAGGCAGTTCCATTCTGAAGAGAATGATGGTCGAATTATTATTCTAGGGTAATTAGAGACGTCTCAGGGATTTTTTGAAAAATATACTTCTATATAGGGAAAAATGGGACATGGTGGGTACATTTTTTTTTGGCGGGCTTACTTTTGCATCTTGAAGATTGAAATTGTGCACAAACATTCAGCCCACCTAGTAGTATTTATCAGATTTTTTTCAGATCTCTCCAATAAAACAGGAGGGTACAGAGTGGGAAAAAATTGAAAAAAAAAAGATTTTTAGACAGAACAATCCGGTTTGTCGCAATTTTCACGCCTTACATACATGATCAAGACACGTGAGTCATACCGTCTGAACGGCAGTTCCATTCAGAAAAGAACGACGGTCGAATTATTATTCTAGGGTAATTAGGGCCGTCTCAGTGAATTTTTATCCAAATATACTTCTGTATACGGTAAATATACTTCTGTGGGGCATGGTAGGGAATTTTTTTCCGGCGGGCCTATTTTTTCACGTAGAAAATTGAAATTTTGAACAAACATTCAGTCCACCGAGTAGTATTTACCATAAGTTTTTTTTTCCGATTTCTGCGTTAAAACAGGGGGGTCCAGAGGGGCTAAAAGTTGAAAAAAGGGAAATTTAGAATCAAAAATCCCTGTTTTCAGGAATTTCCCGCTTTAGATACATGATGGATACATGTGAATGGTACCGCCTGAAAGACAATTCTATTCTGAAGAGAATGATTGGCGGATTATAGTCCTAGGGTAATTAGGGATGTCTCAGGAATTTTTTTCCTGAGATCATAGTGTTGTATGGTAATTTGGGGCATTGTGGGAATTTTTGATAAAAATTCTCTCGCCCTGACTATTCAAGGTAGAAACTTGAAATTTGGCACACACATTCAGTATACCAAGTACTATTTCTCAGATTGTTTTAGATGGCTACGATCCTACAGGGGGATCGAGGGGGGGCCAAAGTTCGAGAAAAAAATTTCCCTCCGAAATTTTCAATTTGACATTTTTTTCCGCTTCTGGTATGTGGTATGAGCATGCAAGTGGTACCATTTGAAAGCCAGCTCTATTCTGAAGAGAATGAGGTATGAACCATGATCCTACGATAAATAGTGACGATACAGTACCTGCTTGACTGAAAGTCAAAAAATAGCCCAAAAAGCCAGGATCCGGAAAGGGTTAAACCAAACCGAAATATTGTTTCCAAATGTCACGTTTCTGTTTGTAATGGTTTGACCTGAGCGATAATTAGCTCCTAGCTTTTAATCTTCTGCGAGATAATAATAATAATAATTATTAGTTTATTATTATTACTATTTTTTCCTGAAGATTTGATAGTTCAAGTATTGAAACATCCGAGTATTCAAATATCTGAATATAATAAAACGTATGTCATCGCCGATCAATCGCCATCAAAAATCCTAATGTAACAAAAAAAACATGCGTCGTGGATTCGCACAAGCAACTTGACCACTGAACCGCGATCGCTACGCGGTAAACGATTCGTCTTTAGTCTGGTTACGTTAGGTTTCTTTGTCTCTGCTTGTAAACTTGTATGTTATATTTCTTCGATTCAAAATGTCTTTCGTATTTGTTTTATGATGTCGGCAAAGTTTACTAATAACTTGAGTTGTTCTTAAACCGTTGGTTCACAAGTTTGCTTTTTCTCCACACGAAACTACAGATATGACAGATTGAATTCTCATACTCTCCATTTCTTTCAAAGCAGTCGCCATTACCTGGTCAAAGACTTATTTCCGCTACGATTCATATTAACCAAAATAAATTCATTTTTCGGAAGCGGAATTTTCACTTTTCGGATTTCGGAAAATTATGAAATCAGTTAAACTCTGGAATTCAGGGGAATTCCGGAACTCGGAAAAAATCCGGAATTTAGAAAATTCCGGAATTGAGAAAAACACCGGATTTCGAAAAAAACGGATTTTTTCGAATTCCGGAATGTTAACGAAACCAGAAATTTCTAAATTCTGGATTTTTCCGAATTCCGGAATTATTCCAAAATCGGAATTTTCCGAATTTGAAAATTTGTCCGGTTTTACTTTCGGGAGTCCGGAAAGTAAAAATTCCTGAATTGGCCATCCCTACTTTATACCCAACCTTTCAGAACACTAAGCTAATAGCTGTCTACAAACAAACAAGTAATGCAAAGCATTTTGTATCTTGCAATACGTCATGTATTATTATCCGACAGGAGTTTCAGTATCTAACCAGAAGTTGCATGTATCTAGCTATTGGAAACTGAGGTATGAAAATTTGTATTGTGTCTTATCTTTTGTGTCTTATACAACCCTGCAAATTACTGAATATCTAAACGGCTTTCCTTTAATCCAAGTTGTAGTATTCACAGTTTCATCCATTTGTCTATATAATCGTGTTACTAAAGCTTATTATATGATAGCGTTAGTAAGTCTTTCTCTGCTTTCCCGTAAAGTTGTGATACGATCTACTACATGATACAGAACGAATTATCAATTTAACCAAGTTGTTGTATTACTACACATCTGCTTCCGCCTCTGTAAACTCTGGTCAATCTCGTTGATCGCAACATATTTGCTTTTTTTATACCCTTTCTTCGTTTACTGAACTAAACAGTAACTATTCTGAATTATACTACTGCGCATGCCTCGTAGAAAATATTTCTGATGCCAATAGTTTTCGGTTTGTCCAAGGAATGTTCTTTTTCTTATTCCCAGCATGACCCTTTTATTACATTATATGAAAAGCCTGTAGGTCTAAATACCTCATGTATTACATAGAATGTAGGTTTAACTCTTCCAGCAAAGGAGGAACATGTGATCATAGATACAACCCACAGAAGTGATAGCTGGCAACACAGTGGTCGAAATCCCTAACGACACAGACAGTGAGCGGTATTCTCCCCGCTGGTCTAGTGGCTAGCAAGTGCGCCTTTGGTGTATGGTGTCCCGTGTTCGATTCCCGGCGGGAGAGCATTTACGATTTTGAACTGTCCTCGATATTTCTGTGTTTGTGTCCCTGTCGTTATAAGTTATTAGAGAAAGCAAGTTAAACAAGTGAAGCAAGTAAAATTAGCAAGAAGTAAGTTACTGAAACACATTCGGTGAGTCAGTTAAAAAAAGAGTGGAGGAAGTATCCGTCCATGCGAGTTCGAATCTATCTCGGCTTGATTTTTTATCCATTTGAGAGAAAGTTTTTTTTTCTTTTCGCTACAGATAGTCACTCTTTTCGTATTTTTGCCGTCCTTCACAGTCAAAGTAACTGGCTATTCTTATTCTTTCTGCGAATGATGGATCTTCTGTTTGGTTTTATGTCAAACATGCACACGTAATGAAAAGACGCTGTTGATAATAATAATATGAATTATTACTAGCTAAATTGTTTGTGTATTTCAACAATATAATTTTATATTATTATGTGGAAATAAGTAAGGCTGGCTACGCCCCCCTCGCGAATTTCTTCGATGCGCCTTATGGGTCCACGGTGTCCAACGTTGGTCCCATCCCACTATCATCTCCTGTTCTCTCGATATAAGTTATCGACATTTTTCCTAAAGAGGACTCTGCCGTGGCCCCATGACTCCCCATGACAATGACTTTTCGTTCAGTTTCATTGAAATCGCTTATTTTTCTGAGTACTATGAGTGCATACTGTGCAACGTTGCTCCTATCACTCTACAATTTCCCGTTCTTTCGATATAAATTGCTAATATTTTGTTTGTAAGGGAGATATGGCGTTACAATAATTAGGTTCGAAGAAGTATTGAGGAAGATATTGCTTTTCCACAAACAACACTTATTATTATTATTATTATTATTATTATTATTATTATTATTATTATTATTATTATTATTATTATTATTGTTTTACTTACCAGTAATGTTGCCTACCTTTATTTGCAATGCAATGTGTTACTAGAAAGGAAATCAAATAACACTCCTCGCCATTCACGCTCCCGAACTCGAAATACATGATTTACAATTCTCTGTGTTAGGGGAAAGCACATTTATTATACTATTCTTTCAAATAACACGTTTCACAAGTTACTTCACTTTCAATGTGTTATTTCACATCATCACTAAAAATCATCTTGTTCCGATAGGAAAATGTCCCCCCCCCCAATCCTGCAAAAAAAGCCTTACCATAGCGAAAGGACGTGAACCTTCTTTAGGCGATTAATTGGGTCCAATATTTCAATAAAAGTGGATGTCCCTGCACACAAATATTTCAGAAAACAGTAAAAGTTACTCAAACTTTCTGAATACCAGTAGTAATTGCGTGACCTGATCGCGTTTTGGACTTTGACCCCGAAATTTGTGACGTCATAGGTCAAAGGTCAATGTCCTTGGGCCGGGGTCAATGGCCTAAGGGTACATAGGACCACCCCCTCTAAATTTTTGCAGGGTACCTTGGCCCAACCCCTAAATGTTGGCAGGGTTACATAGGACTAACCCCCTTAAATTTTGGAAATTGTCAAATCTAAAAATTGGGTGTGGTAGCCTAGGACCACAGTATGTACCTCTATCAGTATTGACTGTCTATGTGGTTCCCTTTCATGGGTAAAAAATTGCCAAAAATTCAAAATTCGGGTTTTTTGACCTGATTTATCCTCTTTAATGAGGTATTATTACCCTATATGGTTATATGGGCGATACAGGGGTCCATTACCTTTTATAAGAATGGGTATATTAGTGCACCCCTTTAAAAATTTGGGAGGGGTACCTTGACCCACCCCTTAAATTTTGGAAATTGCCCAATTTAAACATTTTTTATTATAGTATAGATCCCTAGTATGTATCACTATAAATTTGGGTGGTCCACCTCGTTCTCTTTTAAGGGTTCATAATTGCCAAATTTTAGTACAACCACGTGTTTGGTATTTGGTACATTTTATCCCCCATTAATGAGGTCCTATTACCTTATATGGTTATATGCTCATGTATACGGGTCCGTTATCTATCATAAGACATGGATACATTGGTGCACCCCTTTAAAATTTTGGGAAGGGTACCTTGGCCCACCCCTTAAATTTTGGAAAATATCAAATTTAAACATTTGGTTTTATAGTACAGGACCTCAATATGTATCGTGATAAATTTGGATTGTCCACCTCGTTTATTTTTAGGGGTACACAATTGCCAAAATATAAACGTAAGAAATATGTTGTACCACGTGTTTGGTTTTTGGTCCATTTTAGTCCCTTTGATGAGATCCTATTACCTTATATGATTACAGGGGTCCATTTCCTATCATAACACATGGGTATATTGTTGCACCCTTCTTAAAATTTGGCAAGTGGTACACCCCTTCAATTTTGGAAATTGTCCAATTTAAGCATAGTACAGGACCTCAATATGTTTCGGTGGTCCTATTGCCAATTTTTTTTAGTACAACCACGTGTTCGGTTATTGACTCAATTTATCCTATTTGATAAGGTTATAAGGTATGGACGGGTATTCCCTTTCAATTTGGTAGGACCCTTCGGGTGTAGTACGGTCACGTGATCGACGATTTGGTTTTGATGAGCGACGAGATCACTGGTCAATGTTTTCTAGGGATTAGGTGGAAAGTTTGAACAAGATTCATGGCATTTAAAACTTTTTTCAACTTTCAAACAAAAAATAAAACCAAAATTTTCAAAACAAAAATTGAAACGAAAACTTTTAAGCGAAAAATCTTGAAACTAAAAAAAAATTTAAAAAATTGAAGCGAAAAATTTTGAAAAATTTTTAAACAATAAATTTACAAACAAAAATTTCAAACACAAATTTTGAAACGAATAATTTTTAAACAAAAATTTTGAAACGAAAAAAAATGTTCAAAACAAAAAGTTTGAAGCAATATTTTTGAAACGAAAAAAAATTCAAACAAAAATAATTGTGACCAAAATTTTGAAACAAAAAGTTTTCAAACAAAATTTTTGAAACAAAAATTTCAAAATTTTCCAAATTTTTTTTCAAATAGAATTTAAATCAAACAGTGATCAGCTTTCAGGGTTATCCGTTAAACTTTATCCGGTTTTTAACTATTCGATTAACAAATAAACGGTTTTCAACTATTCGATTAACAAATAAACGGTTTTCAACTATTCGATAAACAGATGAATGGTTTTTCCCTTTCTCGCCAACATTTACCAGTGAGTGCAAGAATTTACAAACTAAAACAAAAAAAAATTGTACTCGCTTTAAATACGCATCATTTTTTAAACAAGGTGTTAGTGTTCATCATGGATACACAGTGGAAACATCCATTTACCTGTATTCTCACAGGACCTAGTGGGTGTGGAAAAAAATTTTGTGAAGCGATTACTGTCACATCTCCCAACCATGATCAATGCAAAATTTCGTACGTTATACTGGTATTATGCAGAATGGCAAGACGTGTATGCAACAATGCCGGTTCCAGTAGAATTTCACGAAGGACTTCCACGAATGAAAGATTTTCAGCCTCAAGATGGACCACATTTGATTATTATTGATGACCATATGCGAGAAGTGAATAGTGATATTGTTGATATGATCACAAAAGAATCGCATCATCGAAATATTAGTGTGATTTTTATAACACAAAATGTATTTCATCAAAGTAAAGCAAATAGAAATATGAGTTTAAATTATTCGTATTTGGTGTTGTTTAAAAATCCACGTGATAAGTCACAAGTCAAGCATATGAGTTATCAAATCATCCCTGAGCATCCACTGTTTCTACAAGAAAGTTATGCAGACGCAACAAGAAATCCACATGGCTATTTACTGATGGATCTTAAACAAGATACACACGATGAAATGCGATTTCGTACAAATATTTTTCCCGACGATTTGCATCATTATGTTTACGTACCAACAAAACATGTTTAAATTATTGTGCACGTGAAAAGAATGACTTAGTCTGTCACGATGTCTCCTACAGTGAAACACGCTGATCTGCTACGTGCTCTGCACAAAGCTAAACCAAGATTGCGTAAAGCTATTATTGCCAATGCAGACGCTTCATTAATTCATAGTATTTGTGAATGTTGTTATAATATCTTAAAACGCAATGTTCCACTGACAAGTGCGCAGAAGTCAAGATTAAAGCGTTACAAGAACACGCTCCGCTATCTCGTAGACAATACAAAATCATTGGATAAAAAGAAGAAACATTTAGCCGTACAGCAAGGAGGATTCTTACCTGCATTACTTGCACCTATTGTAGGAAGTGCCTTATCCAGTATTTTGTTTAAACAATAAACATCATGGAACATAGCAAGAAGATGGTTTTAGTGCCACCAGAAAAGCTTCAACGAATGCATGCATTATCATCCCGTGCGAGTGAAAATCGAGAATCTAATCTCGATCGTGAAATGCAATCTATATTGAATACATCGTATCCAAGTGATGAAGAAAAATGGAATCAGTACAATAGAATATCTGTACAGAAATACAGAATATCAGTACAGAAATATCTTTATGTGATACGTAAACAAGAAGAACCAATACCACTTACAGTTACATCAATGAAACCTGATGGTGACGTCCCGAATGTTCACGATAGCACGAAACAAGAAATTTTAGCCGCAATACCACAAATGTATCGTAAGAAAGCAAAACTACTATCCCGTCGTTTTTATGACGCAATTACGTGGGATCATAAAGGAACAGTGTACATCAATGATAATAAACTACATGGATCCAATATTGTAGATTTAACGTGCGATATGACTCGACCGAGGAAACATTCTAAACCTCAAGGCTGGGAATTGTTTTGCAACTGCCTTGCATCGTCAAACATACCTCAAGAATCTATTGGTAATCCACGAAGATTAAACTATATTGTCAAGCACAATAGTATAACAGCATCTGAAGGATCTGCACCACCAAAACCGGCACCTGAATTATATTTTCTTCCGGAGAAGAAGAAGAAGATGATGATGATGTTTTAGAAGTCCGACCAAAAAGAAAACGTATCATTCCACAATGGTCAGCGTACAAACCATGAACAAAAAGTTGAAATCTATTTATTTCAATCCAGCACACCCTGCATCGTTTTCTACTGCAAAGAAATTATGGCAAGCCACAGGAAAATCTATACCTCTAGCCAAAATAGAACTTTGGTTAAACAAACAACCTACCTACACGTTACATCGTTCTGTACGTCGTCGTTTCCGCAGAGATACACGTTTATCTTGTCAACAATATTGATGATCAATGGGAATGTGATTTAAATGATTTACAATCACTTCAAAACTATAATGACAATTACCGTTATATTCTTACAGTGATTGATGTGTTTAGTCGGCACGGGTGGGCTGTACCACTAAAATCGAAAAGTGCCGAGGATATAGTGAATGCATTTGAAATGATTTTCGAGGACAGGAAACCAATTGTGCTACGTAGTGACCAAGGATCTGAATTTACCAACAAGACAGTACAAAAGTTTCTCAGAAAACACAACGTGCAACATGTTACAACAAAGGATCCAGATATTAAAGCCAGCATCGCAGAAAGATTTAATCAGACATTGAGACATCGTATGTGGAAATACTTTACCAAATATCAAACATACAATTACATCAAAGTATTGCCTTTACTTGTAAAAGCATACAATGAAAGTCGGCATTCCAGTATTTAAATGGCACCTGCAAACGTTTCTCAGGACAATTTACTGGAAGTGTGGCATAACTTATACGACAAAAAACTACAGCGTTCAAAACAAGATACGGATTTATCTGTTGGTGATACTGTTCGCATTAGTAAAACAAACCGTATCTTTGACAAGAGTTACCTTGAGAACTGGACTTGGGAAATATTTAGAGTAAAAGCCATTGTACCAAGAAACCCACCAGTGTATCAACTAGAGGATTTAAATCATCAACTCATCGATGGTGTTTTCTACAGAGAAGAATTACAACCAGTACCGCCCCCTTCGACGTTCCTCATCGATAAAATATTACGTACAAGAACCAAAGGTCGCAGAAAGGAGTATCTCGTCCAGTGGAAAGAATATCCTACCTCATTCAATTTGTGAATCCCTGCAACTTCATTGAAGAAGAAGAAGATGAAGAATGGAACCTGATCAAGATTTTTACGTTACTCTTCCCAGTAATAGTTCCATGGATTATTTTCCAGAAAATACATTGACTTCATATATTACGAAATTGCAACGACGTGTAGAGTTTCGCCAGAAATGGGATGTGGCAATTGTAGAGATTCATTATCCACATTCTTTACTGAACATTAACAGTGAAAACAATAAAATATATTACAAATCATCAAGTAGTAATGATCAAGAATTGTGGAAGGTTGTAACGATCCCTGTACGCTATTATAACAATATGCGGGATCTTATTCATGCAATTAATATACATGATAAAGAAACCAATTTATTTATATCCCATGATGCAACTAATAATATATGCCTCATAAGACATTCTAATAAGGAAATCCATACTTCTGTACAATTCTCACCAAGTGCTTGGATTTGAACCAAAAAGTGATTTAAAAGATATGCAAAAGGGACAATATACACCGGATGTACGATTAGGCTTACCATCACAAATGTACGTCTACTGTGACATTATTGAATCTGTCATTGTTGGAGATACAATGGTACCCTTGCTACGAATTGTCAACATGGATCCTGTGAATCATACTTTTGGAAGTCATGCAGTACAAATCTTTAATCCAGCACATTATGTTCCGGTGGAAAAAATGAATTTTGAGCAAATACAAATCGATATAAGGGATAGCACAGGTCATCGTATGCCATTCACCTTTGGAACAGTGTGTACAAAACTACATTTCCGTCGTCGTCGTCATGACTGATCCGTATTTGCAATACTACCAAAAACAAGCGTTATCCGGTATCGGTAACGTCTATGTGGGAAGTCCCTATCAAGCAGGACATGGCATTGAAAATTTCCTTGGTTGTTTATTTCGTTCAGTGTTACCACTTGTGAAGCAAGGAGCTAAAACTGTGGGAAAAGAATTATTAAAATCAGGTATTAAAATCAGGTGCTAATATGATTAATGATGTTGTGATCTCGAATCAACCGCTGGAAGAATCGTTTCATCAACGGATGCAAGAGACAGAAACAAATTTACAAGAAAAAGCTAAAAATAAGTTGAAAACTATGGTGGGAAGTGGATATCATAAACGAAAATGGGATGACTGCTCTCAGTTTGAGGTTGACCTTCCAACGATCAACAACACCATCAATCCTACGAAGAGACGTAAATTATCACATAAGAAGAAAAAGAGATCATTGGCATTGTCACCAGATATTTTTGATTAATTCAACGATGGTTTCTTACATCATCAATCCTGTGAATGTGTAAAAAGTGAATTGGACATTTTTTCAGCATTACCCACGCAAACCAGTGTTCTGGACAATCGTATTATAGGCTACAAACCAATTAGTTCAATAGCTGAAAATTCACCAATATAATTTGTAGTGAGTGGTAGCAGTGATGATTACATTGATTTGCCACAAACCTTATTATACATCCAAGCACAAATTGTGAAACCAGATGGTTCCTCCTTCACCAATACGGATAAAGCAATTGCACCTCTCAATGATTTTCTAAATGCTATGTTTAGTGAAGTACAAATCTACTTGAACAATAAACTGATTTCATTTCCGTCACATAATCATCCATATCGTTCGTATCTGGAAAAACTTATCAATTTTAGTGATGGAGCTAAAAATACACATTTACAAACAGCAATATGGTTTCAAGATACGGATGGTCATATGAACGCAACCACCAGAGAGAATAAAGGATTTCAACAACGCTATGAACCGACAAAACAAAGTATGAAATTCGATATGATTAGACATTTTCATTGTGACATTTTTAATCAAGATAAATTTTTAATTCATGGAGTAGAATTACGTGTGAAACTTATTCCTGCAAAGCCAAACTTTTGTCTCGTGGCCAGTGAAAGTGGTGTGAATGCAAAAATCAATATTCTAGATGCATCGATGCAGGTGAAAAAAGTCAGCATCAGCCCTAGTGTCAAATTGGCACACAATAAAATTTTACAATCTACACCGGCAAAGTATCCTCTGACAAGGGTTCAAATGAAATCATTTACCATCCCGAAAGATATACAATCCAAAACTTTTGAAAACTGTTTATGGGCACATTGTCAAATCGTATTATTGTAGGATTTACATCTAATGAAGCATCCAGTGGAACTATTACCAGCAATCCCTTTGAATTTCAACATCTAAACATTAATTTCTTTACATTGTACGTGGATGGGAAAGCTGTACCTTCAAAACCATTGCAACCCAACTTTGAAGAAAATCTCTACATTTCATCGTACCACACATTGTTCTCAGGCTCTGGCATACATTTTACCAATACTGGAAATACAATTTCAAGAGCCGACTACAAGAATGGACATACACTGTTTGTATTTGACCTAGCTCCCGATTCTTCTGCTGGAGATTGTCACTATTGGAATTTACAACGACACGGAGCCATCCGATTGGAAGTTCATTTCCAAGAGAAAGTAGCAGCACCTGCAAACTGTATTGTGTATGGGGAGTTTTCCTCACTCCTAGAGATCGACCACCAGCGCAACATTATCCTGGACTTTTAAATTACAAGGTACGTATACGTTATGTATCATTTCCATTCACGATGTTGAATACATTACAATTAGCTAGTGCTTTAAACGGTAGTCCATTATTCAGAAATCATTTTACCGGGGTATTTGCAAGCGATGAGTTGCCCTCACGGATTTCTCTTCCTCTGGCAATCATTGTAAAAACAGATCCATCCACAAAACTAGGAAGCCATTGGATTGCAATTTATATTGATAATCGCGGTGTTGGAGAATATTTTGACAGCTATGGCCTTCCTCCTTATGTACCACAACATGTTGCATTCCTAAAATTCATTGTATGTACTATAAATATAATAATAGCCAAATGCAAAGTCTTGGTTCATCCGTATGTGGCAATTATGCTTATTTTTTATTTGTGCTGTAAAGCCCAAGGAAAATCTCTGCGTGAAATTCAATACTTGTTAACAACAGTACCCACGGTTAATGATCGTAGACTACTGCAATATACCTTCCAGGTAATTTTATCATATTTATCATTGTAAGTGTATTGGTATTATCATCATCGATTTCTATACTAATCATCTTTTTCCTCGTTACTTTTACAGAATTCACAATACGAAGCTTTGCAAACGGGTGCTATGCTGCAAAACATGGAAACAAATCATTACAATCAAGAAGAGGAGGCGGTCTAATGAAGAAACCCAGCTCAATATACAAACATTGTCAACAAGAAAGAAAAAGAAGAAACCAGAAAAATGAATAAAATACAATTTATGCTTATCTATGTGTTTTTATTGTCCATTCCATCAATATGATACATACAACGTTATAAGATTCTCCTAAAGAACTGTGCGATATAAGACGAGAACCCTGGGCAAAGTTTCCACCTAATTCCTAGAGAACATTGATCAGGGACCTCGTCGCGCATCAAAACCAAATCATTGATCACGTGACCGTACTACACCCGAAGGGTCCTACCAAATTGAAAGGGGATACCCGTCCATATCTTATAACCATATCAAATAGGATAAATTGAGTCAATAACCGAACACGTGGTTGTACTAAAAAATTTAGCAATAGGACCACCGAAACATATTGAGGTCCTGTACTATGCTTAAATTGGACAATTTCCAAAATTGAAGGGGTGTACCACTTGCCAAATTTTAAGAAGGGTGCAACAATATACCCATGTGTTATGATAGGAAATGGACCCCTGTAATCATATAAGGTAATAGGATCTCATCAAAGGGACTAAAATGGACCAAAAACCAAACACGTGGTACAACATATTTCTTACGTTTATATTTTGACAATTGCGTACCCCTAAAAGTGAACGAGGTGGACCATCCAAATTTATCATGATACATATTGAAGTCCTGTACTATAATTCCAAATGTTTAAATTTGACATTTTCCAAAACTTAAGGGGTGGGCCAAGGTACCCTTCCCAAAATTTTAAAGGGGTGCACCAATAAACCCATGTCTTATGATAGATAACGGACCCGTATACATGAGCATATAACCATATAAGGTAATAGGACCTCATTAATGGGGGATAAAATGTACCAAATACAAAACATGTGGTTGTACTAAAATTTGGCAATTTTGTACCCATGAATGGGAACGAGGTGGACCACCCAACTTTATAGTGATACATACTAAGTTTCTATACTATAATAAAAAATGTTTAAATTGGGCAATATCCAAAATTTAAGGGGAGGGCCAAAGTACCCTTCCCAAAATTTTAAAGGGGCGCACCAATATACCCATGTCTTATAAAAGGTAATGGACCCCTGTATACGTCCATATAACCATATAGGGTAATAATACCTCATTAAAGAGGATAAATCAGGTCAAAAACCCCAAAATTTGAATTTTTGGCAATTTTTTACCCATGAAAGGGAACCACATAGACAGTTAATACTGATAGAGGTACATACTGTGGTCCTAGGCTACCACACCCAATTTTTAGATTTGACAATTTCTAAAATTTAAGGGGGTTAGTCCTATGTACCCCTGCCAACATTTAGGGGTTGGGCCAAGGTACCCCTGCCAAAATTTAGAGGCGATGGTCCTATGTACCCCTAGGTCATTGACCCCGGCCCAAGGTCATTGAACCTTTACCTATGACGTCACAAATTTCGGGGTCAAAGTCCAAAACTCGATCAGGTCACGCCATTACTACTATACCTATCTATGGGCGAAATTTGGTTCCCTTGGAACTTTATGAGTTTGAAGGGCCGCCATTTTGAACATTTTCATGATTATTCTGGTTAACGAATTCATCAAGATATTTCAAAAGTTAAGCGTGTCTCAGACGGGACTGAAATAAGGCTGCGATTCACGATCTAATATTCAAGACCATACTTAACGATCGTGTGAGAAGTAACTTGACCCTAGTTCAGATTTAAATTTTCTGCTGTCCTTATTTGGATCCTGACTTCGAAGAAATAGAAGGAGTTTCTATTTTTATCTGGACTTGCATACAACTACCAATCAGAAAAGAGTAGCGCCTGACGACATTCAATTTTATTTCTTGCTGTAATTTCATAACAATGCTGCCTGAACAAGAGAAGCACAAAAAGTATTGTCATACGAAAAATATGATTTTTTGTAGCATGATTTATATTATTCCTCCTGACGCCCAGAGCAAATCACCTACATGAAGGAGTAGGAATTTTTTGTTCAGTTTTTAATGGATTAATGTTTGGGGCCCCAAGATTAATAATTTGTGAACTTTAAGGGATTATGGTTGTGCGCATGCGCAGAATCGACTGTAGAGCCACCTCTACACTGGGTATTTTGGGTATAATAATAAAAATAGGAATTTTTATGGATCTTTAGTATTATGAAAACTGTTTAATGCTAGACAAATACATTTGGTCTGCTACTTGCATACATGTGTTTTAACAATATCCGTAGTGATTTACATGTGCAATATAACTTACATCGTGAACAATACACGAATATTTTTGAAAAAAAAATGTGAATAAATCTTCGGTTGTTAAATGTTAACTTAGTCCTCACTGAACTCCTAACTGAAATGATAACTGCTGACTTTCAGTACATAACTAAAATGTGTGAACACTGAGCCTTCGATGAAATGTGTGTTCACATTTTAGTGTGAAATCTGAGAATGCAATTACGTTCTGGCTGAACACACAAAAAAACCTTGCACTGGATACATCGCACTCTGGAGAATTGCTTACATCCAGGATTTCTGCACCTTGGATAGTTTTTGATCTTCAGCGCTTCTGGCAAGTGCAGTGCACCTGCATGCTGCACAGGGGAGCGGCGTTCTTTGTCGCCTGTGGTTTGTTGGATTTTCATCGTCGGAATCGTTGTACTCACGTTGGTCCTGGACTGCAAGAATAAGCTCCTCAGCCAGAGACATTTTGAATTCATGAAACTTTAGGATATTTTTAGATGAAAAGTTCTTCAGTTTACATTCCCTTTTGTATCCAAACCATGCATTTACGGTTGCCAGGTCGAAGAAATGCAAAATTGTGCGAAATGTCCATTTCTTGGTTCTGCCTTGCATCCTGTAAAACGACATCATTCGATCGCAGAGATCCACTCCGCCCATACATCTATTGTATTCTGACACAGATGCTGGCATAGGAATATCTACTTTCTGTTGATGTTTCTTGCTCCATCGCTTGCAAACTTTAACGGGATCCTTCCCTACATGTGTTGATGCCATAATGACATACCTATTATCCATCCACTTCACTACTACTACCTGTCCATCGGATCTGACGACCTCGTCAGAACTTCCTCTCCCGGTTTTCAACAAATCCTTGTCGTTCATAATTTTGGTTTTAACTGAGTTTGGAAGTCTTCCTGCCATAATAGTACCTGTACCGTACACATGCATTTCCAAAAGTCTCTCAAGTAGTGGAATTGATGTAAAGAATCGTTCGATATAAACTTGAGTACCGGTCTGTAGATTAGAGCACAACGTAGTTACTGTAGCACCACCAACACCTAGCTCTCTTTCCATACCTGGGAACGTTCCTTTACCTTGATACATAATAAAATCCAGCACTTCTCCTTGAGGACTGGCAAGAATGAATACCTTCAAACCGACTGGATTGGGTTTCCCTCGTACGTATTGTCTCTAAAATCTTCTAAAAAACGAAGGAGTTCATCAGCTGACAGAGGCTTTTGATTTCGAGCTGAAAAGGAAAGAAATTTTGCTGTAATATCGTAAACATTTACTAGTTCCACACAATAAACCTCAGCAGGTAGAAACCTGTTTTCTCCCGGATACATTTTTTTACGGAAACCTGTACAACAGTTCTGAAATGACAGTATATTTAGTAATAACTTTGTGTATTTGCATTTAATTATAGTATTTTCTGCAAAAATGAAAGATTTTGAGCGAGCTGTGGATTCCCAGAACTAATTTAAACCTCCCCCTGCAAACAGTGTTAAATCTAACAATGTAAAACAAAAAAAGTCTGAAAAATATTTAACAATGTCCAACACAAAAAATAATATGTAATTTCATCCTTCCACCAAAATCTACTCATGAAAACCCAATGTTGAGAACCCTTTACAACAGCAAAAAAACCGCCCTGCACACTACAAAACACAAAATTCTTCAAAAACAACATAATATACAGATTTTAGATTATCTAATAGAGATACAGTAGAGGATTCAATGCAATACCTTATTTTCTAACTACTGAAATAAATAAATTACCTGCGCGCTGCGTATCGCGGCCCCCACTGCTGCATGACGCCATCTCAACTGATGTCCAACTGCACAACATACGGCGCTTTTGCTCGTGTCCGTTTGCCGAAATAAACTTTGAAGTGTAGAGATAACCACACAAAAGGTTTCAACTCAGCAAAGCTCGAGGGATCCGCAGGAACGAACGGGCAAATGACGTCATTTTTTGTAGAGCCCGCTCTACGCGGGGCGTCAGGAGGATACCTATCTATGGGCGAAATTTGGTTCCCTTGGAACTTTATAAGAGTTTGAAGGGCCGCCATTTTGAACATTTTCATCTGATTATTCTGGTTAACGAATTCATCAAGATATTTCAAAAGTTAAGCGTGTCTCAGACGGGACTGAAATAAGGCTGTGATTCACGATCTAATATTCACGACCATACTTAACGATCGTGTGAGAAGTAACTTGCCCCTAGTTCAGATTTAAATTTTCTGCTGTCCTTATTTGGATCCTGACTTCGAAGAAATAGAAGGAGTTTCTATTTTTATCTGGACTTGCATACAACTACCAATCAGAAAAGAGTAGCGCCTGACGACATTCAATTTTATTTCTTGTTGTAATTTCATAACAATGCTGCCTGCACAAGAGAAGCACAAAAAGTATTAATAGTCATACGAAAAATATGATTTTTTGTAGCATGATTTATATTATTTAAAAACATGCAAGAATAACGACCTTAAAGGAGGTATGCAGGGAAGGTATTCGCCCGAGCACTACAGCTGTGAACAAATGTAATAACATCTTTAAAAGAATAAAAATAGGTGATTATTGTGCAATTTGTATACCAAAAAAGTAACATGTTAAAAAAGCGTGCAGATTTACTTTTGCCGCACCACTCGAAATAATTGTCCAAAAATTAGAATTCTTTCACTAATTACCTTCTCATTGTTTTCTAAATGATTTACGCTGGGCGACATGAAAATATCCACATGGCATAGTTAAAATACAAGGGGGTATCATAAGGAATTGTTGAAAATTATAATTCTTTTATGATTTGCATATAAATACAGCACCCGGATGCATGCATAAAAACTACAACCAAAAAAGCACAAAACAATCTGCGCTAGAACGCACGAAACACTAAAAAGCACGAATGCTATCTAACCGAGTCATAGCAGAGAGAAGCTGTACGGCCCGAAAGTTAGCGAGGTGGTGCGTGTGAAGGGAACAGGCGCGTCAGCGAAGGTGGGTATCCGCATAAGCGAGGGTAGTGAAAACGTGTGGGTCTTGACAATGATACGAGTTTCAATGGCATTTGTCGTAGTTTCATACTAGTAGCGTTCCACTTGTAAACAAAATACAACTTCTGTAAACTGTGCAGGAATTCATCGCCGGTGGAAAATAGTTTCTATATAGGGATCTTTCATATCAACTCATTTATTTTATTCGTCGTTAAGCACTTGTAATAATTTTAGACTAGTAATCCTACACTTCTTAACATAAAATTCAGATGTGATGCGCCAAAAACAGAAACAATGAGAGTTAATTGTCGTCAGTGTTATGTGGCTTTTGTGAAATTTTAGGGAACAGTTCTACAATGCTGGCACAATACAAAAATTCCAGGTGTAGTGCATGAGATGGGTTCCCGGTGGGTATAAGTTTACTTTATGGGCTATGTGGGCATTTTTTTGGGTACTTAGCTGAGAGGATGCATTCAGTACCTATACTAGAAAATTGTTCTTTCTTCTTTATTTTAGCTTTCCGCTCCTGATAACTACCCTCATTTACATATTTGGAGAAGCCATTTGTTTTTCAGTTTTACAATCTGTTGGATCCAAGGATCTACAGACCATTTTTCAGCTGATACAGACTGCCTCATGTTCGTATCTTCCTGCTGAATTTTGGAGTTACTAATTTCAATAGGGTATGGAACTGGATAATCCATTCTGTAATTTTTTTTAGGAATTAGGTTTTGTGAGCAGTTCATTATTCACCATTGAAAATACGGTGCTTTCTTGTGCACTATTGCGGCGAACAATTCACTCCCTGGTCCACCAGCTCCTCTTTACTCTTTCTTTCTCTCTCTCTCTCTCGTTTTTTGGAGGGAGGAGAGGGCGGATTTTGTGTCAGCAACAGAGCAGATATCGCTGCTATGGCTATTTCATCCTCCTCAGATGAACTCATATCGTGAAATAGAAAAACAATAATATTTACGATTTGCTTAACACGTTTTTCGTTTGTTTTAATACAGCGACCACGAGAGGCTCTGCTGGTAAAACCTACTTAGTTTTAAGGATCGTCTGAGACCCCCACATCACCTCAGGATAAAAGAAGTTGTATGGAAGTTTGAGTTAAGCAATACTGTTAAGTTGTAATCTGGGTTGAGGCCTTAGTTCAGATCCGTGTGAGACGGGATTTAATGTTTGTGCCAAGTTTTGTCTCAATTGACTGAAAATTAGGGTGGTTATGGCATTTTTAAATAGCGTTATATATATGCTAACGTAGAAACGTGGTCGAGAGGTGTCGAAACCGCGCTGTGAACGTTGTCGAGTAAACACGTTCTCTGTGCTGTCTGCTGCTACACTTGTGTTGTGTGCCGTAAGTCAAACTCACCCATTAAGTGAAGCATTTTTTTCGTTCTTTTTTGTTTCGTGTTATTATTCACTGTAATTGTGTGGATCTTTCAGTGACAGTTTTGGTGGTTTTTTTTCTGGTTTGTGACTGCGAATATCTTCCATATGTCTACACGTCGAGTGAATACATTGAAATTTGATTTCGGAGCTGTTAGCCAGCGGCCTACCTCTCTGACAATTCATGAATGGTTATATGATCGTTTCGCCTTTCCTGTTGAACAAATTTTGAGTCTTGAACTGGATATTTACCTTAAGTGTGTGTTCCTCAAACTTTCATCTCTTGCGTTATGTGAACAAGTTTTGAATGACACTAGTGGCGTAGTTCAATTTACTGATCCCTCAGGCACATACGATATCCGGATTTCTTGGATACTCAGGTTGTCACTGTGCGCTTACATGTAATTCCTATGGAACTCTCCAATGACACCATTAAGGATGTTATGAGTCAGTATGGTACTATTTATAATATTCATGATGAACTATATAATAGTAGAAATTATTACGAATGGAATTAAAGTAATCAATTCCATCATTCGTACTGATTCAACAGCACCGTTACTGGGTCACTTATCCTGGACAGGAGAAAACTTGCATACAGTGTCACAGTACCCAGCATTTACATTCAAATTGTCCCCAACGTCCCAATAACGCACCTCGCAGTTCTACTAGTTATGCGGGTAAAGTGGCCCCTTCTGCTTCTAGTTTGGATGCTGCAGTGCATTCTTTTGTTCCTCAATTCTCCAGCCTATCGGTGACGTCTCCGGTCGGGTTTCCAACCTAAAGCACTATGAGGCACCTCAGTCCCATCAGATCTCCATGGACATTAATGTACCTCAAACAACAGATAATCTACATGAGCCGCATGCACCTCGTCTTCAGGATAGCGACTACCCCCTCTCCCCTCTGTTGCCGTCCCTCCGGATGATGCCTCTCAAGCTCCATCTCTCTCAAAGCTCAGCTTATCAACATCTGTTGATGATCATCCACCGGTAGTCTCCTCATCCTTTTCATCTTTGGTAATCACTGATTCTCTGCATACTTGTGCTACGCCAGCGTCAACTCCCGACGTCCGATTGGCCCCTGCGACTCCTTCTGCTTCAATCAACACAGGAATGACGACTAGTGATAGTGAGTTCAGTGCAAGAACTCTTCCTTCTGTGAATGTTTTGCCAGTTTCTACCAGTTCTATGGTGCCGGTTGTCCCTTTGGGTTCCTGCGTGCTCGGATCTGGCAACCCAGAGAGTGTCGATGGTGATAAAGATTTTTCCCCTTCCTTGTTGCTACTGGTCATTCTCCTCTAGTTGTGGAACCTCCAGTTGTGTGCCCTAGTTTAACCTTCCCTACTTCGGCTTCTGGTACTGGCGAAGGTCTCCAATTAAACATTCGAGGCACCAAGACCTCAGTAACAAACTGTTTAAGAAAAATAAAGAAGAGGCTGACATCCTTCCTGGCGTAGACATTCCAATTATCACTGCTGCTGGTGACTCTCAATCAGATGATTACTCGCAGGATCAACTTTGATGCTGCAATATTTATCAAAATCATGCTTTCCATTGGCACATGTCTTGATAATAGTGATTGCTTTTTATGTGTGTGTATTGAATGCTGACGCTCAGTGCGAATTGTGCTAAACGTGTTTTGTTTGCCTTTTTTTCAATATCTCTGCTCCACCCTTTGTTTGTAGTGCCTACTTGAAAGTTCTGTGATGTGAGCGTGTACGTCATGCACACCTCTCGTTTTTATGTACGTTTTTTCTCTTTTCCATGACCTTGAAAATTGCTACTATTCATATTAATAATTTACATGGTAGTACCAAGCTATTCTCGCTGCGTGACTTTTTACTAGAAGCTCATATTGATATCGCGTTATTGCAAGAAGTTGGGCTGGAATTGTTAGACTTTGGTCCTAATTTTACTGTTTAAAATAATTTTACTGTCCCTGGCACTGGAACGGCAATTGTTGCTCAGCATCATGTTCATTTCTCCCCATATTACTACACCCAACTGGCCGTATTATCAGTGGTAGGCTCGGTAATATTCACCTTCTCCATATGTATGCTCCTAGTGGCTCTCAGGCACGTGTGGATCGTAACAATTTCTTTGCTTCTGATGTGCCTTCCTGTATTCTCCCCAACAGTGACATGTTTCTTCTTGCTGGTGATTTTAACTGTGTTTTAAATCCTGGAGAACAGTCTCCCGGGTTGAATTATAGTCCGACCTTGCAGGAGCTAACACAAGGTCTTCATCTCCAAGATAGCTGGCTGTCTACTTCTCCACGTCGGCAGGCCTTTACTTATGTCAGCCATAATAGTGCTTCTCGCATCGACCGCATATATATGTGTCCCAGGCTGATCCGAAACATATTTTTGACGCTGAAATTGTGCCTACCATATTTTCTGATCATTCTGCTTATATTGTTACCCTGCGTATACCTGATGTCAAGGTTGAACGAGGGCCTGGTTATTGGCATTTTAATACTTCTCTTCTTGAGGATAATGAATTTTGCGAATCTTTTACAACCAAGTGGGCAAAGTGGTTAACCCAGCAGAGACATTTTTGGACTGTTACTGACTGGTGGTATCAATATCTCAAACCACGTGTTGCCAGCTTTTGTTTCTGGTATTGTACTGAGCGGGAGCGTGATCACCGAACTCTTTTCCATTTCTACTATCGTTGTTTGGCTGATGCTAAAAGTGCTGTTCCCCATAACCCTTCTGCCTTACCTCTCATGAAGCAGTATCAAGCTAAACTGTTGTGGCTGAGCCGCCGTCGAATGGAAGGAACGAAAATCCGCAGCAAATCTACAGTCATCGACTCTCAAGAAGAACCGTCGCTCTACCATGTTTTGGCAGAATATAAACAAGGTACACGCAAATATATTCAGAATATGAAGGATGACGTAGGTAACACCCATTATACTTTTGCAGATATTAAGCGGACTTTTTACACCTATTATTCCAGTTTATATGGCACATCGGACATCGTTGACATACCATCTTTCTTCCTAGATCGCCTCCCATGTGTGGTCGATCCACGCGAAGCGCAATCTCTGGAGACTCCATTCGCCAAAGAAGAGGTGCAAACAGCAATTATGAGTGCTTATTCTAGAAAATCTACTGGAATTGATGGCCTTCCAGCTGAGTGGTACAAACACTTCTTTCCACTTATTGGCGATACCTTAACTGCTATGGTGAACGAACATTTTGCTTCTGCTGCACGGTCACCGTATAAAGCGGCTGGCGTGACTATATTTTTACCGAAGCAATCACATCCTACTACAGTTTCCCATTACAGGCCAATCACCTTGCTGAACTTTGACTACAAGATTCTCGCTCGCTGCTTGAACAACCGCTTACGCCCCTATTTAGCCAAGTTAGTGGGTCCTCACCAATATGCGTGTGTAGAAAACAATAAGATCTACCATCTTTTACAGTGCATTCGTGACGTTATTGCTACCCTTGAAGACTCTTCTGCCTGTCATGCTCTCATGTCACTTGATTTCCACCGCGCCCGTCATGATTATTTGTGGCGTATACTCTCCACCTTAGGTCCCGGGGAGCAGTTCATTCGCTGTATTCGTATCTTGTACGACCATGCTCAAAGCAAACTTAAAATCAATGGATTTCTCACTGGGCATGTGCGTATCAAACGAAGTGTGCGTCAAGGGTGGCCATTGAGTATGAGCGTGTTTGCAATTTCTCTTTGCCCTCTCCTTTATAGTATTAATGCTCGTCTCTCCTTCCTTTCCCTTCATGGTCATACCTTACGAGTCTGCAGTTATGCTGATGATGTCACAGTTTTCATCCACGATTCCAGTGATATTCGCACCCTTGATACCTGTTTGATGGAATACACCGCCTTATCTGGCGCTCAGATAAATCAGTCGAAAACTAAGCTTTTGGTTCTTGGCACACAAGCTTCTGAGTATCCCATTATCACTTACGTTGTTCCTCAGTTAAAAATCTTGGGCATCACATTTTCCTTTACCATTCTTGAAACATTCCATGTGAACTATAACTTACTCGTAACCAGTATCCGGCATGTTCTCCAGTCACATCGATCACGCCAGTCGTGTTCATCGTCTCGGATATACTTTCTCAATACTTATGCTCTATCAAAATTTTGGTATGTGTGTCAGCTGCATCCTATGCCCAGTGAGATATCTCTACGCATTACGAGTGTTGTTAATTGGTTTCTTTGGCATGATCACGTCTTTAGAGTTAAGTATCCCTTTACATGTCTCTCGCCAAAAGCCGGTGGTCTCAACCTTACCCACGTCGGCCTCAAACCTGGAGCTATGTCGATGTGGTCATGTCGATGATTTGGAACATCGATTAACAATCTGTTGTCATACAGTTCATATTTAAGCAAAGTTTCAACGAATGATCAGTACTATTTGCCGTACTGTGCCAGCTTCTGTTACCAGTGATCTCGTCTTATTTCCTGATTTCCTTCTCTTTCCCAGCGCTAAACACAACTCAGTGCTGTGGTTAATATCGAATACTGTTCATTATATCCTTATTCCTGAGTTACGACGTATCCCCGAATACCAGGATTACTTGTATACCAGATATAGACATTTTCCACCAACCAGAAGAAAAAACCCTATTTGCACATTTCCTCGATGTAGCTCTTGTTCAAGCTTATAACTAACGCCCTCAACTTTGGACGTTTTACCAGTATGTAATCGTGCATTCTGATTTCTGTCACTCTACTAATAGAAAACAATGAACTGTTCTCTGATAATCATGTAACCTGACTGTACTTTATGTTTTATATGTAACTTTACTGCAATAAAAAAATGAAAAAAAGAGATGTAAGGCATGTAGAGATTGTATTTTTAATAACCATGAGTATGGGTTCGACCCCTCTACTTCCATTTTTTTTTTTTTACTTTTTGCAGCTACGTCGGAACGTTCAATTTTTATTCTTTACTAATTGCAAATGGCGTGTACATTCAAAATAAGAGGAATTTTGGTGGCATTTGTTCGGATATTCTCTTTCGAAGTGAAGACAAGAATAAAAGCAATACGCAAAGACAATAAGTATTATCAGTACTAAACATTACCAATAATAATTGCTACGAAAGACTAAATACGACCTCTTTTACCATCTCTCGTGAGCAGTATGTATTATTAACAAAAATTTTTAATAATGTCCTTGTCGGGGATTCAAACTGGCATCCTTTGCGGTTGTAAGCCAACACCTTAACCACTACACCAAGATCATGGTAAACGTTTAGTTGTCGGCGTATTTGTTGTATTTTTGTTTTATGTTCCCACTTCGACAATTTTTACTCTATTTTCTCCGTTTAGCAGCTGTTTTTGGCTTTCTCTTTCCTTGTCGTCCTTTACTTACACTATGCACTATTCGTATTCACAGCTTGTGTCCCTCTGCAATGTCTTATTCAGATTAAACTTTTCTTCTTGCCCCTCAGTAAATATTTGATTGATTTAATTCTCATCCTCTTCACGGATGGAGCGCAGGAACGACAGACTCGAAAAATAGGTGTACATTTACTTTCCTGACAGATAATACAACATTTGTGTAAATTGAGTGACACTTGGATCGACACCGATCATGAATATACGCTTGTGTTGATAGACAGTTTATTTGTGATAAAATAGAGATTAATTTTCTTCCTGTATATATTGCCATAGACTTGAAAAGACTTCTGTTTAAATGAGAATTATATTATAAAAAACGGATACAAAAAAGTACTAAATAAACTGTATAAATAACATGTGATTTGGATGTGTACGTTAACAGTAATAATGACCAACCAGTATGTATTTATAAGAAAAAGTGGCCATAAGAGTATAACTAGCTATGTCTGTACGTTTTCTTTTTCGTTTCAAGAGTGCAAACGGCACAACACAATGTATCAAGAACTAAGTTGTAGAGTTATTATTTCACATGGCAACATTTGGCTATTACTAGAAGAATTATGATCGTCGACAAATTTTGTTTATATAGAATTTTCTGATTGAACATAAGGTTTAATATTCAGAACTTTTAATTGGACAATTTCTTCCTTTGCGTAATTGAAGACTTTGGGGCAAAACAGGTTAAGTCCAAAAAATGAAAATGTAAAGGAGGTCTCTTTACAAGTGTTTCTCGTCGTCCGATTTTCTCCAAACTTAGCACATATATACCAGACCGAAAATAAATCGACAAGTATTTTTTTGTTTCTTTAGGAAAAGAGGTTAAGGGGGCAAAGGGCCCATGTTCAAAAAAGAGCCCCGTGATTAGAAGGGCCAATTTAAAGAAACAAAACTCTACCGATGCAAAGATGACTTCAAAGTAGGAAATACGGGTTTTGTGGTTTTTGTGAGAAAAGGGTTGCAGAGACTATGGCCATTTTCGAAATGACAAAGGACCCCGCACAATCCTTATGGAAATTGGATTTCGGTGGAATTGCTTAAAACCATGTTATGTTGTAGATATCGTGTTCTTGAGAAAAAGTCTCAATGAGCACAGCCACAAATCACTGACCGTTTGGCCACTACAGCTAATAAATTCTAATAAATTCATTAATTAAGCATATTCGAATTAAGTTTTATTTTTAAGTTAGGGATGAAGGGGCGGAGAAATATGTAGTTATTGGGGCGCCGAGAGCAAAAGTGCGTAGAGGCGCCGAGCTTTTAAATGCAACACATTCGCTAAATTAATTGGTAGAAATTTTAATGTCATTTAAGACCAAATTTAGTCCTAACGTTGGCAGTATCCGTTTGCTCTCCTAGGAGAAATGAAAGGGGCTGACATCAAAATTATATATATAAAGAGTGGCACTCCAGGTGCTTAAAGATATAGAAAATTAGTTTTTCTTTCTTTTTTTACGTTGGTCTACTTTTCCTTGATTTGAGACTTTCAAATTTCATCCTATTTTCTACTGAAATTTGTCTGTAAGGCAACAAAGAAATAATTATATATGATAAATTTAAATTCATTTTAATTCGGAAGTTGAGAAACACTTTGCCATTATATATCGTAAAGGTCAGATCCACCAGCATAGTAACAGAGAGGTGCTTGAGCCATTGACGGTAGAAATTCAAACTCCGGTAAGTGATAATTTCACAGTCTTGTTTTATTACAAATGTAGCTTCTTTAGTCAACGGAGAAGAGGACGTGGATCATGGGTCAGAGTTGATGTCGATGGGTCGGAGTTGGTCGCAATGGTTCAGAGTGGTTCATAGTTGGTGGTGGGTTAGAGTGGATCACGATGGATGATGGGTCAGAGTGGGCCAATGGGTCATTTGGGTGGTGGATGATACTGGGTCATGGTGGGTCGTGGATCAAATTTTCATTGATCCACACCATCTCTGGTTAAAATTGTACTAAAGAGAAGAGGCACCGAAGATGCATGTCGGCTATTATGCTCAAATTTTGCACATAGATAGTACCCCACCAGAAAGCAATAAATCTGAAACGGTTCACGGTATCACCTCCTAGAACTCGAGATGTAGGGGTTTGTCTGATTGGCTAAATTAAGACGTCAATGATTTATCCATCAACAAGCAAGCTTTTTATGATCGTTTCCGTAGGGAACTCAGAAGAACACGTGCCTAGTAATCGTATTATTGATAGTTCGCGTCCACCCCGGGGTATTTGTTTTGTGTTTTTTAACTCACCTAAATATAAACAAATCACACATATAGGCATTTTAACATATTTTGGGAGAGTAATTTTGTGGTTCGTTGTCGTTTCATCGCGTCTCTGCCGCTGGTAGTACAGTTTTCAAAATTGAACTGGGGCCATCGCGGATTGTCGCTGCGGTGCCACCAATTTTTGGCGAGAGGTCAATAGTTGACCATCTGTAGTCCACCGACGCTTACAGCTTAGGGTAATGAACGATGTCTTTGCCTTGTAGACGTCATGACTACCGACGTCGGCAGTCAACTAGCTTTTAGTATTCCTTTACTAACTATCTATCGTTCATGTTTATACACGGTGTTGTAATAATAATAATAATAATAATAATAATAATAACAATAATAATAATAATAATAATAATAATAATTATTATTATTATTATTATTATTATTTGTAGTAATAGTAGTATAATTGATAATAGAATAATTATATTGTCTATGTATTGTCTAGGTAGGACTACACACAGGATTTGGCTCGTTTTAGTTTGACTCGACTCTAATCCGAGTCGAGTTGGAGGATATTTTTCGCGCCGAGTCCTAGAGTAGACCTCAAAGATGTCTGTTTCGAGTCGAGTCGAGTTTCAAAGAAAAGTCGCTCGTGCCCTTCCCTACTAATGAGAGCTTAATCGGAGTTAAGCGAAATCGAAAGTCACACTATTTATCTAAGCGACCCCGAAAACTATGAATTCGACACTAATACCGATCATTTTCTAGCAATCTTTTATATGTATCTCCCTCCCATTCACCATGGGTAACCCGACAGCACTCTTTTTCAGACTATAAGAAATTTGGTTAAAATTACTCTAGGCCAGTGGTTCTCAATCTTATTCCTATCACGATCCCCTTTTATCACATCCTCTTGCCAGCGACCCTTTTATAATTTGTGTTTTATAATAAGCTTGTGTGGGATTTTTAACATACCTATTTCTATAATAGTAGAATCCATTTCTTGTTTATAGTGAACAGTGCCGTGGCATGGAAAATCAGCGCTCGGGGCGAGAGTATACGACGATGTCTCCGTACATATGAGTGAGGTCGACAGACTAGCTGCGAAGCGCCACCATGGTTGGCACGAAGCTCAATAAAATTTTCAAAAGTAAACTCTGCCTTTTCTTGATTTTGAGCACATTTTATTACGTTTTCCCTTCTATTTTATACATGTGCACATGCACTTTCCTATGGGGATGCACGCGACACGCGAGAAGTCTCGTCTCGTCTCGTCTCGCATATGCGATATGAGACACGAGACGAGAGTGAAAATTTTATGCGAGACGCGAGACGAGACTAAACCATGCGAGACGAGACGCTAGACGAGACTCGGTTAAGTCTCGCAAGAGAAGTCTCGCGAGACTTCTCGCAGTCTCGCAACATTTATGAATTACATTTAATTGTATATTTAGTAATTTTACATTTATTGAGTTTTCTAAGTTGAGCGTTAATGCCTCCAGGAGCAAGAAAGTGATTGGGGCAATAGACATTTTATGAAATTTATTATTAATCAAGGTTAATTTTCAGAATTAAAGCCTTCTTTAGTTTTTAAAAAAGAAAAGCTTTGTAAATTGGAAATTTATTACAGCATCGATTCAGGACTTTATTTTGCGACACAAACATATACACGCGGGCGCGCACGAATACATGAACTTCTATTTTTGGTCTGAAGAGCGAATAAGACTCCCTATTGCTTCTAAATATGATATTTCTATTGTTTCTGTCTTTTTCACATTACTACTAGCGCTTAATGTTGGGGGATGGCGGGGAAATCCCCTCTCGTCAAAGTTTATCCCCAGCCCGGCTCGCAGAAATAACATGATATTTTTACATGGAATAAGTATTTTCTTTCTATATATTTATCAAAAACATCCCCCTCTGGTTCGGAAGTTTAATTCAAATACTGGTTTGGCAGGATGTCCCTATAGGTTTCGTGGGAGATGGTAGGAATGGCCCTATATCTGTCAGTAATTTTATTTTCTAGATCTGGCAGTATAAGTTGAAAGCGAAAGTTGATAAAATGCGATAATCCAACATTGCTACAAGCCCGAACGAACCAAAAGAATTGGGTCGTATTGTGTTGTGAGGAGTTCTTTTGTTGTGTACAAGCGCTTTTGGTGGTATAAAAAACATCTTTATACTGGAAAATCACCCTTCAAGGAAACGACCAAAACGTGTAAATGTTGATAGTGGCGACGATATTTTAGAAGAGGCAAATATTGCTGGAGACCTCTAAGCTGGAAAACAATGTTGGATCCAGCAACAATTTATGCTGGTTTTGCTGTAAATTATGCTATTAATTTGACGAAAATTAATGGTCCAGCGATCAAATTCCAGCACAACTTTTCTTTTAATTTGGAGCGGAGGGGACACAAGTTCGGATACCATATTGAACTCTAGGTTCCGTCTCCTTAGGATGTTATGAACATTCATCCCATGGAAAGCAATGGCAAACCACCATTCACCTTGCCAAGGTACTTCTAGGTCAAATACCTGCCTTCGGACAGAATATCACATCATCATTCATTAACAGCCATAGAATAACACATTGCAAAATTTTGACCTAGAATATATGCGAGACCATGCAAGAAAGTCTCGCGCGAGATGAGACTCAAACTTTTATGCGAGACCGCGAGACGAGACATCACATTTACGAGACGAAACCTTACGCGAGACGAGACTTTTCCATTTCTCGTCTCGTCTTGTCTCGCGTGCATCCCTACTTTCCTAACATGAGTAACACACTTCCTCCGAAATTTGTGCCCCCTTTTTTCGGCGCCCGGCATTGACAGTGGATACAGTAACTGTACTATCTATATTCCCAACGACGAAGGTGCTGGTTCAAGATGGATGCTAAACTCCTTCTTTGAAGAGGCCATTAACGTATCTGATCTAGGCCCACAACTTCTTAACCAAATAATAGAATGATCATGCTCCAAGTCTTTGCAACTGGTTTTCTGTAACAAAGACTTGGACAAGTTCTGCCTGATGAGGAGAGAAGAATATCCTGGTCTGGTATCTGCTGCTTTAAAAGTAATAATTCCATTTGCTACATCGTACTTGTGCGAAAGTTTTTTTTTTCATGGTAAACATTAAAACAAAGACAAGAAATCGCTTATCAGTTGAAAATGGCTTCATAATGTTCGTCACGAAGATTGAACCGGGCATTGCTGCACTAGTGAAATTACACCATGCTTTGGTATCTCATTAGGTTTCAATTTTAATTGTATTTCAATGTTCAGGTTTTGTTCCATGTGTATTTTTCTAGTATTTCTATATACAGTTCTCATTAGTATCATATCATACGTCTTTCATTTAAATTCATTTTTAAACAACTCTGCACCCTTTGACAATGTTCAGTAGAGTTATTTTTTATTGTTCTGTACAGTATGTATAAAAAATAAAAGTATGCCTATCAGAACAAAATTCAAAATAATTTCCGGTATTAGATTCTAACTATATTTATCTCTTCCGCTTATCTTCGCGACCTCCTAGGGGCCACGACTCCCAGGTTCAGAAACCCTGCTCTAGGCATACATGAGTTATGTTGGAACATACATACATACACTTTTATATGTATAAATGCAGATAAGAGAGAGTTGAGAGAGAGCGATTAAGGTATTACCGCTCTCAATCTCTTCACTTTACTTTTGCGATTCGTGAATTTCTTACGTGACAGTTTGGGGCTAGCTAGTTTTTTGTCTTGAACCATCCGATTTTCGATATGCTCTACCTAAATGCTGTAATGCGAATATTGAGAAGTTACCTGCGTATTAAAATAGCTGGAAATAAATACATTACATAACTTATTTATTGCTATTACACGATTTTCTTAATTTGTATTTAATATTCACATATAACATACCGACGTTCTGTCAATACCTCAAATGTTATATTTTAAAGATAAGAATTGCTTATGTCGTGAAATGATATGAATATATATATTCAACTGATATATACAACTGATGAATTGTAATGTAACTATTTTACATAATTTTCATGCATTGAGGAAAGTAGAATATCATAAAAGAATCTCACCTGAACGGATATCGAACTCACGATTTAAACGCTCGGGGGTGTACCACTGAGCTAACATGACCGCTTTTCGGAAGCTGCTTCAGAAATATAACTGAGCTCATACGTAAATTATTTTTTTCGTATGGAAATCACAATGACGAAACGAGAGTGTGAATATATAGTTTCGAAATATTGTATCATTAAGTATTTCAATCAACTTTACTTTTTTTGTACACTTAATACCATTTCTTATTATATTTAACAGAAGGAAAAACATATCTGTACATTTTTTCCCGATTGCAAAGGTTGGCTTGGAGGTTCGAACCAGCAGCTTTAGTTTACTGTTTTCAGAAGATACCCGAAGTTGGACTTCGAAAGTATTCGTCTCAATACAGCTATCATCATATCGCTCAATCTGTTTGGTATATGGTATATGTTTTTATACGTGTAAAGTCAGTATAACAATTCATTCTTTAAACAGCTTTTCGTATGTATTAATACTCCTTTATAAAAACTGTTTTTAATATTATTATTACGGCGCACCCTTTTCAGATTTCTTTCGCGAGTCGTTGACCAAGTCGTTCCCCACAATAGGCGTGTCGTGCAATTAACCAACCACGCGTCAGGTACTAGCTTTTACCTATTGCTTCCTGCTCACAGCTCAGAACATTGGTAACTATGGATAGACGTACAGCAGTAATTACTTTATGGGAGTTGGAAGGCTATTCTGCAACTGCAGCTAGCAGGCGAGTAGGTGTCCCGGCCTCTACAGGAAAGCGATGGATTCGGAAATATGGTCCTACACGTCAAACTGGTAATTTACGATCTTCTGGTTGTCCGCATGGGTCAACCGAAGCCGAAGATGCGAGATTAGTAAACGAAGCCCGGCTAGACCCACTAAGGACGTCTAGACAGCTAAGGGAAGCTTCTCTTTTTCCTGGTAGTAAGCATACAGCTCTGCGAAGGATTCGTCATGCCGGGTTACGTGGCTGTGTTGCTGCCGTGAAGGAAAAACTCTCAGACGACCACAAAATTTACCGTCTCGCGTTTGCACAGGCGAATGTGGGTCGCAATTGGGAAAACGTAGTTTTCTCAGATGAGTCCATATTCACAACATCAAATGAGGGACGCCGTTTTGTGTATCGCCCGAGAGGCACCCGATATGACCCTGGATGTGTTGCTGCTTGAAATCGCAGTGGCCATGTATCTATTTCATGTTGGGGTTGGATTTTCAGGCGCGGAGCAGAACAGCTTCACAGAATTGAAGGACACCTGGACAGTGCTCAGTACTTAGATATTATCAGTAATATCATGGTGCCATCTGTAGGAATATTTCAGCCTGATGGTGTAATTCAGTTCCAGCAAGACCAGTCGCCAATACATACTTCCCGTGTGGTTCAGGAATGGTTCGCAGGGCAGCCTGAGATTGATATAATTGACTGGCCGCCTCGTGGAGCAGACCTCAATCTCATGGAAAATATGTGGGCAGAAGTGAAGAGTACTCTAAGGGATAGTTGGCCTGAGGCAGATCCACCAGAACCCAAGATGACTTGTGGCATCTTGTTTCCGAAGCATAGCTGGAGGTAGGGGAAGGAGATAAATTTGTCACCCATTTAATAGATTCCATACCCAGAAGAATAGGGCGTGTAATAAATTCAGAAGGGTGAATTTTTTTATTCTAGTGTTTGTTTTAAATTGATAACATAGATGTAATATTTTATGTAAGACTCCTGTAATTGGGATTCTCCTGTTGGAGTCAGCGGATTTAAATAAATAAAATAAGTATTGGACACAATATTAATGTCCCCGCCTTAACTCCCGAAAACAGTCCTTTTCAGGGCTACCTAAACGCTTCTGAAAATATTTCTAGAAGTAAACCACTCCTTGAATCCGATTTCTGTGCATTCTACTAAAAAAAAGATAATTCTCTGCAGGCTTTGAACTCAACACGACCTCATCAACAAGCCCGTACTCTACCAGTGAGCTAACATGAACACGCAAATCCAACCTGAAGAAACACGACTTTCAATTTCCGGTATTCCGTTACACTGATGGTCATATACTTTGCAAATGTTGTATTCAACTTGGGATATTCCGCAACACATAAACAAAGCGAGAGAGAGAGAGAGAGAGAGAGAGAGAGAGAGAGAGAGAGAGAGAGAGAAATGAATATACAAAAGCATATTCAACGTATTCGAATGAGACTCTAAGTAACGATATTCCGTTCTAAAGAGAATTTGTGTTTCTTCCCGTGACGTTAAGGGGATCGGGAAAAGTTATGTGTCTTGAAGCAGGATCCGACTTTGGATACTCTGTTTACACACTTTCTATATTCGTAGGAATATACTGTATTTCACGAATGTAAATGACATGCTGTATTGAGAATATTGAGAAGTTACATCTGTATGACAAATAGCTGCAAATAAATACACTACATAATTTATTTATTGCTATTAAACGATTTTCCTAACTTGCATTTAACATTCTCATATATAATACCGACCTACTGTGAAAATTATCTCAGATTTTATATTTTAAACATAATAATTACTACATTCTGCAATGATTATGTTATATATATACAACTGATATATTTTAATGTAATTATTTTATATAATTTTTCATGCATTGTGGAAAATATAATTTTTAAAAATAGCATTGACCCAGATAAGATTCGAACTCATAACCTTATGATTTAAGGTCCGACAACTTACCAGTGAGCTAACACAAGGACTTCTTCTAAGGTACTTTTAGCGATGTATAACGGTTCTCACGATAATTATGACATTCATATCCACTACAAACGCTGTTTCTGTTCTACTTTGACTTTTATTTTAGTACTCAGGTGATAATTATATTCTATGTATTAACTTTGAGCATTCTTTTACATATGGAAAGATTCGTTTACGTATCTAAATGTTCCATCACGTATGGAGAGCTAAATGACAAACAAACATTTGCTGACATTAATACAAAGTTTCGAAATATTGTATCATTAAATATTTCAATCAATGTTGCTTTTTTTCTACACTTGGTAACAAGTCTTATTATATTTAAAAGAAGAAAAACACATCTGCAAACTTTTTCCCGATTGCAAAGGCTGGCTTCGAGGTTCGAACCTGGTTTACTATTTCCCGAAGATACCCGAAGTTGGACTTTGAAAATTTTTTGCCTCAAAATACCAATAAAGAATGCGCTCAACCTTTTTGAGACAAGGTGTACCACTTGAATATCATCCATGCAAGTGCCCGTACGAGTCTTGTATGGTTCTAGCAGGAAGATCTAGTTGTCGCGTGACACTCGGACGGGCGAACACCCGGAGAAGATTCGCCCAGATGGTATGTAGAGTCCATCATTATCATCATAGGTATTCTCGCTTGCTGTCAGGTCACTTTCAGCAGCTGAGATGCTTCCATGCTCCACGGTCCTCCGCTAACCTCTTCGTCTTCATGTATGATCTTTCTGTTTTTATATCATTCATTAATTATAGTCTCCTTCGCCATTTGCCTCTCTTGCACGTCACGATACCCTCTATGACGTACCTCATGATATTTCTTCTTAGGCAATGTCCCAATCAGTTTCTCTTCTTCTTCTTAAGAATATCTAAAAGTGTTCTTTTCTCCCCCACCATTTCTAACACCCACTCATTCATTTTCCGCTCGACCCAACTAATCTTTCCATCCTTCTCCGCACCCACATTTCGAATGCTTCCAGTCATTTTTCATCACATTTACGTAATCTCCAAGTTTCCATACAGTACAAAACTCCATACGAAGCATTTTATGAGTCTTTTTCTCAACTCTCTATTCAGGGTCCTACAAAGCAGGCATTTCTTCCTCCTAAAGGCTTCTTTCGCCATTCCTATTAGGGTGGGCCGAAAACGGCCGAATTCGTTTTTGAAAATTAAGATTGAGTACTGTGCAAAAGTTGTAAAATGTTATATTATGTTTCCTCACCTAAACAGAGCCGGATTAAAATATATTTTACCGGGCCCCGGGGCCCCCAGAGAACGTTAATTTTGAAAAACATAGTTGCGAGTAGTGAAAATATTGAATTTTTTTTAGAAAGTTAAGTTTGAGTACCATGCAAAAGTTGTATAATATTATGTTATGTTTCTTCACCAAAATAGAGTCGGTCAAAAAATATTTAACCGGGCCCCGGGGGGCCGAAAGAACGCTATTTTTTTTAAAGAAAAGTAGCGAGCAATGAAATTATTATTAAAATATATTTTTAGAAAGTTAAGTTTCAATACCGTGCAAAAGTTGTATAATGTTGTTTCTTCACAGAAACAGAGCCGGAATAGAAGTTATTTCACGGGCCCCTGGGACCCTAAGGAACGTTTATTTTAAAAAAAAAGATAGTTGTAAATAGTGAAAATATTATTGAAATATATTTTTTTTAGAAAGTTAAGTTTGAGTACCGTGCAACATTTTTAATGTCATTTTTCCTCGCCAAAACAGAGCCGGATAAAAATATATTTAACCGGGCCCCAGAAGCCCGAATGAACGTTAATGCTGAAAAAAATATGGTTGTGAGTGGTGAATATATTATTGAAATATTTGTTTTCAGAAACTTAAGTTTGAGTACTCTGCAAAAGTTATATAATGCTATGTTTCTTCTCCAAAACAGAGGCAGATAATATTTCATCAGGTCCTGCGGGTCCAAAAAGTGTTATTTTGATTTTTTTTAAATATATAGCCTACCATTATTTTAAGTATGTATAGAAAATTGGTTAAGATTCCTAATACTTTATCTTGACCCCAGGATTTTAAATGTGCAGCTCTTCGTCTGATTGGTGTTTAGTAGATATAATAGTAAGGACACAAATACATAAGGTAAGGTTGAAAAATTGACCAACAAATACGAAACAAGCCCAGAACTCACCACGTGGAGGTGGCTATACAGCGAGTTACTCCCACCCACCCTCCTCTTACTTAAAGCTCCGTAGTTGAATCTTGGAACAAAATATTGAGATTTATGTCCGAAGTTTGGTAGATACTTTCGTGCTTTCAGTTTTGCGCGAATATAATCGACTCGTGCAACACTACCGCATACTTCTGAAGAAGATTCTCTTACTACCTTTACACACCTCTCCAAAGGAAGGGGAACGGGAAGGGGAACGTGACAAACTGTGGAACCTCCTCTTTTCCACAATCATTTCGGTTAGTTCTTCTGTTGATATGTTAGCCGAAATTGGAGGTTTCTTTACTATTACTTCTGACCAATCGATCAAATCGATATAATTCGCATATTCTTCAGTGCTTCGCCTACTGCAATTGTCAATTAGAACTATAATTTGGTATTTTCGGCCATCAAAATAGAGACCCTTAAAATTAGTAGTTTTACACTGTAGACGGTTGCTTTTATTTTTTTGCTAGTTTCCTACGGATTTTGTTTTTATCTACTATCTTGTCTTGGTTAGTTTTGTTTAGTAAATTCATATCTTTTAAAACAGCGGATACAATTTTAGCAGCCGACCTATTCGAGACACCTGTTAAATCTTTTGCGGTACTCATTCGTTATGCGGCTCACTATTGTTTATTTAGGTTTACTTTAGATTTTATTCTCTAAACGATAGCTCCATGCGAACTCTTCATCGTCTGAATTCGAGGTGGAAGCGCTTAATGTATTTCAAGTGTTGGATTGAGGCTAACGATTGTAATCCTCGTGTAATTGGTACCGCAGCATCATAATCGATCTGTGTGTCATGCTTTCTTTTAAGCCTATGGGTTTCCTCTTTATCTACATTGCAACTCGTCATTTGTCTCTGATTTCTCTTATCTAATATGAGCTCCCACTCCAAAAGCGGTATTTAATTTGATTTATCACATTTACAGGTTAATCTATCGCAACATTTGCAAGAGAAAATATCTCATAACTTCTGAGCACCGTTCTTAAATTTCTTTAATTTGGGTCTTAATGGGGAATATCTTGTTTCTTAATGGGGTTAATGATCGTTTTGCATTTTGAGTTGTAATTCAAAATCATATGCTTAATTCGAAAGCAAGACAATACAGGAAGAGAGGCTCGCAGCCATATCGTTTCTAGTTTATTTGAATTCAGCAACGTAAGCGCCGCCTTCGGAAAGCCAGTGTTGTGCATTTTGCATCCAGATGTGAAAAAGTGATATTCTCTTAAAGTTTGAGAGTTCCGAGGTGGGCCAAGATTTTTCGTGTGTTAATATGATAGTTATGAAAGTTAGTTAAGCTCTTAATAGTTATTTGCGTATATTGAAACCATGTATTTCATGTCTTATGGATTAATAGTATTGTCTGATAAAATGTTTTTTATTACTTAAAATCATTTTATTTGAACAAAAAATTAGGTGTTTTAGGGCCACGGGGGCCCGGTTAAAGATTGTTTTAAAATCAACATATTTGACATGGCTTCATTTCGTACCAATGCACAACTTTTGATAACTACTCAATCCTGAATATCTGAAAAAAATATTCGGCCCACCCTAATTCCTATCCTTGCTTTCATTTCACGTTCGCACTTCATGTCATTACTAAGAATACTACCCAGATATCGAAAACTATTCACTTGTTCTATTTGCTCCCCTCCCACTTTTATATTTGACACAGACGTCTTGGTTCCAATCACCACGGCGTTTGTCTTTCTAACATTTATATTCACCCCATGTTCTTCAAAGCCCATCCTCAGGTTTTCTAACATTTTATTGATTTCCTTTTCAGATTCTGCAACAAGCACCATATCATCTGCAAATCTTACGCATCTAATCATGCTACCTCCTACCGAAATGCGGCCATTATCATATAGGCTCCTTTTCACTATCTCTTCTAGATAGACATTAAATAGTGTTGGCGAGAGGCAGCATCCTTGTCGAACTCCCCTTCCAATTGCACTCTCTTCCGCCAGTTTCTTTCCCTATCCTAACACTTACTTGTTGGTTCTTATGAGTCTTCGATCTTTCCTTTCCAGCCCTATCTTCTTTAGAACTCCCAACAACAATTCCCAATAGACGCGGTCAAAAGCCTTTTCTAGATCGATAAATACACCATACACCTCTTTCCCTTTTCTATAAATCTTTCACCAATCGCCTTAATAATCCAATAACATCTCTTGTGCCCTTACCTCTTCTGAACCCGAACTGCTCTTCCTCAACTTCTTCATTTGTCCTTCCATATAACCTTCTGTTCAGTATTCGGAACCAAATTTTAGCTGCATGAGATATGAGACTAACAGTTCTATAATCCTCACATCTCTTTCGGTTCAATTTCTTAGCCATCGGTATCATGATCGTCCTTCAGGAAGTTATTTGGCCACTCCCCTGTCTCATGTGTTTCATTGAATAGTCGGAACAATTCTTTATTTCCCTTTTCTCCTATATTTTTAATGAATTCGATTGGTATATTATCTATCCCCATTGCCTTTCCATTCTTAATATCGGATATAACCTTTCCAAACTTATCCAGAAAAATACTAATTCCTTTATCATCCTCGCCTACTTCATTTTCTATTTCAACATTTAGGCTACACGGTCTCTCCCTACTCTCATATAGGTCTTCCACATATTCTTTCCATCTTTCTATGGCTTCATTTCTGTCGCTGACTACCTTCCCTTTTTATTTCTACTGCCATCGTAATACACCATTGTTTCCTCCGAAATTTCCACAGATTTCACCTCCTTATAATTTTCCTTATATTTCCCAACTCTTCCTAATTCTTCTATGTCCTCGCATTTTCCTTTGTAAAACCCTTCCCTCGCTCTGTCTGTTTCTCTCCGTTACTCATTATTCAATTTTCTGTATATCTTTCTACCCTCTTCTGTATCAACCTGTTTTCCAATCCCTTATAATAGATTGCTATGCGACACTTGGATGGACAAGGTCCGGGTAAGTGTGTG